>NW_028230451.1:7330306-7663290 GCF_043228905.1 Azolla caroliniana
AATCAACGTGCTTCTTGTATCGTTCACTACCAAGACGAAGCTCCAAGGATAAGTCATGATGTAGCTCTTCTAAAACGCGGGCTCGACCCTCTGCGGAAGGTTCGCAGAAGTGGTAGGGAGGGAAATGTTGAAGCAAGGATGTAAACCATAGTTTGCAAAGAACGGAGTGATACCATTATTGTAGGTGAATTCTGCGAGTGAAAGTAAGTTGACCCAATCATCTTGTTGGTAACTAACCGAGCACCGAAAATATTGCTCAAGGATTTGGTTGGCGCGCTCTGTTTGACCGTCAGTCTGAGGTTGATAAACGGAGGACAACTTGACAAAGATGCCTAAAGTTTGCAGCAGGCACTGCTAGAAGTGAGAGACAAACTGGGATCTGCAATCAGAGATGACATCGTCAAGGAGACCATGCAAACGGACCACATGATTGAGGAGCAGATGCGTCATTCCTTCTCCAGAAATGGTTTTTGAGCATGGGATGAAGTGAGCCATCTTTGTAAACCGATCAACAACGACCAACACCGAGTCATAGCTATTGACCAAGGGTAGATTGGTTATGAGGTCCATAGAGGTAGAGGCCCAGGGACGACTAGGGCATGGAAGCGGCTGGAGTAAGCCATATGGCCGATGATGAGAAAATTTGGAGCGAGTGCAAACCTCACAAGTCTTGATGTATTCTTTGACCAACTTCCATGGTTGTGGCCACCAGTACCCTCTAGAGATTAGTTTGAGGTTTTTTGCAACTCTGAAGTGCCCTACAAGGGGGTCATCGTGGCATTCCCACAACACTGCAGTGGTATCAACGCAGAGTACTCGGAATAACAAACCATCCTGTATGGTGAAGTGGTCAAGGTCCGTCCTTCTCGGCGTCTTGGAGGGATTTTGTAGACTATCTCGAATCTCGTTAGCAATGCATCAGTCCTGGATGCATCAATGATCTATTGGAGTAACGAATCATCCTACAACATACAAGTGGCAAAAAGATGCAATTGGTTGGGCTTCAGCAAACAGCGAGATTGTTGAGCATGAGCAGCATCCCCAGCGCGGATGGCAAATTCAGGTTGACGAGAAAGAGCATCGGCCTTCCCATGTTGGCCACCAGGTCAAAATCATAGTCGGCGAGAAATGTTGACCAATGAGCCTGCCTTCGATTCAAAGTACGAGTAATGGAAAAATAAATTAAATTCTTATGATCAGTCACTACTTGGACACGGTGTTGTGCTTCGGCCAAATAGGGGCGCCATTCTTCAAAGGCGGCAATGATAGCAGCAAGCTCCTTGTCATATATTGGATAATTGATTTCGGATGCCGTGAATTTACGGGAGTAGTAAGCCACCGGGTGCATTATGTTGGAGTCATCGGCCTGGGATAAAATGGCGCTAATGACAAAGTTAGTGACTTCAGCTTTTTCTTTTTTTTTCAAAAAAACATCTTCATTAATAGAAACTTGTACATCCATGACAAAATGATTACACTAACAACCTTATAAAGGTTGTAGCCGTGGTAGACCAATAAAAACTACAAAGAACGGTGAACACCTACAGGAATGTTCTTTCTATCACCTGTAATGATTGGCTTAAACACTGAACTATAATGAAAACATTGTAGGAGACTATCTTTCGAAGTGGAAGCATATCCAACAGTTCATGTACTTTTTGTAAGACTCCACACGTATCATATAGATCAAGCAATGCATTGCTAACAACCTGGTTTCTCTTCAACCTGCCCATCTCCTAAATCTTTACCTACATTTCTCTGCCCTTTTCTAATGCTCCAATGCAAGTTTCAACCTGGTTTTGAATTGGGATCATATCCTGTAATAAGAACATTGTAGTAGACTATCTTTCGAACGGGAAGCATAACAAACAGTTCATGTATGTGACTTCATCTCCAGAATTTTGTTGAAGTTGCATCTTCTTGACTTGATCAACGCATCCTCACCTTGCTCCTCTTTTTGCTTTTTCAAGTGATCCAACATGTCATCTATTCATCTGAGATGATCCCATGACATTGCATATGTTGTAAACCTTTGAACTATCATGAAGATCAGTTGTGCTAGTAATGCCTTCCATGGCACCACATCACGAAACGAGACCTTATGGACAACATCTCTGACTTGATCTATCCCAACAGCTTTTGAATACATATCCATTAACTAAAAAACAGTACTCTCCAATGCCCTATTTCCACAAATATGGGCATGTATTTGTTGGCCATTTTCACAACTTTCAGTTTATCACAAGCTTTTGGAAGCACAAAGACAACATAATCTGTAGGTGTTGCATATGTACAAGCCAAACCTTCACTGATGCCCTAGAGTTGTTTCCTTCAATTGCATTCCGTTGAAGTTCTGAATCGTTGTCAGAGGCATCAGTTTCGACTTGGAAGGGTCATGTGGGGTCGGCATGTAGAAGCATGGGGGCAGTGGTGAATGCGTGTTTGAGAGAGTCGAACGCATTTTGTGCCGCGGAGGTCCATAGAAAGGGAGTACCTTTGCGTGTGAGGGCGATAAGAGGATGGGCTAGAGTGGAAAACCCCTGGAGGAAGCGATGGTAAAAATTGGCGAAGCCGAGGAAGGATTGTACATCTTTAAGTCGAGTTGGCGTCACCCACTCCCGAATGACGGAAACCTTCTTCATATCCATCATGATGCCATTGGGCGAGATTACGTAGCCCAGGAATTCAATCGAGGTACGATCGAACTCACATTTCTCATTGTTGGCATAAAGATCGTGCTCCCGAAGTTTTGCATGAACTAATTGGACTTGATGGGTGTCCTCCGCCATGTTTGGCGAAAAAATGAGAATATCATCCAGGTAGATAACCACAAAATGATCGAGATATTCCCGAAATATATCGTTCATCATATGTTGAAAAATAGTCGGGGCATTAGTAAGGCCGAAAGGCATTACCTTATATTCGAAATGCCCATATCGTGTTCGGAAGGCGGTTTTCCATTCATCACCGGGCTTGATGCAGACCAAACTGTACGCGCCACGCAGATCAACTTTGGAGAAGACACGCGCAGCGTGGAGCCGGTCGAGGAGTTCGGGGATCAGAGGGAGCGGATAACTATTGCGCACAGTGAGTTTGTTGAGGAGCCATCCTTCTTCTTCATGAATAATATGGGGGGCCCGACCGGCGACTTACAAGGTTGAATAAATCCTTTCGCGAGGTTCTCATTGAGATACCCTAGAAGGGCCTTTAGCTCTAGCGTAGACAATGCATATAAGGACCAAAGGGTGGACACAGGCCTTCTTGAAGATCGATGGGACAGTCGTAGAGCCGGTGTTCAGGCAAACGATCTGCATTACGTTTCTCAAGTACATCGAAGAAGTCTTTATAGTTGTCGGGAATAGCGTGGAGTGTGTTAGAAATAGCTCCACAAATGGCGAGGGTGATGAACTAAGGGTGGAGTAGCCGAGTCAGGATCAACTGTCTCCGAAGGATGTGAAACGGAATTGGCCTTCATAGTTGTGCACAAGCATCCTCGCTCGTTAAATGTGATCGAGCGATTGCACTAATCCACTATTGGATTGTGCGCCTCTAGCCACGATAGTCCTAAGATGATCGGATGTTGAGGGGATGGGATGAGGTAAAAGAGGAGCTCCTCTTGGTTATAGCCCACACGAAGCCCTAATGGGATTGTGATCTTGGTAATTGCTCCTGATGAGAGGACACACCCATCAATGGCTTCAATAGAAATGGGTTTTGAGAGGCATATGACGGGTATCTCATGTGCTCGGGCGAATGCGACATCGATGAAGCAAGAAAACACTCCAAAATCAAGTAAAGCGAGATATTGAATGGAACTAGAATTAAAAGAAAGGCATACCTCCAATGTGAAATTACCTGATGTTCTAGCAATGGAACCACGAGAATGTGGATGATAGGACACGTCCAGCTGCACGGCTCCTACTGCAACCGGACGATGTCGTTCTCCGGTGTCGTGAACATTTCCGGCAATAGTGTGAAACCGGGGTGGAATGGGCAAGTCGGTGGTGTGCAACATGTGCACACATATACTAGGAAATGGTGTGTAGAAATAAGAGGGGAAATTTTATCCCACATTGTAAGGTCCCTCCCTCCTTGGGCTATAAAAGGAAGGGAGGGGTCACTTATGAAGGGGTTGCCTATTTTGCGTATGAGAGGTATACCACTTAGTCTAGAGTTCTTACCTCTTTAGGGTTAGGGTTTCAGTTAGGGTTTTCTCATAGTTTTGGTGCGGTCCATGCGGCCACCATTGTTGTAATCATTCGTTCGTTTTAACATAACTTGTTGAGTTTCTTGCCTCCGCCAATCTCTCCTTCTATGTCATGGTCTTATTCTTTTCTCTTCTCCTCTTGAGCTAAGCCTCCATATCATGTCTTATTCTTTCTCATCTACTCCCTAGTCCGAGACCCCCGTGGTCCCGCCCCTTCTACACGCATGCGCGTAACAAAGCGACATCTTTGGTGAACCCGACGTGAAGGGCGGCAAGGGAGCATGGAGATGGAAGAAGACTTCTACTTCGAGGAGATGATGGCAAAGATCGTGATGGAAGCCGGACGGAAGATGGCGAAGCGAGATGCGGCTCAACAAGCCGTCGAAAGGGTGGTCGATCGAGTCGGCCGGTTCAATGGGAATGAGGTCCTAAAATTTTTTGGAGCCTACAAGGTCGAGATGGCGAAAGGGGGCGTGGACGAGGTGATGCGGCTAGAGTATTTTCCTCAAGTGGCGGTCGTATCGGTGCACAAGGAGGTCAAGGAGCTATGAGAAGCTCATGAGTGGTGGGTGTCCTTTGAGGGAGCCCTATTGGAGGCGTACGGGTACATGGAACCGGAAGGAAGAGGTCGACATGAGTTCAATCGGTGGGTGGCGTCGGCGAGGCGTCATCGGAGCGTGATGGAGGCATTCCGAGAGTTCGAGCGCCATTTCTCTCAACTCTCAGAGCGAGATCGGAGATCGGTGGGGGCGGACAAAGTCCTCTTTTTTTTTAAGCCGATCCATCAAGAGGAGAGGACAGACATCTTATTCAAGCTTCAAGATGATTATGGAACACATGGTCTCACCAAAGAGTGGTCCGAGGTGGAATGGGTGTGCCGGCAACATGATGCGAGGCGGTCGGCCACAACACGGCCCGCGAGCAGCGGAGAAGAGAGAGCGGCGAGTGAGTACGCACTACCGCCGGAAGAGAGCTCAACGCAAAACGGTTCGGAGGAGCTCGACCTAGAAGCGCTAATACGGGAGGCATGCGAGCTTGTGAAGGGGAAAATCGAAGCCGAAGAAGGGCTTATTATGGAGTCGGGCCGTAGGCGATCGGAGGATGCGGAGGAAGAAGCCTCCCTAAGCGTAGAAGACGGGGCCTATACGGAGGCCGGAAGAGCGTACGACGGCGACATGGGAGAGGGTGTGGAGGAAGTGACCCTTTTGCCTTGCGGTGAAGGGACGGCCATGGAGGTCGATAACTACGGATTCGGAACATGGCGACTTGAAACATCCAGTGGGGGGGAGACAAGCGGCGGTGCCGCGACCTTACACACACCAGTCCTAGAGGCTCCGGCGATCGGCCCGAGTGCCGGCATGAGACCTACAGCGACGGGCGGTGGCAGCGGCAAGGCAAGCAACTGAGATGACGACATGGAAGAGACGGTGGCAAGCGTAATCGAGGCTTGCACGATCAGAGGCGGGGTAGCCATGGACAACGACATCCGGACGGAGGCGGCTACGGACACAACGAGCGGTGGTGCCGGGTCCTTACCCACACTGGTCCTAGAGGCTCCGGCGGTCGGCCCGAGTGCCGGCGTGAGTCCTAGAGCGACGGGCGGTGGCGACAGCAAGGCGGGCAACCGAGACGAGGACGAGGACGAGGAGGTAGCAAGCATAACCGAGGCTTGCGTAACCGGGGACGAGATAGCCACGAACCACGACGTCTGAACAAAGGTGGCTACAAACATGACATCCGCAAGTGATGGTACCGAGACTTTTCCCACACCTATTCTAGAGACTTTGGCGGTCGGTCCCGAGAGCCCACGTGAGTCCGGAGAGACGGAAGGTGGCGGCGGCAAAGCGGACGATCAAAACGATGGCGAGGAAGGTCATAGCAGACGGAGGAGAGACCCCTCGACACCGAGGCCAGAGACTACGGCGATTGCGCTCGAATGCCAACGTAAGACCGGAGAGAAGGACGGTGGCCGTGAGGAGGCATGGCCCGGAGCCAACACGTGTGAAGATGAGGATGCGAGGCCCGGAACGGGCATATACAAGAGGACCGACAGAGAGGTCGGGAGCGGCAAAGAGGAGAGAGTTGGGGACCGACTCGACCGGAAGACGAAGCGGAAGAAGAGTGAAGCGGGGGCCTGTCAACTGGGCCCAAACTAAAAGAAGCCGGCAAGACCGGGATTGTTTGATCAACTCCTTACCGGCCGGTTACGGTTACGATGGGAGCCGATGAGAGCGAGAAGGAGGCTAACCGGGCACGACGAGTACAAATCAGTGAGAGGCCGAGAGCAAGAAGGACCCTCCCCACCTATTCTAGAGACTTCGGCGGTTGCGAATTAACATAAGACCGGAGAGACAGCGGGTGGCGGCGAGGAGTCGGAGACCAGAACGGACGAGGCTACTGGAATGGGTACCCGGTGCGTGAAGACGGACGAGCACGGGTCAAATGGCAAGCCGGAGTCGGAAGGGGCTACGGCAACGAAGGACGAAGAGACCGACGCGAAGGTCGGGTCTACGGTGGATGAGGCGCGTAATACGAAGTATGCACTACGGCATAAAATGGAGCATGCTCTACAGCCGTTCGAAGGCCGAGAAACGAGCATGTATTCGGAAGAGCCACAACGAGTGACTAGTGATAGCGGTCCAATCGAGCCTTTGAGAGGTAAAAGTGCGGCGAGGGACGAAGCGGCGAGATGCTGGGATCGGCGGATGGGCGGCGAGAGCGAAGGATGGTGCGCGGAGAACAACGGGGTAAACACTGGGAAGAGAAAACGCAGCGGCTTCCCGGAGGGCATGCAAAGCCAAGCGGGCCAAGAGGGCGCAAGTCGAGGTGAGGCGGTAACGAGAGCTTCAAGGGACACCGACACGGAGGTCGGGATGACGATACGCTCTACGACGAGAGAGCATGACGGGCAAAGGAGAAGCAAGGAACGCAGAATGGGGTCGCCTAAGGGCCAAAGAATGAGCGCATATTCGGGGGACTACATCGGCACACAGGAAGAGCCTACGGAAGGCAAGCGCGGAGCGGGAAGAGTTGACACGCAGAGGTGTTCGGCATGCGGAAACGATAAAACCAAAGGAGGAACATACGCGTCACGCAAAGGGCGGAATCCAGAGTGCGATCGGAGAGATCAGGAGCGCACCCGGAGGACATACGAGGCAGACAAAGGAAGAGCAACCGGGTCAGCAACGACGTTCGATAGGGCCGGTCGAAGAAGAAGGTGTGAACGTCAGATACGGTTGATCGGATGGAGCCGCCGGTTCGGGGACACGCGGTGGACATGGTGGATCGGATGGAGCCGACGGGTCAGGACCGGTAAGGAGCCGGCAAGACGGTTGGCTGCTAGTGAGACGAAAGACCCGATTGATCACCGTCGCCGAAATCTCTCACCCTTTTCCTTTCTTGGCACATACCGGTGGATGTGCGGTTTGGTGGGGGTGAATGTCGTGAAGATTTCTGGCTATAGTGTGAAACCGGGGTGGAATGGGCAAGTCGGTGGTGTGCAACATGTGCACTGTTGGGAGACAGTTCCCTCCGGATGGGAAGGGAGAAGAACAGTGCCGACGAACAAACTCGGCCGAGGCCGACAGGCCGAGGTCGAACCGGTATGAACCGGATGGGGAGTACCCGACTACGGAGAGCCGGATGGTGTAGGCCCGGTATGAACCGGAGGAAGAGACATATTCGTAAATATGTTTCTGAGAGCCCATCGAGGCTACATTTGTAAATAGCCGAAAAGTCATATTAGTATAAATATGACTTAGGGCAAACTTTTAGGTGTGTCGTTTTTGTTGTTGTTATTCTCCCTTGTTGGTGCAAGAAGAAGATAGAGCGTGTATCTGTACAGAGAGAGAGTGAGAGACGAGGTCGTTGCCTCTGTTGTAACCGTCGCCTGTGGCGAAGATCTGAGAGCACGAGGTAGTTGCCTCAGTGAACTCACTGTTGTATATTCCTACATAGTGACAGTTTGCAGCCTGTGGGCTGCCGTGGTTTTTTCCCCTATTTTGGGGGGGGTTTCCACGTAAACCTCCTGTGTACCATTTCTCCCCTTTGTGTCGCGTTTCATTACCTGTTTTTCTGTGTATGAAAAGAATCTCGGTTGTGGCCGAGCGTTGGACATAAGGAACGTCCAGTTCTCGACAAGTGGTATCAGAGCAAAATCGACACAGAAAATGGACGAATCGTTTGGCGGCATGTTCAAGCTCACCGGCTCCAACTATTCAGTGTGGAAGTCGAAGATGAGGGACATGCTCGTGGTTAAAGACCTCTGGCTGCCGGTTCAGTTCGGGGACAAGAGACCGGACAAAATCGACGCCGCGATATGGGAGGTGATGCACATGAAGACAACGGCGTACATACGGTGCTTCATCGACATGAGCCTGAACAACAACTTCAATGAAGAGAGCAAGGCTCATGAGCTCTGGGAGAAGATCAGCATAATGTTCCAGAACAAAAATGTTGTCAATCAGGTGTCGGTATTCCGGAAGCTAGTAAGACTCCGGTACCAAGATGGCTCCATCATGGCGGAGCATATGAATGCCTTCCAGGGGTTGATCCACCAGGCAACGTCATTGGAAGTACCTCTTGCCGATGAGGTCCTAGCGCTACTCCTGCTCGGTTCCCTCCCGGATAGCTGGGAGACGTTGGTTGTCACTTTGGGCAACGCCGGGCCGGAAGGAAAACGGTTATCCCTAGCAAGAGTAAAGTCGAGCTTGCTAGATGAGGAGGCTCGTCGGAAAGACAAAGATACGAGCTCCGACTCCAAAGCGCTCCTTACCGAATCGGAACGCGGAAGACATAGAAACCATAGTCCCCAGAACCGGGAGAAGTCGGGGACACGGTCAAAGTCAAGAGGGAGGCCTACTTGCTTCTATTGTGGCAAGCCGGGACACTTCCAAAAGAACTGTCGGCATTTCCGTAAAGACAAGGAAACCGACGGTACCGATTCGAAGCAAACCCCGAACCAGAACGGTACAGACCGGAACGGTAAAGACCGGAGGGGGCCGGACCGGAAGGGAACGACGGCAATTGCGGCAAGTTAAGAGGAGTTGATGCTCATCACCGAGGAGAGTGAGATAAACCATGCCGGTGACGAGATGACCTGGGTGGTAGACTCCGGAGCGTCGTTCCACCTTACCCCGGACTGGAAATGCTTCTCATCCTACTCAGTCGGTGATCACGGCTGTGTCCGGATGGGGAATGAAGGAACATGCCGAATTGTCGACATAGGAGACGTGTGGCTGACAACACCAACCGGATGCAAGTTGCTGTTGAAGGATGTCCGACACGTTCCGGAAGTTCGTCTGAACCTGATATCAGCCGGTCGGCTAGATGATGAAGGCTACACGGGTAGCATCCGGAACGGTGTCATGAAGTTCAGCAAAGGGAGCCTGATTGTGGCTCGGGCCTGGAAGGTAAACACACTGTACCTGATGAATGCTCGGTTATGTCCGGAAGAAGTGAACGTGGCTTCCGACACTGCCGGTGAGCTGTGGCACAAGAGGCTATGTCACATGAGTGAGAAGGGGATGAAGAGGCTTGGAGACGACAACCTCATTCCGGTGAAGAACGTGCACTTAGAGAAGTGCACTGATTGTCTGGCCGGCAAGCAGAACCGGACCTCCTTCCGACCAAGGCCACCGATGAGACGTAATGCACCACTGGAGTTGGTGCATACGAATGTTTGTCAAGTAGACACGAAGTCACATTCCGGAGCGCAGTACTTCGTGACGTTCATAGATGACCACAGCCGGAAGCTGTGGGCCACACCGCTAAAGACGAAGGATCAGGTGTTATCAGTCTTCAAAGAGCTCCACGCGAGAGTGGAAAGAGAAACCGGCCGGAAGCTGAAGGCGGTTCGAGCAGATAACGGAGGAGAGTATTGGGGGCAGTTCGAGGAGTACTACCGCTCGAAGGGAATCCGGCTCGAATTTACCGTGCCGAAGACGCCGGAACTAAACGGACTGGCCGAGAGGATGAACTGGACCATAATGGAGAGGGTCCGGAGTATGCTAGCGCATGCAAAACTACCCAAGAAGTTTTGGGCTGAGGCACTGTCGACGACGACATATGTGATAAACAGATCACCCTCAGTACCCTTGGACGGAGACACGCCACAGAGAGTATGGACCGGTAAGGAAGTGTCCTACCGGCATCTGAGGGTGTTCGGGTGTCTCGCGTACTTGCATGTAGCAAAGGACCGGAGAGGAAAGTTAGATCCAAAGACCCGGCCATGCATATTCCTCGGTTACGGTGACGATGAGTTCGGCTACCGAGTGTGGGACCCGGTCGACAAGAAGGTATTCCGGAGTCCAGATATTATCTTCATGGAGGACAAGACGCTCGCCGACTGGGAGTCGGAGAAGAAGATAATGAACTCCGAGTCGACCGGTAAGGATAGACTCTACAATGAGCAGACCCAACCGGCAAGAGACCGGTTAGCACTCGAGGAACCAGCCGGTTACGGTGAGGATACCGAACCGGCCGAAGAAGAAGTAGAGGAAGCTGAGACCGGAACCGGTCAAGACCCCGAATCGGATTCGGAAAAAGAGCAAATGGAGGAACCGGTTACCGAAGCCCGAAGACGTAGATATCCTCTCAGAGAGAGAAGGGCGCCCCGGAGATTTCCGGATGCAGAGCATGTCCTGCTGACCGATGAGGGGGAGCCAGAAAGCTTCGAAGAAGCGAAGGAAGACACCCACAGCCGAAAATGGTTAAGTGCCATGCAGGATGAGATGGATTCCCTGCATGAGAACCATACGTACGAATTGGTGGAGCTGCCAAAAGGAAAGCGGGCACTCCGAAACAAGTGGGTGTTCAAGTTGAAACCGGGAGATGCCGGCAACCCCCCGAGATACAAAGCCAGGATCGTGGTGAAGGGGTTCCAGCAGAAGAAGGGCGTGGACTTCGACGAAATATTCGCCCCGGTAGTAAAGATGACCTCCATCCGGACGGTGCTGAGTATAGCAGCAAGCATGGATCTCGAGGTAGAGCAGCTGGACGTGAAGACGGCATTCCTTCACGGCGACCTCAAAGAGGAAATCTACATGCAGCAACCGGAAGGATTTGTGGAGAAAGGGAAGGATCACCTGGTATGCCGGTTGAAGAAGAGCCTGTACGGACTGAAGCAGGCTCCCCGGCAATGGTACCGGAAGTTCGACTCCTTCATGACCGATCAAGGGTACCATAAGACGCAGGCCGATCACTGCGTGTTCGTGAAGAAGTTCGAAGGAGGGGACTTCCTGATACTTCTCCTATACGTGGATGACATGTTGATCGTCGGACGAGACCAAGGCAAAATACGGATGTTGAAGAAGGCTCTCAACCGGACCTTCTCAATTAAAGACTTGGGTCCGGCAAGACAGATGTTGGGGATGCACATCATTCGGGACCAGTCAGTGAAGCAATTATGGCTGTCACAGGAGAAGTATGTGACAAAGGTGCTTCACCGGTTCAACATGTCAGATGCAAAACCGGTCGGATCGACACTTCCGGCAAACTGCAAGTTGTCCGGCAAGCAAAGCCCGAAGACAAAAGGAGAGAAGGCAGATATGATGAAGATTCCATATGCCTCTACCGTCGGGAGCTTGATGTACGCAATGGTTTGTACCCGACCGGACATTGGATACGCAGTCGGAGTGGTGAGCCGGTTCATGAGTAATCCCGGCAAGGAGCATTGGAACGCGGTCAAATGGATACTCCGGTATTTGAAGGGCACTTCAAATATGTGTCTCCGATTCGGCTCCGGGAAACCTCAACTGGACGGTTTCACCGATTCGGACATGTCGGCTGATGTGGATACCAGCCGGTCTACATCCGGGTATGTGATGACATATGCAGGGGGAGCTGTTTCGTGGCAGTCGAGGCTGCAGAAGACGGTTGCATTGTCAACCACAGAGGCGGACTACATGGCGGCTGTAGAAGCCGGCAAGGAAATATTATGGATGAAGGACTTCATCGGAGAGCTCGGTATCCGGCAAGAGGAATACCGACTCTACTGCGACAGTCAAAGTGCCATCCACCTTGCTAAGAATGCGGCCTACCATTCCCGGACGAAGCATATCCAACGGAGGTATCACTGGATCCGGGAAAGGGTAGATGACCAGGAGTTCGCACTGACGAAGATCCACACGGCCGAGAACGGGTCAGATATGCTGACCAAAGTGCTGACACCCGACAAGCTGGACACATGCCGGAAGAGGATCGGGTTGGAAAGACACCCCATGCCGGAGTGAAGGGGGAGTTTGTTGGGAGACAGGTCCCTCCGGATGGGAAGGGAGAAGAACAGTGCCGACGAACAAACTCGGCCGAGGCCGACAGGCCGAGGTCGAACCGGTATGAACCGGATGGGGAGTACCCGACTACGGAGAGCCGGATGGTGTAGGCCCGGTATGAACCGGAGGAAGAGACATATTCGTAAATATGTTTCTGAGAGCCCATCGAGGCTACATTTGTAAATAGCCGAAAAGTCATATTAGTATAAATATGACTTAGGGCAAACTTTTAGGTGTGTCGTTTTTGTTGTTGTTATTCTCCCTTGTTGGTGCAAGAAGAAGATAGAGCCTGTATCTATACAGAGAGAGAGTGAGAGACGAGGTCGTTGCCTCTGTTGTAACCGCCGCCTGTGGCGAAGATCTGAGAGTACGAGGTAGTTGCCTCCGTGAACTCACTGTTGTATATTCCTACATAGTGACAGTTTGCAGCCTGTGGGCTGCCGTGTTTTTTTCCCCTATTTTGGGGGGGTTTTCCACGTAAACCTCCTGTGTACCATTTCTCCCCTTTGTGTCGCGTTTCATTACCTGTTTTTCTGTGTATGAAAAGAATCTCGGTTGTGGCCGAGCGTCGGACATAAGGAACGTCCAGTTCTCGACATGCACATATATACTAGGAAATGGTGTGTAGAAATAAGAGGGGAAATTTTATCCCACATTGTAAGGTCCCTCCCTCCTTGGGCTATAAAAGGAAGGGAGGGGTCACTTATGAAGGGGTTGCCTATTTTGTGTATGAGAGGTATACCACTTAGTCTAGAGTTCTTACCTCTTTAGGGTTAGGGTTTCGGTTAGGGTTTTCTCATAGTTTTGGTGCGGTTCATGCGGCCACCATTGTTGTAATCATTCGTTCGTTTTAACATAACTTGTTGAGTTTCTTGCCTCCGCCGATCTCTCCTTCTATGTCATGGTCTTATTCTTTTTTCTTCTCCTCTTGAGCTAAGCCTCCATATCATGTCTTATTCTGTCTCCTCTACTCCCTAGTCTGAGACCCCCATGGTCCCACCCCTTCTACACGAACGCGCGTAACAACGCGACATCGGATACTGGGGTCCATTGGCTCAATGGAATGGTGTGCGATTACTCCTAGGGCAATAGGGCAATGGCAAAGGAGATGACCTGAGGCTCCACAATATAGGCACAATCCATTAGCCTGCGAAAATTGTCGTTCGGGATGAGTCAATGGCTGAAAGCGAGCTTGATCAATTTCCATTGGGACTGGAGCTTTTGCCAAAGTAGGGGAGCATGACGTCACCGGTGTGAGTGATACCTAGGGTTGTACGACTGGGGCGTGTCGTGGAACTGAATGAGTCGAACCCCAAGTTCGGCACTCTTCCTAGCGAAATTCAGAAAGGCGATTGTCACAATGGACTGCTTGTGAAATCGCTTGGGATAACGAGGTGGGCTCAGGAAAGTTAAAGAGAAGATTCTTGACATTGCTCCGAAGGCCCCGCCGAAAGTGGTTAGTTAAAGCTTGATCATCCTAGTTGATATCACATGCTAGTTGTCGGAATTCCGAAGTATAGACAAAAGTTGCACATGAACCTTGTTCGAGTCCATAAAGCTTGGTGAGTGTTGTACGTCGTTGGTCCGTCTCTCCAAATGTGGCCTCTAACTCGGTGAGGAAGGTAGGAAAGTCCTCCAATAGAGGTGATGAAGTTTCCACTAAAGGTGCAAACCAAGCTTGGGCTGGACCAGAGAGGAGGGTGCCCACAAGTCCAACTTGTCGAAGACCGTTTGGATAACGTTGAGGTTGTAGCCAAATGATTAGGAGAATTTGGCTAATGAACCCCTGGAAATGTGACCTCGTTCCATCAAATTTTTCTGGGAGGCTAATCTTAGGCTCAAGAAAATGAGAAGAAGCTAGATCAGATATTGGTAGAAGATTAGGCTACGGGCTAGGTTGTGGTGGGACATTAGGCTCTATGGTTTGTGAGGATAGGGAGGCACCGACTTGATGTTCTCGTAACGAATTTCGAAGGGCTTCATTTTCAAGTTGGAGTTGTTGTAAGGCTATCATTATCTGGCTTAAGTCACAGGCTGGGTCGGACATGGCTACGAGTAATGAGAAAGAGAGCTACGAGGATGGGAAGGTGAACAAACTGTCATGAGTAGAAGATATACACAAGAGAGTAGAAGATAATCAAAGGGATGAGTTGATTAATTAAAAAACTTTGTAACTGGTGTTGTTCACCTTGATTGTAATCTAGGTGAACACACAGATTTATACGAGTTTTGAGATTGAATATCTCTAGAATATACCTAAGAAATATCTCTAGAATATACCTGAGAAATATCTCTAGAATATACTCGTGTAGAATATACCATAGAACATTTCTAGAATATACTAAACACTAGAATATTCTATATGCTAGACTATACAATATTAACCATATACTTTACATATAACTTAAGGGTTTCCAAATGGTTTATCTAATACTAAGTATTGGGTGTGTTATAGGTCAGAAGTTTGAGTCTATGACAATATAGAGCTTTTCGTTTTTATTTTTTCCAAAATGAAGCTACTTTCCCATTAGTTAGGAAGGATTATTCCAATGAGACTATACAAGGACCCCTTCGAACTGACTACTTAATGTAAGTAGATACCTATAGCTAAAAACAGTACCTTTAGTGTCCACCAATACGAGTCGACTCCTAGGGCCTACAACAAAGGGAGGGTGGAAGGTAGGAAACAACCAACATGGGGGCTAGTAGTTCCACCTCAGACCACTTCCTCCTTGCGTCACCATAGGCGTGTTCTGCCATTTCTGCCAAAAACGCAAACTGATAGGGACCACGTCGTTGGAGTGGTTGCAAACCTCGTCCAATTGCCCTCGTAGGCAGATGATAAGTATGAACCATATATCCATGATCACTTCCTCCAGGGGTCGTACTAGATCATGGAAGACCTTTAGGCAACGTGCTTTCCATACATACCACGGGGTGAAGCTTGCGATCAACATCCAATTTTTCGGGAACCTAGGGGATGCGGACTACAAGCCTCTCTCAAAACGAATCTTGATGATTTTGCCTTTCGTGCATACATAGCACCAACTATCTGCATTGAAGGTGTCCATCCACCTATCAACCGAGTGATCAATCCATGCCGCATCACTCCACTATGTGGTTCCTTCCACTTCACATGCCGCAAGGAGGCGAGTCACTCTATCCCAATGTACCTTTTGAGCTTGAGGGCAATCCCGTAGGCAGTGTCTCAAAGTCTAAATAGGAGAAGTGCAAAGTGGGCAACCTATCGGGCCACCACGTTTACCTAGCCATTCACCAACAGGAACCACATTATGATTGATTTGCCACCAAAAGAGCTTGATCTTTTCAGGCATGTGGAGATGCCAGAGACCCTTCCAAAAGGTAATGAGCACCTCCTCAGGGATGCTCAATGTTCGCCAACCATTGCCTAGGGGACTGTCTCGCTGCAGTTGTAAAGTCCGACCCAATTTAGTGTTGTATTCGAAGAAGTGGCGGAGTCTGCCATCATGTTTCCACCTAAAATCCCTTGGGTCCCATTGTAGTTCGACAAGGGGACGACAACAGTATACCCATAACTTCCAATGGGGTTCCATCTTAGCAACATCTGGGTCTATCTTCCAAATGTTATCAACCTACACCACCACTTGAATTGGATGCCAAGTGCCCCTGCTCTGACTCTACCCAAAAAATGTATCTCTTCCCGATCCGCCCATGGCCTTCAACAACTTAACCATTCCAGCCTCAACAAAGAAACTGAACCATGTATCTTCTCTCACCTCCCCCATTTGAACCCTGTCAACTGCCTCAACTATCAATCTCCGCATTTTCATAGCTCCCTTGAGGGGGAGGGAATGAGTCCTCTTGGCCTCCTCCTGGAGCAACCATGTGTCTCCAATCGTCTATAGAGTGGATCCTTGTCTGCTCCAGCTTTCCCCATGCTAGACCCTTAAGTTGCCCTAACATCATGTCATCACTTGTTCACACCTGAAGGTTGTCTAGTCCACTTAATTAGTGTCTTCGAGGGTGTGCTTGACGAAATGTTGTCGCATGTCACACCATGCCCGCAAGATGGAGTTCGTTACCCTGTCCTCCGGTTAACAAGCCATCTTGGGTGGAACTCTACTCCTGCAACACTAGTTCAAGGAGTCAGGCCAAGGCTTACCATACTTGGGAGTCCCTGCTTGCAACTTGTTGCAAAGTGGTACCTTCCAACACGCCTTACCTGGCAGGAGGCATCGAACCACCATTTTGGCTAGCAATGCTCGGCTCTACGTTAAGGGGTCTATGAGTCCAAGACCCCCTTTGGCCCGTGGTTGTGTTAACCAATGCCATGACACTCTAGCAGCATCCATTGGGTTTTCCTTACCTGACCATATAAACCCCCTAATGGTAGCCTTAATCTCATGCAGACCTGCAGGTTCCATAATCCAACATGAGACCGAGTGCCACATGGTGGCAAGCATCACTTGGTTCGCAATAATAACCCTACCAGCGAAGGATAATTTAGATCTACTCCATTGGTTCAACTTCCTGCTTATTTTGGCTTCCACATGGGACAATTGTGCTCCCTTGGGGATTTCCCTCGCCATCATAAATCCTAGGTACTTGAATGTCCTCCCATCAGGGACCCATGTAAAATTGGCATGGGGTTGCCACCTTAGTTTCTCTTGCTCGTTGAACCAGAGGCCTTGGGTTTATTCCAATTGACCTTGGCACTAGTGGCCTAACAAAAGTCCTCGACAAGATGTTCAGCCTGCTGCAAATTATCCTCATCACCATGCAAGAAAAGGATTGTATCATCGGCATATTCAGATAACAGAAGATCTTTAGTTGCATTGGGGATGGGCAATCCTCTCAATCCGTTGCTTGGTGCTTATAAGTAGGCAGAGAAAGCCTCGGTTACAAATAGATAGAGATATGGGGCTAGGGGACAACCTTGCCTCACTCAACGATACACCTGCTCCTGATAAACCATGTTTGATTCTCATGTAAGATGTCCGGTAAGAAGGTTGCTCACCGCCGAGTGAGAACTTTTGCGAGTATCTTGTATATCGTGTTAAAGATCGTGATTGGACACCACTAGTGCAACTCTAGGGTTCGCTCTTGTGTTTTGGGAAGATCTTTAGTTGTATTGGGGATGGGCAATCCTCTCAATCCGATATTTGGTGCCTATAAGTAGGCAGAGAAAGCCTCGGTTACAAATAGATAGAGATATGGGGCTAGGGGACAACCTTGCCTCACTCAACGATACACCTGCTCCTGATAAACCATGTTTGATTCTCATGTAAGATGTTCGGTAAGAAGGTTGCTCACCGTCGAGTGAGAACTTTTGCGAGTATCTTGTATATCGTGTTAAAGATCGTGATTGGACACCACTAGTGCAACTCTAGGGTTCGCTCTGGTGTTTTGGGGATGAGATAGATCATTCCCTTGACCAAACCGGTCGGCATTGTTCCTGAGGTCCAGATCTCCTGAACCCCAGCTTCCAATGATGGTATAACACTTGCCAAATGAATCTCAAAACAATCTCGTGAGAGACCATCGGGCATGGGGCATGCTCCTCTCCGCAAATCCCTGAGCGGCTCCGAGAGTTCTAATCGAGAAATGGGGCTATCAAGCACAACTTCCATCTCTTGGGTTACCTTGAGGTGAATGCAACTCATCACCCTATCAGCCAACTCCATCTTTTGCCACATATGCATAGGTGCGAGTAGTTCTCGATAGTATTGTGTTGCCATATGCAGAATCTCATCCTTGTCCTCCATTATTGAGTCGCCTGGTTTGCGCAACCCTTGTATACGTCTACCACCACCCTTGGTTGCCCTGTACTGAAACAAATCTCGGTTGACCTTCTCATCTATTCTAGCCCACCATATTGTGGTCCTTTTAAATAGCATTCGGTTTGACACCTTCACCTTGGCTTCCTCTAGCTTTGTTGTAGACCAAGTGCAACCAGGGTCCGCCTATAGCAACCATTGCGCTACCGCAACAGACTTCCTTAATTTTTTTTCAATTGCTCTTAACCTACTAGAGAGCCCACTTGGTTTCCTATTGTAAAAAGGAGGACAGTGCCACTTTTTTCTGCAAATCCTCAATGGTCGATTCACTTACAATGGTCTCCCACCAGATACTCTTGAGCCCTGCTTTCACCTCTGCACTCTGCATTATCTTTGTGGGGATTTTCACATTGAGACTCCCCTTGCTGCCACTAGGTGGGTTAAGGTCTACTCTCTTCGATTGGTGATCAACGAAGGTAAGACCTGCCAAGATAGCAAAGGAACCCCCTACCTCTTCAAGAGACAAGCTGAAGTATATGCGATCTAGCCGTGCAAGGCTACCACCCCTAGCATTCACAGCGGCTTTGGAGAAGTGTAGAAAATGTGAGCATCTCTTAAGGGAAGAGCCCCATGTATCCTTCACCCCGATTTTCCCAATTAGGAAAGCCCATGAATCTAGCTCTACACAATGAATTGGTCTCTGGGTCCCCCCTTTCCTGTCTTCCATTACCCAGGCCTCTGCATCAGGTAATGTTCTAACATTCTCTAGAAGATGGCTCTCTCGGGGGATGTGTTAGGGGCATAAATTTTTAGCACCCCAATCTGTAGGCGATTCCATTTGAGAAGCGCATATAAGCTCTACCCACGACTAGCGTGCCATGTGATGTTACTTCATATCGGGCCTTATCGTTAATAGAGAAGCAAATCCCTCCTCTTTGGTGGAGGTCACCCTGTGCCCGATCACCACGTGGTCTACCCACTCGACATGGGTTTACTAGGCTCTAAGCTCTCTCTTGAGAGAAGTGGTGTTCCTGCAAAAGCAATATGTCAATGTTGCCCCCAATATTAAGGGGATTCAACTCCACCTGAAGTCTTCTGCACTCTTGGTGTTGCCAGCCTCCACCAAGGCCCTGTACATTCCACGTTAGGATCCTCAACCGAAAACGGTGAGGTTGAGGCCCATGTCCGGGCTGATCCCCGTGTCATGGGGCAAACTAACAACTGCTTTGGGGGGTATGGGCTCCACAGAGGACTGAAGAGCCCCTAAGGGATTCTCGGCCAGTCGTTCCCGACCCACTTCAAATAGTTCCCGCGATACATCTTGGCTCCTAAGCGGTTCACAACCTGCATCAATTTATCCCAAAGAGTCCTCACCAAACCAGGTGATGGTTTGGCTATATTGGCCTTTCATTTGTCCTTGATCTTGCCCGTTCGGATCCACGATTTCACTAATCTGAGGTCACCACCACATTCGCATTCCATCATGAGGGGGGCCTTTATCAACATCTCCTCCAGGGTGGACAGTACAAGTTGTGGTTGCATCTCCATTGGGATGGACAACATGAGCTCAGGATCTCATGGGGGAAGGGACAAGGAGTCACATGGGGACAACTTTGCTTCCAACACTTCTGGGTTGCCATCCCCTAGCTCTTGGAGCAATGTAAATCTGTTGGTAGCTCTCACCTATAGGATGTGTGCCTCCGCACTCCCTGAGAGAATCTTCACCCGTTTCAAGGGTTGCTCATCCATGATTGTTGGTGACAAGGTAGTGGGACTTATTTCTAAGGGAAGGCCTTGAGAGGGCGGGAAGCCGTACCTAGGCTTCCAAGTTTCCCCTTCTTCTTAACGGGTTGCCAAGCAGCCTCGTCACCCTTGGTTGACACGGCCTGCGTTCCCCGAGGCTGGAGGTCCCGAGCTTCCCTTTCCAATCTTACAAGGACACTCCTTAGCTAGGTGTCCTTTCTGTTTGAAGATGAAACACTGCCCATGGAGTCCCTCATAAACCACTTTCACCACTGTGAGACCTAGCTCCTCAGAGTAGAGCCTAATTCTTGTTGGTAGTCCATGGAGGGAACGCACTAAGATGCGCAACTTGGGCACCTCCGTGGTTGTAGCTGCCATGGACAATTTTTTAGGGCAAATCATCCCTATCTATTCGCCAAAAAAGGGAGCAGATGGCACAAGTGGGGAGGGAGGCCAAGAAATGTTGCGGTGATCACCCTAGGGTTGTTATGTTTCTGTAACTCTTCAATTGGATTGAACCCTGGTGACCACGGGTGGAGCAACACCTTGTTGTACTTCAATTCAAGTACCTTGAGCTCTACCAATGGTTGTGCCATCATGCCTTCACCCAATTCAAGGTGGAAGAAAATTTTCCCTAAACCCCTGACGCTCTTGATCGAAGGCATGTTCTCCATCACAACCATTTGGAGCATGTCCCGAACCATGCCACGATTTGGTCTACCTGCAAGAAACCTACATACAAAAGAAGTACGATGTAGGCGTTAAATGTTCAAGCCCTGCTCTTGAGTCGTGATTGTGATACCATCAATTTGGTACAACCCTTATAAATGTTCACATTCATGATGTTCACTCCCAATTGCATCATTCATTCATAAATTCTTGAAAATTGTCCATTGGTACTCAACTCCAATAGTCACTCACATTTTTCCTTCAAAGAAAATATCATAAATACATTAAGGAAACCAACACGAATGCATCCTATACCATAAACATGACACAAAGTAAGTTTAGGTGGGACAGAAGAGTCGCACCTTTTAGTCATGTTCTCTCGTGCTAAGCTACAAGTAGTGGTCCAAAACAATAACTTATATATTCATCCTATAGGCAATCTCCATATGTGTAGTAGTCTAATGATATTTGGCCATAAGTCTTGTATAGTAGACAACAAGCAATAATGTAAAGGTGTTATGGGTTGTAGAGTTAATCACAAATGCTGGTAATGGTGTTCCTAACTTGCAAGGGCACTAGTTGTAAAACCAGCAACTACTTCATGTCTTGAAATGAGGGTGCCTAATTTTTGTTTATAGTAAGAGGTTCCTAACAATATTACTTCAAGTAAGAGGTGAAGCTCATAATTCCATTAACATTTATTAATAAATAATAAAAATAGAGGATTTCGGTACTTCAACTTAAAATGAAAGAAGATGCAATAGCTCAATATATGAACTACTGTAATCTAGTGTGGTTTTTACATCTAGAAAACTTTCTATTCTTTAGAAACATTGTACATGTAGGGTGGCATGTATTTTTTGAAATTGAATGACCTTGATGCACAATTGAGATAACCCTTGTAGGTACATTGCAACAAGACATTGTGTTGTCACCTCCATTATAAATATTCCAATGGAAGCCAATATCTCAAAATAAATAGATGTCCATGGATCTACTATGTCCAAAAACATGACATGCTAAGCTTTTTTGTAGAGTTTAGAATAATAATGACTCATAAAGCTTCGTCAAGCTTAGAACATTTTGTTGTGTTGACAAGGGTATAAGTTTCAATTTGTTAGAATTTTAAAACATTGGGTAAAAATGATTTGGTAAATAAGATGGATGACATCTAGTACATAAATCCAAGAATCTTGTTAAATATAGCAAAATGTTTGCATCCTTGAAAGTAAATATATATATTCTTAAATGATTAAAATGTTTGCCATGTTTCAACCAAAGGATCTTGTCAAAGTGAAATCCAAGAAATCTAGTCATGGTTATCCCAAGAATTATTTCTAAATGTATTTTTTAAGTCACGTGTATTTCACTGTAGAATTAAATCATCGATCTCTTTTCTCTTCGTACGAAAAGTGAAACAATTATGGTGCCTAGTACTTCAGAAATAAAAAACATCCATCAATCTTCACATGTGCTTTGCATGTACTAGGAGAACCAAAATAGTAATAACCAATAAACAAATTTGAGTTTATAATGGCTTTAGACATTTTCACCAAGGAGTGCAAGAATAAATAGCTTATCAATAATGGCGACTAAGTGTTGTTTGTGCGGTACCACCTAGAAAAGGGGTTTTTGCAAGGTACTTATTAACCTTCTAGTACTAGAGAAATTACGTGTCTTTGGGTCACCCATGTGTCCCTAACACATACTCTTGCTTATTGACTCTGTAAAAATCAATAAGAACACAAAAATGGTAGAAATAGGAACAATAAGAAGTAATCACATCACTTTACAAATGAAAGACATGGCTCTCAAATTCTTTTGAGGAGGTTAGAAGGTTGGCATGTTGATGATTTTATGACAACTTTGTCACCTTGTATAGTATTATTATTCACTTGTGGTAATAGGACCATCATTTCTATTTGAGACTACATTAAGATACTTCACGTGTTTTGCACCAACTCCCAGTGGGACTCAAATATGTATTTTGCTTGACTATATCATGGACAATTTGGAATGGCCTTTTATGACAATAGTGAAATTGTTTACATATGATTTTGGTGTATGTTTCTTATCATCACTTTTCGGTGCTCTACTTTTTGGCATTTGTTTCATAGCAAATGCACTTTATTTGCCAAGACATTTAATACATTATTTATATGTTCAATGTCGAGAAGGAGAACACATTATATCACCATCACATGTTATTTTGAGCAAGACATGTTAAGGTAAAATAAGACAAAGAAGTTTTCATATAAAAAGTAAACTAAAAGATAGAAAAACAACATGTGGTTACATAGGTTAGAAATAGAAATAGGAGGAAATTTGTATGCTTTTGCTCATGCGGTGAAATCCAACGTGAATCTTGGCTTCCCCAAAAGGAAGAGAAGTGGACGTACAATATAAGGTTTGATTTGAAGAAGGGGCAAAGCCCTTATAGCCTTATGGTGACCCTCTCAAGATGAGGGAACATAAGGTTGTCTTATAATATGATCTTTATTGATATGAGTGAGAACCCTTTTGTGTCAAAATAGTGGCTCGATTTATATGAATATGGAGGGACACAAGGGCTCCTCCGATATAGTGTGCTTGATATGAAATATGACGGTTTATAAGGGTCCCTTGCAAAGGACCCTTAATTGTCACACATACATTATCACCAAATACAAGATCTTTGAAAGGGCTTCAATGTCATTTATTGTGTTATTGTATCCCTCTCGTGATATTATCCCACATGCACTCCCAAGGTATAAGAGCACTTCATGGCGACACGAAAGATGTTATTTGTAAGACACGTATGTACAACACAAGAAATTAAAGTGGTAAAGTGCTGAGATTGAATAATATATTTATTGTCTATGTCCTCATTTCTACATCTCTTTCAATCTCTCTTGTTAGTGAGGCCTATGTCTTTTCCTTTTATTTTATTATTTGTGCCTTCCTTCATTAATGATGAGCCAATTGTTTGATTCTCTCTCTCTCTCTCTCTCTCTCTCTCTCACACACACACACACACACACACACAGAGGATGAGTGAGGTTTTCATTGTCGTCTCTTTTTCTTTGTATTGCCATTTCTCTTTCTCTGTTGGCACGATGGTTTGCATTGTAACATTGAAGTCATAAAATTAAGAGAACCTCAGTTTGAATCTTGCCATGGGCATACTTTGTATTGAAATTGGTCTTCTTTTGCCATTGCCTTGGCGGTTTACACCATAGCATCAAAGTCATAAATTTGGGAGAAATGAAGTTCAAACCCCACCATGGGCTAGGTTTCATCTCACATAATGCAATTGCTCTCTTGTAGATATCAATCTCTCTCTAGGTGATGAGGACAATGTCTTTTCTTTATCTTCTTCCCTATCTTTCACACTGTTTCGCATGAAAAACTAGTGTTTTTGCCATCATGATATTACTTGTACTATCACACATAAATTCGTTCCATATGGTTTTGCATGAAAAATTAGTGTGCAATGACCTCTCTATTTAACTTCAACTGTGCTTAAAACAACCTTTTCTTTTCTTTTTGATATCCACTATTAAATTACACTGTTGACAAAGATACTTCCCACTTGTGCTTTTGTCTAATAAACTTAGATAAGGCTAGATAGTTAGACAATGAGGTCTTGTGATTATGAGAAAGCTCTCAACTAATAATAAGATTAGCGAAATTTGCAACTATCACGTTTGAATTAGTTTTCGTATATACAAACTCATTCTCTTCATTTTGTTTAAAACCTGTAATTTGTAAAAGGGTTGTTCCATTTATCCTTCACTACATACATATCCTTGGGGTTGTTCCATGTATACGTCACACACACACACACACACACACACAAACATATCAAATCATAAGCTATCACAACTTTTGAAACATCCTACTCATACGTATATGCGTGTATTATTTTTTGTTGTTTCGACATGCTAAAATGCACGACACATGAAAAAATTAGGCAAGACTCAGACCCCTTGAATTTGAAAAGAAAAGAAAAGAAATTGTAAAATAGAGCGCGAGGTTTTGCCCCAAAGTATAATAATGGAAAATAAAGAGTAATTATGAAATAGATAAGACCATTGGTGGGTTTATATTCATCATTCTTTGTATAAAATGAATATTAACTCGACTCTTCATGAGACAAAGACACAAATTAGTTTACTTCTAATTTCCTAGATGAACTCCTTAAGAGTGCACACACAAACTTTTCTGAATGTATCGATGATATAAAGCATATTTGGGTAATAAATTTCGAAAAAAAAACATACTTTTTTATGTATTTTTTGTAATCTATATAGTGAAATGGATACATATGTGTACATGCACACACATATCTATCTATCTATATCTATAAATGAGAGAGGGCATTGTCGTCACATGCTACGATAAATGCATTGTATACATATTACTAGTTATGACTTGCATTCTTCTTAATTAATCAACACAAATGAATCCCTCCCATAATATTTGCATTTGGTCGTGTATGACTAATTTCTTCAAATCTTTATCATATAGTTTTGAGCAAAATATTTCTTACAAAAAAATGCAATAATCAAAGTTCTTATATAGCTTTAACATAAATGGATCACTTGATGCATTTGTGAGATCATATGTTGGGTATGCCAACAATTTGTGTCGTAGGGCATTCCAAGAACCAATAATTATTGGAAAAGTAATTCTTATTTCTTTATGATTTCCACATATTTAAATGCTATGTTCTTGCTTGTAGAATATAGCACTCAATCAACCATTTTCATAAACCCCACACTTCCATTCAACAAAGAGAACCTCAAAGAATCTCAAGTCCACAAATATAGAAGGATGATTAACAACGCTTCAAGATTTACTTGTTATAAGGTAGATTGAAAAGGTAGATCAATGTCGATGTGCATTGAGGATTTAAAAAGGTAGATTAAATTCTTTAAAAAAATAAATTTCAATATCTAAGTAGGAAACTAGAATTTTTTTAAAGGTTCACAACATTTTCAATAAAGAAAGCTACTTTTTCTACTTAAATTATGGATAAAAGCCCAAGTTTTAGTACCTTTTTTTATGTGCGATTTATTTTCAAGGAGAGTCATCCTTATAAATTGCTACTAACTAGGAGATTACATTTTAGATTATCGTCACGTAAATATGTGTATACCAATACTCATTTCAACGTTTGTTTTGTTTAGGGAATGCCAACCTTATTTCCTCCCTATCCATGTTTAGGGTAAAAGTATACTATTCAAGCATTCCAACTCTTTCAAAACGGCTTTACATGCTTCATGACAATTTCAAAGGCTTCGGATAGGTGGACAAACAACCCACCCACCATTCATCATGAAAGGTTTTGAGTCCCTTACAAAGGTGGATAACCTAGAGAAATTGAAAAGAATCTATATATTTTTAGGTGGATTATTATTATTATTATTATTATTATTCATAGAATCACTGTTAAGGATCTATGTATCGATGGAGTAAGCTCCTCGATGTCGTGCGGGATTCAGACCGGCGTATACCCTCTTGATGGCAAATCGGGCGGAGATGGTTGCCTCACACTCACTCAACGATTAGTAAATGATAAAGCACGATATCTCTCTCACTCTCTCAAGCTCTCTCTCATAAACAATAGATCAATAGTATAGACAATAAGAAGCAAGAGTATGTCTATTATTAACCCTCTTTGCTAAGAGGTCTAGCACCAACAAGGAGAGAGATTAGTGTTCTCTAACTCAACACTTCACTACTCTCTCTTAAGCTCAAAGGTTTACAAGAAAGAGGAGAGGAAGCTCTAGCTCTAATCAATAGGAGATCTTTACAAATGGGAGAACCCTCACAAAGCCACTACTATGTGGTTTATATAGCTTTCACGTTTAGGGTATGGGCCTTTTACATTTGGCTGTCTCTTTGCTTTCCTTTCCTCTTGTCGTTTCCTCTTCGTACTACGTCCTTGTTGATGCGTTCTTATTCGTGACTGGTTGTGTTGTTATCCCAACGCTTAACATCTCCCCCAACCTAATGAGTGCACACTCCCAAGTGCACTGTGGGAGGGGAGCTTCGGGCGTCAGGGGCGAGTAGAGTTGAGTACGGGGGTTCGTCGAGGGGCGGGTGGCGACGGAGATGATGGTGAAGATGGCGGATGTTCAGTGGTGGTAGCTGGATTTCCTGCAGTTGGTCGGTTGTTGTGAAGAAATCTTTCTTGGGGCCGGTGAGCCAGGTGCAGGTGTTGTGGCCGGCGGAGGGAGAAGGGGGGTTTCGACTAAAGCTTATGTAAGCGGGGAAAAAACCCGTGTCGATCATGGTTTCAAAATCCCGTTTGTAGGTCGCGGGGAGTATGTTGACGCGGGTCTAGAGGCCGACCAGTTGGCGGCGAGTTGGACCTTTGTTCAAATCGAAGGCGAGGCCCCACGCAGGGTGGTTGTGCCGTTGGAAGGCGGGGGCTTCGTACGGGCCAGAGTCAAGGAGAATGAGTAGAAGTTGTAGAAAACAAAGGCTGGCTTGAATGTCGGGGTCCAGGACGTCGGGATATGTACGTAGGAATAGTCGCATGACCCGGATCATGTCGGGTTCGGTCGGGGATGTGCGCTGGGGTTGGGGGAACAACGGCCAGTTGAATTGAAGGGTGGGTAGGCGTGCCTGGGCGGCGCGAAAATTAGGCCATGGCCAACAACGAGGAAGGGGAAAAAAGATGGGGTTGGTGCATAGCTCGGGGGGGTGGAGGGCGAGCCATTCGCGGAAGGATGTTGTGCGAACCAAGGGAGATGCCATGGGGGCTGGGTGCCGGGAGGTTCGAGGAGGGGGTCGGCGAAGGGGTGGTGCCACCTGCGAGTGGGGGTGGCGTGTGCGGCGGCCCAAGTAGACATCTTATCGCGGTAAACATGGGGGTAAAGGAAGACGTCGACTTGGGGTTCGAAGGCGACTTCGGGGTAATAGTTGTAGAGGCGGGTGAGGAGTATGGGGGTCTCACAGAAGTCGAACTCCCAGGGAATGGGGGCAGCAGACTGATTGTCAAGACGAGTGTCCCAACTGGTACCACTTTCGATGCAATCAAGGGCGGTTTGGAGGCCGTGGGTAAGTTGGTAGCGGCCGTGGGAGGAGGGAGGGCGAGGGCGAGGCGGTGGTTGGGTGTGGGGTTCATCAGGTGAGTCATGGTCCCCCTCTAGGTCGATCTCTGAGGGGGGAGAAGGGGGGTGTGGGGGTGCGAGGGTAGGAGGGCACGAGCACGAGCCTCATCGAACGTCCTGAGTTGATACTCGCGGGAAACGTCGACGTATAGGGCTAATTTCGGTATGTCGTCAGCCTCGAGGTCGGTGGGCTAGTTGAACGTGGCGTATTCGATGCTGAATATGTGAGTACGAACCCCGACGTCCCAGGCGGTTTGCCAAGCGCATATTAGCCAGAGGAAACCGAAAGGGGGTACGGAGGTCATTGTGTTTTCCAACAGGGTGCAGGTGAGGGTGTCGGCGATGTGGTGTAAGCGCACCAGTGTTGTGAAGAGGTGGGCCAACTGGTCTTCGGTGACTTGCATCATGACATTAGAAGGGTAGGTGAAATAGATCAGGTCGGAGATGTCTAAGTCGGGGGTGAGGGCGGTGTGAAGGTAGGCCATACCTTCGAGGAACAAAATGGGGAGGTGTTGAGGGAAGAGGTCGCCGGCTGGGGGAGCAGGTTCTTCGGTGGCTTCCTGGTATAACATGAAGAGGGTGAGGGCGTGGTTGTCTTCGGGGAGTACTCGGATGAAGGTCTTCCGGTCTGGGGGTGTGGTGTCGTCAAAGAATACGCGACGCATGGCGGCTAACGATCGAAGGAGGCACGTTGCTTGGATGAGGAGGGTGCGTGGTGTGCGTGGTGCAGTGAAAAGTTCGGAGAGCAGGGAGGTCGAGGTCACGTACACCGAGAGTGCTTGGATCATATTCGGGGAGCCAACTGGGGGAAGGAGAGGGGTCTGAACGGTGGAGGGGTCCGTCGCACCGGGGGTGAGGGCATGTTCAAGGGCGGCTTTGGACGTGCGGAGTTGAAGGATGTCCTTTTCGAGGTCGGCGCATTGGCGACGGTGTTTGATGAGGAGACATCGATTGCGTTCATTGGCGACTTCGACTTGGTGGATCATATGGCGTCTTGTTCAGCCTTGAGGGTGGTGATCTCGCTCATGAGTTGGTAAGTGGTGGCCATGGCGACGGCCAAGGCCTCAGACCGTTCGGAGAGATCAGCCGTCACGATTGCGAGGCGGGCCTTGGTCAGTTGGTGTTGGGTGGTGAGGCGGACGTACTCGGCCGAAAGTTCGGCATGTGTTTGCGCTGCGCGTTCCTAGTCGTGGTGCCAGGTTGTCCGAGCTTGTTGGAATTCGTCAGCTAGTTGTTGGTGTCAGGTTTGCGTTGTCAGGAGTTCTTGTTTGAGGAGGTCGTGGGCGGCCGCTTGGCATGCGTTGGTATGGAGGGCGCTCCGTACCTCAGCGACCAAGATCTCGTTCCGTGTAGAGGTCTCGTGTTGGTTGGTAGCGGTCTGTTGGGCCTGTGCCTAAACTTGAAGTAGGCGACGGTTCACGACGGTAGTCATCTTGAGGAGGTCGGCCACCATGTCGGTTAAGGGTTTGGGGGGGACGACGAGGGAGGGGGTAGGGTGGGTAGTAACTGCAGTGAGGGAGGTCGAGTAGGGCACGGAGGTTGGGAGGGGGGGTGGAAGAAGCAGGGTTGCCATTTGGGCAGGGGCGAGGGTGGGTTGGAGGGGAACTACCGGGGTTGCGGTCGGGGGCTGGTCGGGGGTTTCGGTGTTGGGGGCGGCGTGGCGGGCGAGTTTATGGGGTCGGGGTTGCGGGGTGTTGTCGGTGGTGGTGGACGGGAAAGGTAGGGTAGTTGTGGCTGGAGCGGGGGGAGAGGATTCATGGGGTGGAGGGGTTGGCGAGGTGGGTGGAGGCGGGGTTGGCGGGTTCCGTTGGTCGCGCAAGATTGACTCAGTGGTGCAGTTGCGGGAACGCGGAGTTGTGGTTGTGGTCTGATGTGACACATAGTGGAAAGTGGTGGACGAGGCCTGGATTTCGGTGGGGGTGAACTCGTGTGTCTGGAATTCCTTGACCCGATTCATGATATCCTCAGGGGTGTCGAGGTTAGCTTCGGTTGATACGTGGGTGATCGGGGGTTGTTTGTGTGCTGGTGGCTGTGCCTGTTCACCTTGGTGTACCTGGTGTAAAAAGTCGTGTTCGGGGAGACGAAGGCGTTCGAGTTGGCCTAGGACAGTGATCTTGCGGAAGCGTTCTTGGCAGCGTACAGAGGGAGGGGCGGGGGGTCCGATGCTGAACTTTGCGCACAAGTAGCGGGTGAGGAACCACACGAAATTGACAGTCAATTTGGGCCGTGTGTGCCATTCTCGAACCCGGTGGACAAGCTCGTGAGCCCACTGGACCGGTTGCGGATCATGTGCCCACTTGAGGTACTCACCGGTGATACGAGCGGTGGCATCGGTAGATGCGGTGTCGCCGATTTGGGCAATGGCGTTACAACGCTCGTGGAGATGGAGAGGGATTTCGGTGCCTCGTGGTGCGGAAGGGGGCGCCCTCGAGGGGTAAATGCAGCGTAGCATAAACGTCAGTTGCGGTGAACTGGAATGCGACGGGGGGGGGAGTCTACGAAAGGCTGCATATCGACGTGGCCCGTATCGGGGTTGTACCCGATGAGGAAACGGTTGACCAATTCGGGTAGGACGCCCCACGGCCCGATCCCAAGGAAGAACTTGAGGCCAAGTCATGAGAGAGTGACGAACACGTCGGGTTCTAGGTACTTGAGCTGCGTGGCGGATGTGGGAACCCGGTAAGTACATCGGGTATTGTTGAACACCGCTGGAATGACTAAGGAACCGCACCCTGCGTCGGGGTAGTATGCGTGGAGGAGTTTGATGAATTGGGGATGCGTCATCGTTGGCAACCTGCGAGGAAAAATATTAGTATAGGTAAATGTGGTCATGAATAAGCAAGTACGTGTAGTTTCAATAGATTCCCTCGATTTTTTTTTATTTTTTATTTTTGTATTTTTTTTTGGGGTCCTAATTTCGTAGTAACGTAACAACTAAGGGTTACGTGGTTTAGGAGTTGGACTCCTTGAACGACGTGTGGTTCGAGGAATTGGGCTCCTCGAACAATGCGTGGTTCGAGGAGTTGGGCTGGGTGTGGACTCCTCGAACAATGGGTAGTTCGAGGGGTTGGGCTAGGTATGGTTCGAGGGGTTGGGCCCCTCAGACATTGTGTAGTTCGAGGGGTTGGGCTAGGTATGGTTCGAGGGGTTGGGCCCCTCAGACATTGTGTAGTTCGAGGGGTTGGGCTAGGTATGGTTCGAGGGGTTGGGCCCCTCAGACATTGTGTAGTTCGAGGGGTTGGACCCCTCAAACAACGGGTAGTTCGAGGGGTTGGGCCCCTCGAACACTGTGTAGTTCGAGAGGTTGGGCTGGGTGTGGTTCGAGGGGTTGGACTCCTCGAACAACGGGTAGTTCGAGGGGTTGGGCCCCTCGAACATTGGGTGATTCGAGGTGTTGGGCCCCTCGAACTACCAGTTGTTCAAGGGGTTGGGTCCCTCGAACCACAAGGTGGAGTGGGCTAGAAATGGCCAACGACGTGGGGAGGGTGAAACGACGAGGCGGCTGTCGCGGCCACCTCAGGGGTAACGAAAAAAACGCCGGGACGGTGGGGCAGCGTGGACGGGCAACGCCACGAGGAGGGGAGGTGGCGACGGGGCAGCGGCTATGGCCGCCACGGGGGGAGTGTAGACGTAGTGTGCCGGCTATGGCGGCCACGGCTGGGAGGCCCGTAGTGTGCCAGTGACAAGAGGACGAGGACGGCGTCGTGGCGGCGGCCATGGCCCCCGCAAAGGAATGAAGGGCAGGTACAACACATGAGGGGAGTGCACTGTGGTGTGGCAAAACGAGAGAAGGGGGGGGGGGGGGGGAAGGGCCTACCCGAGGCATGGGAAAGCAAGGTGTGGAGGAGGCGAGGCGGCGACCGGGGCAGGCAATCGGTGGAGTAGGGGCGGGGATGCTGAGGGTGGGAGAAAGCAACGAACAGAGATTAGGGGGGGGGGGGGGGGGGAAGAGTGCTGCAGAGCGTGGAGTGAGAAGGGAGGGGACAAGCAGAAAGAGGAGAGCTAAAAAAGGAGGGAGGGGAGGTAGAGCAATGAAGAAGGAGAAAAGAAGAAGAAGAAGGAAAGCAAAAAAAAGAAAAAGCAAAAAGGAAAAAGAAAGATAAAAAAAACCACTCAAAAAACAAAATAAAAAATAAAAAAATAAAAAAATACATAACAAAAAATAAAATAAAATAAAATAAAATAAGGATAATAATAATCGGTATAGAAAAAATAAAATAAAATAATAAAAATCATAAAAATAAAAAAGAAAGAAACGAATAAATAAATAAATAAATACAAATCAAAATGACAATAATAGTCATTACAAATAAAGTAAATCAATAAAATAATGGTAAAGATCATAAAACATAAAAATAAATTAATTAATTAAAAAAAAAAGAAAAAAGAAAAAAACAAAAAAAAAAATTAAATAGAAAAAAGAAAAAAAAGAAAAAACTAATACAATTAATAGAACATAAACCACGGCAACGAGGGACAACCGACGGGGATGCGAGGTCAGGAGGGTAGGGAGGAATCGATGGAGAAGATTCGGATACCGATGATGATGGGGGTTTGAACGGGGGTCTACGGGGAACGTGGTAGGGTATTGGGTAAATTAAGGGCTTTTGAGGAACCTTGAGGATGCGACTGTGGAGGGAGTGTCAATCGGGTATTGTGTGAGGTTCCGGGTTCGTGACTTTTAAGGATCCAAACCTGCAGCATGTTTGTTAAGGGGGTGGGGAGGATTTGTGAAACCTTCCTACGGGGTGTTCGGTATCTCAGTTGTTTAGGCTTGTCGATTCCTGTGGCTTTAGCCTGGGCGGGATACCGGGCTGATGTGTGTGCTTTTCGGGTGTCCCCTACAGGCGTGGTATGATCGCGACTGTGGAGTCGGCTTCGTTTCGGGACCCAAAAGCTAGTGGCGCCTTTGTACCAACCTTGTGCTGTTGTGAGTGTCTTTTTGACTCGCCAAATGGCGGATTCTCCAGAACGTTGTCCGTCTGCAAAAACAACGTGAACATTCACCCATTCCCGTGGTTTGGGTGTCTGTGTTCTGACGTTAACGTCGCGCTGGTCTTGGGTGGCCAGTGGGTGTTGGCGTTCGGTTTGGTTGAGTGACTCCGCGCCTTGGGGTTCATCGATGTCCCCTGTAGGCGTGGTATGATCGCGACTGGGGAGTCGGCTTCGTTTCGGGACCCAGAAGCTAGTGGCGCCATTGTGCCAACCTTGCGGTTGTGAGTATTTTTCTGACTCGCCACATCGCACGTTCTTCATAGCGTGGGCCTTCAGCAAAAATTGCGCGGACGTTCACCCATTCTCGTGGTTTGGGTGTCTGTGTTCTATTGTTAGTGTCGCATTGGCCATGGGCGGCCAGTGGGTGTCGGTGTGTTGCTTGTTTGGGTAGCTCCACGCTTTGGGGGTCAGTGAGGACAGCGAGATGTGATTCGAGTGTTGTTGCGAGGAGGTCCTCGGACTTCAGTCCACCTCCTGTTTGAAAAGAGACGATGTGTTTGCTGGGTAATAGGAGACATTCGCTTATGAGACACCAATCTAAACCGAGGAGGCATTGTGTGTGCATCACTCCGGGTAGGAGTGCCCGAACATGGATTAAGTGCGCGCTGTATTCTGTCTTGATGTTACACCCGAAAGTTCCCAGGCAACATGACGTGGACCCATCGAAGCCACGGACGTTGTCGTTGCACACTTCGAGGTTTGGGCAACCTAGACTTCTCCATGTTTCGAAGGAGAAAAGGGTTAGCGATGCTCCTGTGTCGATTACCGCCGTTAAAGGCATGTCGTCGACACAACATTGTAGTTGTATTCTTCCATCATTAGAGTTGGCCGCCCGAGCCATGGCTATCGGATGGGTGTGTCCCTGTTGCTTCAATTTTGCTTGCGTATAGCGTAGGTCGGTTTCGAGCCGGGCCATTCGGCCTTCAGAGGCTTTAAGTTTGGCCTCTACCTCTCGTTGTCGAGCCGTGAGTAGAGCCTCGAGTGTGAGGGGTCCACAGTAACGTTTGAGCTTGCTCCCATTAATGAACCCGAGGATGTCAAAACCTTTGATCGTGCGTAGGCGACATGCTCCTGTCTTGGTAATCTCTGAAACCACATACGGGCCTCCACCCTATAACTTCAACTTCTTCTTGTGTCGTTGAGAGGAGAATTTGAGGGCCATGTCGCCTTCTGCGAGGTCTTTGTTCTTGACTTTATTGTCATGCCACACCTTTCTATTGGCTTTCTCTGCCAAGAGTGCCTGGAATGCGAGAAGGCGAGTTTCTGTCAGTCGTTCTAGGTTCTCTAGGCATGACGGGAGGGGGTCCCCTTCCCATCGTTCTTGTATGGCGATCCTGAGGCTGGGGACAAGGAACTCGATGGGTAATATTGTTTCTTGCCAATACACCAGTTTGAATAGTGTGTGGCGAGTTGCGACTTTGTAGGAAGTACGGAAAGCCCATAATGCTGCTTGGATTTTGGTGCTCCAACCAGATCGTGAGGCAGCGACTATCTTTGTGAGTACTGCACATAGCACCTTATTCGTGCTTTCCGCTTGTCCGTTGCATCGAGGGTAATAAGGAGAACTTTTGCGGTGTGTCACCATAAACTCGCCTAATAAATGTGCTATCACCTCGTTTAGGAAATGTGAGCCTTGGTCACTAATGATTTCGAGCGGACATCCAAACCATACTATGACATTTTCATGTAGGAATTTGGCAGTACTACGCGTGTCGGCGTTAACGCAAGCTTTAGCTTCAACACACTTGGTGGCATAGTCGGTGGCGGTTATTATGTATCGGTTGAGGTTGGAAGCTGGGCTGATTGGGCCAATAAAGTCAATACCCCATTTCTCGAATGGTTGCCATGCCACCACCGAGTTTAACGTATTAAAATCCGCTTTTAGCAGGTGTTTGAAACGTTGGCACTCGTCACAGCGACGTACGTACACATATGTGTCTTTGAAGAGTGTTGGCCACCATAGGCCGGACTGAAGGATCTTGCGCGCAGTGGTCTTGTGATTGAAATGACCACTTCCGCTCCCGCAATGAGCTTGTTCAAGGGTGGTGACGACGTCATGGTCTGTTATACACCTCTGAAGTAGATCATCGTTACCTCGACAGTACAGATTGCCTCGGAGCATCATGAAGGGGCCACATTTCTTTAGCAAGGCACGCGCGTGTGTTCGTGGTAGTTGTTTTAGGAAGGACGCTCCTTCGGTTAGGATGCGAACTATGTCTGATGCCCATGCTGGTACGGTATCGATCGCGAATAATGCTGCATCTGGTGTTTCATCATCGACCCCAGTGGCTTCTTCTCCGTTGGGAATTCGGGAGAAATGTTCGGCGAGTACATGGTCTTTCCCTTTTCTCACTACTACCTTGAAGTCGAATTTGAGTAACGTTACGATCCATCGTGAGATGCATCCAGTGGCGTGAGTTTTGTTTACTAAGTAGAGTAGGGCCTGATGGTCTACAAAAAACGAGAATCGGGACGCCAACAGGTAGTGGCAGAATTTCTTTACGCAGTAGACCATGGCCAAAGCCTCCCGTTCCGTCATGGAGTAATTTCGTTCTGCGGCATTTAGCTGGCGACTAGCGAAGGTGACCGGTAGGTCAAGTGCCCCTTCACCGGGTTGGGCTAGCACTACACCAATCGCGAAGGCGGAAGCGTCGGTGTGCACGTGGAATTCTTTGGTCCAGTCGGGAGGCCGGAGGATGGGGGCCTTAGTTAGGCACTCTTTCAAGAGCTTGAAGGAGTGTGTGCATTCTTCTATCCACATGAATTGCTTTAATAGGGAGTAGAGTGGTCTAGCCTTGTCTGCGAACATCTTAATGAAGCGTCTATAGTAACCCGTGTATCCCATGAACCCTTGTAGTTGTTTCTCGTTCGTGGGGGGTGGCATGTCGAGGATGAGTTTTATTTTTGCCTCGTCGGTCGAGATCCCGTGGCGGGACACGACGTGTCCTAATATTATTCCGTGCTTGACCCAGAACTGACACTTGAGCGGGTTGAGAGAGAGTTGATAGGTTCTGCATTTTTCGAACGTTAAACGGAGTAGCCCCAAGTGGTCATGCCATTTCGAATTGCAACATAAGTTGTCAACATAAGACTCCACCCCTTGTCGTAACCTTGCGGCAAAGATATGGTCCGCCGCTCTTTGGTAGGTGCTCAAGGCGCTTGTGAGTCCGAAAGGCATTTGTTTATACGCGAACGTACCAAATTCCGTGGCGAAAGCTGTCTTTTGTTGATCCTCAGGGACCACCGAGATTTGGTTGTACCTAGAGAACCCGTTGATGAAGCTATACGCTTCTGCTCCTGCGGTTCTTTCGAGTAAATGTTCGATGTAGGGTACCGGGTGATTGTCCTTGATAGTGGCTTCGTTAACTTGGCGGTAGTCTACACATATGCAGATCTGGCCGTTTTTTTTCGGGACGGCCACAATTGGGGAGACCCAAGTAGTTCGTTCAATTGGGTAGATAATGCCTGCAGCTAACATTTTGTTGATTTCTGCTTTCACTTGTTGGGTGTAGTAAAGATTCATTGGACGTGGCCTTTGCCGGATTGGGGGGGCGTCGGCTCACATGGGGATACTATGTGTGATGACCTCAGTTGGGACTCCCTTCATGTCGACGTACGACCATGCAAACACGTCGCTAAATTCCGTGAGGAGAGTGATCAAGGACGCCTCCTCGTCAGGTTGGAGATCTGTGGCTATGAACACCGGTTTGGAGTCTGCCCCTTTCCCAAGGTTGATTTCTTTCACCCTTGTTGGTCCATCATAGACTTCTCCTAGGCCTTGGGGGTTGCGTTGCGGTCTCTTACAAGCCACAACCCTACTCCCTTGTTCATAGAGTTTGAAATGCTCTGGGAAGTCCGCTTCCGTCACAGCCTCTTGAGTAGTCGTGACGTCACCTGGACGTGTGACTCGTTGTACTAGTTCTTCGTCCTCTACGTCTATGTCTTTTTGCCAGGGACCTAGGGTGGTGACGTTGAAGCACCAGTTTGTACCTATAGGGTACATTGCGTCGGTTGTGGCGAGAGCGTGCACCCAATTCATTTCTGACGTCTCGGAGGTGACGGATTGGTCGTCTCTCTCACGTGCGTTTTCCTCTTTGGAAGTAGTGGGGCTTTGAGGAAAGTGTTGGCCTCTGGTCAAGAGTTGAATTGTCTTCGTGGGGTTGCACGCTAGGAGGTTGGTCTCGAACTCAATGGTTTCTGACCAATTGTCTACGAGAGGGCTGCCTTCTTGTTCATGCACTTTTTGTGTGTACGCTTTGATGCGAAAGGTTTTGTTGTCCTTTCGCATATAGATCATATCGTTCCCAAAATCCATGACTAGGCGGCTTATACGTAGGAATGGTCTTCCTAGTAAGCACTCGTAGGCTACATGGTTGGACGATCTTGTGACGACGAATGTGAGATTGAACTCCACTTCGTGGATAGTGAAGTGATGCGCAGGAATCATGCTTTCCGGTCTTTGGATGGACCCGTCTGCCATTCGTAGTTTGACATCGGAAGGTATCATTTTTGGGCTCCCCCACTTACGCCAACATTCGTAACTAACGATACTTACCCCTGCTCCGGTGTCAATGATGGCGTCACACGTCTTACCATTGACACAGACTGGTAGAGTGAAACTAGTGTCGTCGCTCTCGAAGTGGGCTTTGTGGACATCGACTGGCGGTCCTTCGGGTTGTTTGAGGACTGTGGACGTGTGAGGAGTGTGGGTGTGTATCCCTTCACCATATCCCGCCGATAGGCCACCATTGAGGCATCGGAGGACGTCATGCCACAGTTGAACATCGAGTTTGAGTAGTTCTTCGAGCGTGAACTCTATTTCTTTGGCGAGTAGAGGTCGTAGCAGGGGGTTGTCGGTGGTGAAGGTGCCAATGTAGCTCTGCACTTCGCGCAATGTGAGTCGCAATCTTAAATTTAAGATTTGTTGGAGTAGAGTTGTGTTGACCTCTTTGATCGAGGTAGGATGGCAAACGGGGGTGTCGGTTGGTGTGACGACAGGGGGAGGTGAGGGGTTTACCCATTCTTCTAGTTGCTCGAAGTTTAAGCTGGGGAGGCTAAGTGATATTTCAAACTGTTCGTGGTGTATAAGTTTGATGTATTCTTCTACTTTTTGTTTCTCAGCTACTGGGTTTGGGTATGCCGCTAGGTGCGCCGGTAGTTCTTGATTCAGATTGACGGGTAATGTTTTTGTGTCTCCCTCCGATTCTTGATCTTATTTTGAGGTCTGCATGGAATTATTCTTTCTAGATTTGCGTCTCTTACGTGCGGTCATGGGGAGACCTTGATCTTGGTATTTTAAATTGTGCGCTACTCGTTGGGCTCGTGTGATGACATTGGCACCGATCGTGGATGGTACAATGGACAACAGATTTGTGCCGACCCTTTTCTTCTTTTCCGGGAAATCAGGTACTAGGTGTTCTTTACCGCACCTTGGGCATGATGCTTCTATTTGGAACCATTCGATGAGGTCTTGCGACTGTTGGGTGGGCCCTTGCGCCAGTGGTTGCGGAGGCGTGTCGAGTGCGAGGTGTCGTGGTCGTTGGGCCATCCGGTTGTAGTACTCATGTTTGGTTGGGCACTCACTAACCATATGCGGGCCTTGGCAGTTGAAGCATTTCAATTCTGACCTCCTTAGACCATTGTTGTTGCGGTATCCCATAGGGGGTCCACGTTGTTCCCCTCTCAGGACGTACACTGGTATTTGGTCGCCTTCAAAATCCACGAAATGGAACAACACCTCTTCTTCAATGCCATAATCCCTGTACGGGTATTCATATTCGGGGGTGCCCGCTCCGACCTGGGTTTGGTTATTTGTGGTATACTCCAGTTCAGCGAGGCGGGCGCCGATGCGCAGTAGTGGGGGTTGTTGAGGGAGTATCGCTGGTAGTGGTGGACGGCTAAGTGGTGGGGGAGAGCGTGGGTGTTCCACCATTGGCGTTTGGCGGTACCTTCCAGTGGGGGCTTGCCAGCAGTTCTCTTGCGTATGCATTATGAAAGCTTTGCACCACTTACAGTATTGCGGTCGTCGTTGTTGAAGGAGGGGACATTCATGTCCCATGTGGTGTCCGTGACATACCGTGCACCTTACATTTTCTTGTTGGGCGTATGCTTGGGGTCTTTCTATACGGGGTGTTCGCGGTGGTGTGGGTAGAGCACGGGTGGGGTCGGAGGATTTCTCGCGATTGTTCGTGGGTGCGTGAGTGGGTATGTGTAATCCACTCATCAAATCTTCAAAGGTCATCACTACTGTGCAGGCTTCAGCAAACAATCGACACATCCTGGCAATCAGGAAATTTTGGAGTGTGGTATCAAACAACCCATTAATGAAACGGTTCATCAACTTGTCATTCGACATCTTGTCGTTCGGACTACAACGATGATGCAGGCTTTTCGTGCGACGTATGTAGTCCCTGACCGTTTCGTTCGCTTCTTGTTTGAGGGCGAAAAGTTGGTCAATTGGGTTCCATTTATTCCCTCTACGAGCGAAGTTTATCAAGAAATCCTCAATGACATACTCGAAATCGGCGGCGATGTCTTCATTCAAGGTTCGAAACCAAATTCCGGCTTGGTCATCAAGTGTGAGTCCAAACGCGGCTACCTTGGTGATCTCTGTGAGGGGTTCATAAGCGCGGCAAATCTATTTGAACCTCTCGACATGGTCATAGGCATCGCCGAAACCGAGGAAACGAGGTACTAGTTTAGAAATGGAAACACTCTTCCCACTGTCATTTGTGAGGTTTCTCGGATGGTCTATGGGTGCTCACTCTTTTTCCATCAATGCTACGAGAGTTTGTATGGATTGTAGCGCTAGTGCGAGTTCGGCGTTTGGAGGTGTAGGGGTAGCTTGGTCAGGTGTAGGAATTGTGCCCATGCGTGGTGGTGTCGGGTGTTGTCGTGCGCGGGTTTCGTTCGGGCTATCGCCCGTTGTGCTCGAACGCGGTACGGGGCTGTGCTCCTGACTTCGGCGGTGTATGTGCGATGATGTTTCTAGGTGGTGAAGTTTTTGTTGCACTTGTGCGAATCTATCCTTCCTTTCTGCCAAAGCGGCTTCGATATCTCGAGTGGTGCTTTCCGGTTGTCCTCCTTTCGCAAGTTGTACCGTCCATAGATTGATTTCGTGTTCTATCACCCGTAACTCTTGAGCTGCGTCTCGTATATGTCGTTCTACACTAAGTGGGTCTGCCATTGGGCTCTCCTGTAGTGGGGGTGTGTTGAGAAGTGCTTTAGTTCCTGGGCTCGATGGGAGGTGTCGAATACAAGTGTATAATGGACGTACTCACACTATCCCTTCGGGCCATTTGTGTAATTAGCATAAATGGTAGTTGCCCTAAGTCGGTCACTATATATAGTGACCTTGTAACCTTCTTGTAAGGTTGGGTGTTGTATTATTGTTTCTATTGATAGAAAGTCTTTTGTGCCTCTCTCTCTCTCTCTCTCTCTCTCTCTGTGCAACGACCTAGAAACTGTCATACGCAGGTATTCAAACACCAAAAGAATGCTTCTTGATCTTCCGCATAGACGACCTCGTCTCCAACATCTGGTATCAGAGCCTGCACAGTAGTCGGTCCTTCAATCTGCTGTCGGCCGTCGTCTCAGCCTGCACAGCATTCGGTTTCCTGCGTCATTCGAAGAAGAGAGAAGAAGAAGAGAAACGAGGCTTGCATCTCATCGCGTTAGATCATCTTTGCTTGGAGTAAGCCAGCAGGTTGTACTCTGTCCCTTGTGATCGTAACCGCTCGAGGTGAAATCCCCTTGTGCAACACTGACACGATCGTGCTCCACCCGGTTAAACGACATCCGAAGAGGTAATCAAACGCCGCTCATTGTAACCACTCGGTGCAGATCGGTCTTAAGACAACAACCCCAAATTCGTGCTTCATCTGGCTGATCGACATTCGGGAGGATCAGTTGGATCCGTCTCTCTCGTTGCTGCAGTCAACCGAAGCAGAATCGGTCCAGATAATCGGTTTCAATAATCGGTATTCGGCATATATATCCGAAACGAACCGGGCTCACTCCGAGTCGGCAACATTCGGGAAGACCAATCGGTTCTGTCCCTCAAGCTACCGGAGTCAATTTGAGCAAGTTCCGAAGCCGAACCGACTCGGGTTCAAATCCGACTAGAACGATATCGGGTGAGCCAACCGGCTGCACTCCAACAAGGTTCGTAGTCAACTCCGAACCGAGCTCCGTCAACCGAAACCAAATTTGATGGCATCAACATCCGGCTCGTCAGAAATGAGTCTACGCAAGTTCGATGGATCGAACTTCAACTTCTGGAAGGAACAAATGCAGGACTATCTCATAGTCAAGGGGCAAATCGATCCCATCGAAAATGAAGAACCTCCAGAAGGATACAAACCAATTGAGTGGCAGAAGCTGGACAGAATCGTCCGCGCCACGATTCGGATGCACCTATCGGAATCGGTATACTTTACGGTGCAATCGTGTACGACAACATTCGAACTGTGGAAAACACTGTCGGACACTTACGAAAAGAAGGTCGCCGCAACAAAGATGTTTCTGATCCGGCGCCTCTACAACTTGCGGATGAAAGAATCCGACTCGGTTCAAGCACACCTCAATGAGTACGAAAGCATAAGCTCCCAAATCTCGTCACAGGGGACGGCAATCGAGGATGAACTCAGAGCAATGATACTCATGAGTAGCCTTCCCTCATCATGGGAAACTTTCGTCACAACCGTGTGCAACGCGTCAACCACGGCTGTTAAATACTCCGAAGTCACGAGCGCAATCCTGACCGAAGCAGCTCGGAGAAAGTCTTTCGCCAAAGACTCAACAGACGACGCTTATGTAGTACAAGGTTCGACAGACCGATCGAACATACGAGGAAGAGATTCCTCACGGCCGCCGAACAATCAGCGAAGACGGAGCCAGTCACGGGATAACCGAATCTGCAACTATTGCAAGAAACCCGGACACATCAAAGCCGACTGCCGCGCACTCAAGAACAAGAACAACAAGAAGAGTGGCCGGCATGAGGAGATCAATTACGTCAGCTTCTCAGCTGATGTGCTACCAGACGACCCGAATATATTATCAATCGAAAATCCAGTCGGATCAGAAGTCCTACTCACGACTGAAGAGTCGAGCACATGGCTCTTAGATTCGGACGCGTCATTTCACGTGACTCCTCATCGATCCCAATTTCGGCAATATACGATCCGTCACTCCGACTCAGTTCGAGTCGGCAACTCACAACACTGTGACATCATCGGAATCGGCACAGTAGAGCTCAACCTTGCAGGTGGCTCTACACTTGTACTCCACAATGTCCGACATGTACCCGAGCTCTCAAGGCCATTGATCTCAGTCGGACAACTAGATGAAGACGGCATTCGTGCCGGTTTTTCTTCGGGAGGGTGGACACTCCACAGGGGGAACCTCCTGCTTGCTAGAGGACCCAAGATACACTCACTATATCCGTTACATGTTACGCTCAGAGAGGGTAACCTGTTTTTGGTGGATATTCCTGTGTCATCACTATGGCACAGAAGATTAGGACACCTCAGCAAGGCCGGCATTACGCATCTATCTAGAGCCGGATACATCCCTAAACTATCCTTCTCCGACCATCAATTCTGCGAGCATTGCCAGTATGGCAAACAAGCAGCCGCATCACACCCGACATCAGCACCAAGAGAAACGAGACCTCTCGATTTGGTCCATTCGGACGTCTGTGGCCCAATGCCGCATCAGTCTCTAGGCGGTGCCTCTTACTTCGTCACTTTTATTGACGATTCGACTCGCAAGGTGTGGGCTTATCCGATTCGCACCAAAGATCGGGTCTTCTCGATCTTCTCAGATTGGCTCGCTATGGTAGAAAATCAAACCGACCGAAAACTGAAATGCTTTCGGACCGACAATGGGGGAGAGTTCAAATCCGAAGAATTCGTCAAATTCTGCCGACAACGCGGCATCCGACGTGAGTTTACGGCACCACACAGTCCGGAGCAAAACGGGATTGCAGAGCGAATGAATCGGACAATCCAAGAACGGATAGTTTCCATGCTCCAACACTCCGGACTGTCGGATGGCTTCTGGGCAGAGGCTCTACTCACGGCAGTACACATAATCAATATGTCGCCAAGTAGACCTCTAGGACTTCAAATTCCTCAGGAACTATGGATCGGCAGTAAGCCGAATTACGACAAGCTGAGGATCTTCGGATGCGAGGCGTACGCCCTTATTCCGAAAGATGATCGCCGAAAACTTGCACCTCGGTCCAGGAAATGCATTTTCCTCGGATATGGATCCGACGGCGAAATGGGATACCGACTCTGGGATCCCGAACGCAGACAAATCGTCCGAAGTTCGGACGTTGTGTTCAACGAGTCGGCTATGAATCCATCAGTCGAAAAACCGATCGAAGTCCGAAGGGTAACATTTTCCGATGTGCCGACCCTTCAAGAAGGCCCCGCTCTCAACACACGGTCAGCTTCACGGGTAGCTGAACCTTACACTACCGACTCGGACAACTCCGACTCGGCACAGCAGAACAATCCGCTTTCGGACCATCCGACCTCGATACCCGATGCGACCAGTCCAATCATACCTCGACGATCCGAGAGACTGTCGCAACCTCCGGAGAGGTATTCTCCTGGAATTTTCTTCACCGACGCCGGCGAACCGACGTCTTACGAAGAAGCATCGACATCTGTCGATTCCGCCACCTGGCATCTGGCGATGGAGTCGGAAATGCACTCCATTCGGGCAAACAAGACTTGGGATCTGGTCGAATTACCTAGGAACCGACGTGCTCTTCCTTGCAAGTGGGTCTATCGACTAAAAGAGACGTCTGATTCGACCACCCCAAAGTACAAGGCCAGATTAGTTGCAAAGGGCTTCCGACAAGAATATGGCGTCGACTTCGACGAGATTTTTTCACCAGTGGTGAAAATGACAACCATTCGTTTTCTACTCGGCGTAGTGGCAGCCGACAACCTGGAGCTGATTCAGCTAGATGTCAAAACAACATTCCTCCATGGTGATCTTGAAGAGGAAATTTATATGGAGCAGCCAAAAGGCTTCGTTGCTACTGGCCAAGAACATCTAGTCTGCCGACTCAGGAAGAGTCTATACGGCCTCAAACAGGCACCACGACAATGGTACAAGAAGTTCGACGACTTCATCCAATCGATCGGCTTCTCAAAAAGCGATGAGGACCATTGTCTCTTCACCAACACAGCTCAAGATGGATCACCCATCTTCCTCATCATTTACGTGGACGACATGCTAATCTCTGGACGCCACGCGGGCGAACTTGCCGATCTCATTCGGCAACTGCGGTTGAAGTTTGCCATGAAGGACCTCGGTCCGGCACGACACATACTCGGCATAAAGATTAGTCGGCATCGCGATAAACGACATCTTTTTTTGTCTCAGACCGACTATATCCGACGTGTCTTGGAACGCTTCAACATGCAATCAGCCAAATCTGCTTCAACCCCGCTCCCAATGAATCTTCGGCTCTCTCAGCGAGACTGCCCGACATCCGGCCCGGAGGGGGAAGATATGAAGTCGGTACCGTATGCACCGGCAGTCGGCTCCCTTATGTACCTGATGGTCACGACACGGCCTGATATTTCTCACGCCGTAGGAGTCGTTAGCAGATTTATGCACAATCCTGGCCGATCGCATTGGAACGCAGTCAAGCATGTGTTCAGATATCTGGCTGGCACAAAAGACCATGGCATTCTTTTCGGTCCGAACCGAACCTCAGGCGTAGTCGGTTACACCGACTCGGACTTCGCCGGCTGTATAGACAGTCGGAAATCAACAACCGGATACTGCTTCAAATTCGGCAATGGAGCAATTTCGTGGAAGTCGAAACTTCAGGAGTGCACAGCGACCTCAACGACCGAAGCAGAATATGTAGCTGCGTCCGACGCAGCAAAAGAAGCCTTATGGCTCGGTCGGCTGGCGCACACGTTTCGGCAAGTCGATCATGACTCGGCCCCAGTTGTCTATAGCGACAGTCAAGGTGCTGTTGCCTTGTCGAAAAATCCGGTTCACCACAACGCCTCCAAACATATCGACGTTCGATATCACTTCGTTCGGGACTGCGTCATCTCAGGGAAAATCGGTCTAGAGAAAATATCCACAACCGACAATGTCGCAGATGGAATGACCAAGTGTCTTTCGGCAGACCGCTTTCGGTCTCTTCGGCATCAGATGGGCGTAACGACAAACCAGTCCGGTTAGAGCCGGACACAGCGCAAGATGGTTTCCGACAACCGACATCAGTTCCTTAATGATCGGCTTCAACTCTTCCGACCCGACCAGTTCGGTCTTCTGCCTTTGGACCCTGCCGACTCGAACAAAAACTGATATGTCCGAGAACCTAAGTTTATACCTGTAATCTTAGATAACCCATGTATACGCCCATTACGGGGGAGTGTCGAATACAAGTGTATAATGGACGTACTCACACTATCCCTTCGGGCCATTTGTGTAATTAGCATAAATGGTAGTTGCCCTAAGTCGGTCACTATATATAGTGACCTTGTAACCTTCTTGTAAGGTTGGGTGTTGTATTATTGTTTCTATTGAATAGAAAGTCTTTTGTGCCTCTCTCTCTCTCTCTCTCTCTCTCTCTGTGCAACGACCTAGAAACTGTCATACGCAGGTATTCAAACACCAAAAGAATGCTTCTTGATCTTCCGCATAGACGACCTCGTCTCCAACAGGAGGTTCATGTTTGATAGTATCCCCGGAGTTAGCCACCCTCCGTGGTATTGAGTCGAGTTAGGTGGGCCAGCATCGTGGGTTTGGTCGGTTTGCATGGACTCTTCCAGGCGTGCGGGTCGGGTTTTGAACATTTCTGTCCATGAGGATCCGGCCATGTTTTTTGGTCAAGCTTTTTTATAGGTTCGTCGAAGGGTGAATCTTCATCGAAGGGTGAATCTTCGTCGAAGGGTAAATCTTCGTCGAAGGATGAAGATTCGTCGCAGGTTGAACTTTTTGGCGCCAACGGTCGCTTCGTGACCCGTGGAGTGATCGTAAGCCGCGAGACTCGCAGTGATTATGCTTGCCCTAGAACGGCCTAATCTCCTCAATGTTTAATGTTAACCGAGCAAATGAACAAAAAATCGACTTAATTAAACTATGAAATGAAAAAAAAACAGAAAATGGAACTTAATTAAACTATGAAATGATGAAAAACCAGAAAATGGAACTTAATTAAACTATGAAATGATGAAAAAAAACAGAAAATGGAACTTAATTACTATGAAATGATGAAAAAACAGAAAATGGAACTTAATTAAACTATGAAATGATGAAAAAAAACAGAAAATGGAACTTAATTAAACTATGAAATGATGAAAAAATAGAAAATGGAACTTAATTAAACTATGAAATGATGAAAAAATAGAAAATGGTGGTTCTCTTGCGATTTTTTCCTTCGTTGAGTGGTTTGCCTCCGAGGTTTTGACTACTCGAAAATGGGCTTCAAGCGTCAGTCGTATCCCCGGCAGCGGCACCAAATAGATGTTAAGGATCTATGTATCGATGGAGTAAGCTCCTCGATGTCGTGCGGGATTCGGATCGGCGTATACCCTCTTGATGGCGAATCGGGCGGAGATGGTTGTCGGATACCTCCGAGCCTCACACTCACTCAACGATTAGTAAATGATTAAGCACAATATCTCTCTCACTCTCTCAAGCTCTCTCTCTCATAAACAATAGATCAATAGTATAGACAATAAGAAGCAAGAGTATGTCTATTATTAACCCTCTTTGCTAAGAGGTCTAGCACCAACAAGGAGAGAGATTAGTGTTCTCTAACTCAACACTTCACTAATCTCTCTTAAGCTCAAAGGTTTACAAGAAAGAGGAGAGGAAGCTCTAGCTCTAATCAATAGGAGATCTTTACGAATGGGAGAACCCTCACAAAGCCACTACTATGTGGTTTATATAGCTTTCACGTTTAGGGTATGGGCCTTTCACATTTGGCTGTCTCTTTGCTTTCCTTTCCTCTTGCCGTTTCCTCTTCGTACTATGTCCTTGTTGATGCGTTCTTATTCGTGACTGGTTGTGTTGTTATCCCAACGCTTAACAATCACATGTATCGATACATCCATTAGTAAGAATGCATTGAACAAAAAGGATTACATCAAGTAGAAATGAAGGGAACAAGTTTTTTATTTGTATTACAATTTTGAGTGATATCAATGCACCCATAACTGATCACCAAACCTCGAGATCGATGACCAAGACTAGACCTCCATTATTGTGGCTGTAAAGGTCAATCCAATAAGCATTGATGTTTTCAAGATTAAGCATGTGTAGATTTTGGTAGTCACTATCGTCATAAGGCAAGTACTTGTTATTTTGAACATTTTAATAAATAATAATATTGTTCGATAATCATAAAGGAGTTTTTGGTAGTCACTATCATCAATGAAACTTATATGGCAAACAGAATGACAACTTTCTTTGTTGCATGGCTCCGTTAATAATTTACTTTCGACCCTATACGTGTCGGCACCTGATGTATACGAGGGTTTACCTACTCTGGTTACAACATTTTTTCCCATTCGTAATCGAAAAAAAGGTTGTGGTGGAGTTTTTGGCATGAGATTCCAAGATACCACACCTCATGGGTTTTGACAGAATTTTCGAATCACAATCCCGACCATCGAGTGAAAAGTTACGAGCTTACTTGTAAATTTTGGACGTTGAGAGTCAAACCCTCTACATTGGCTGAGGCACTACATTTGATGGGTAGGATAGAATCACAATTCTTCAATAAATTTCCCTAAATTGGAGCCTTCAAGGCCACTCTCAAGTGTAAACTTCAGTTGAAGGATAGCATGGAGTCAAAGGTAGCCTTTGAGTCAAAGCTATCTTTGACTCAAGCCTTGAACTTGAGTTTTTCAGCAGAAGGTTGAGCTTTCGATCCTAGGCTCGTTGTTGTTGAACATAAACACACACATAATTACTTCTAATCAAGCATATACATAGATGTAGTAAAATTTAAACACACATACACAATAATACAAAGTGCACACACATAATCACAAAATAGAAAACGTATATAAAAACCAACATACATAAGCAATTACAAAGCCATACTTACAATAAAGCTTTTGCTTACACTCATACATTCACATCCAAGTACACATTTACATACCCTTTCACATACAAACACTTGGGCCTAGTTACACACACACACACACACACACACACACACACAATCTGATACAATCAGATTTATCTACTACGCTCACAAATCATTACATGCATGCAAGCATATACTTGAGGAATAAAAGAACCTCCAAGGATCAGAAGTGGTAACTCAAACCCGCTCCATCCTCTTTGGTTCAAGTCCTGAGTAGTCTTGCTCACATTTCACACATACGTGTCGTTTCACGACAATGGGTAGGGTTGATGCCAATTGTGCGAAGGAGATCAATTAGAATTAGAATTAGAATTTTTTATTGTCCATAAAGAGGCCAATTTTGACCTATGGGACCATAATATACATGTGTTCTTGATATGTGTCTCATTGCTCAGAAGGGGTATTCATACATTGAAGCACAAAGTCTCTACGTGTGAATAAAGCATACACATATGAGCTCAACATTCTAGGTGGTTTCTTAAGTATGACACTTAAGTTATCACACCGTCTTAGTATGTCAACATATCTTGAACGATTTGCACTATATGTCGAGCATGTGAAGAGCAAGGGACAATTATCCTCTACCATGCCTTCATCGCATACTTTACATGTCTTCAAATTCGTTACATTTTGATACCATGATGCAACTTCAATACCTAACTTTTGAGATTGAGTGCAAAGTAGTGTAAGGGCTCTATGAGCATTACTACTCATATTGGTAATGAGACAAGGTTGGATACGATCAACAAGCATTCTTGCTTTATATTGAGACCAACATTAAGGGTTGACATTTGCAATGTAGTATTCTAGCTTTGTCCTCTTAGCATCTTCCCACTTCATCCTTAATGATTCCACCAACCGTTCCTCAATCATTATATAATGCATAGCATTGGCCGAAAGCTCTCAAAGATCATCCACACTCCATCTTCTAAACCATTTCCTTATGTCAACAACCCAACCGATGAGAGAATCTTACTCTTATGATTCTTTTGTAGCTTACATCTAACATTCCAACCAAGATGTGGTAATCGATGATTGGCATATTCTTGACTTTTCTAATGTATTTATATACTCTTTGGAGTGCCAATATTTCTATGGGTCGAATGCATGTTTCCAAGAGCATAACATGGTAAGAGGTAGTGCATTTAGGTCCTAATTGCCTCCTCAAAAACATCTTTTGAATTTTCTCAATCTCATTCCAAGTGGTAGCTAATTAGCTACTACCATAGTTTAGTATAGTAGCTTATTAGGTAAGTAGTAGCTAATTAGCTACTATCATACTTTAGTTGAGTAGCTAATTAGCTAAGTGGTAGCTAATTAGCTACTACCATAGTTTAATACATTAGCTAAATGGTAGCTAAATAGTTTAGTACAATAGCTAATTAGGTAAGTGGTAGCTAATTAGCTAAGTGGTAGCTAATTAGCTACTACTATAGTTTAGTGCAATAGCTAATTAGCTAAGTGGTAGCTAATTAGCTACTACCATAGTTTAGTACAGTAGCTAATTAGCTACAACTTAGCTAATTAGCTACTATCATAGTTTAATACAATAGCTAATTAGCTAAGTGGTAGCTAATTAGCTACTACCAATACTTTAGCTGAGTAGCTAATTAGCTACCACTTAGCTAATTAGCTACTACCATACTTTAGTTATAGTGGCTAATTAGCTACCAGCATACTTTAGCCAAATTTGGTAGGTAATTAGTTATTGTTATAGGCAGCTAATTAGGTATTGTGGTAGCTAAATAGCTATGAATGGTAGCTAATTAGTTATTCTGTTAGCTAAATAGCTATGTTCGATATACTTAGGGAGCTAATTAGCTATTTTGGTAGCTAATTAGCTATTACGGGTAGGTAGTTCTTTCTATGATAGTAGTCTCATTACTTCCATTCTCAGTGATATTTAGACCTATATCCCAACCAACACTATCTTTACCTTTTGGTGAGTGTGGCTTTCGTATCCTTCAACAATTGACGATGTTTTCTTTTTCTTTTTGCCCAATACTTTCGTATCGCTTGTTGTGTCCTGATAGCATCATCCCTATCCTGATGATCATTGAGGGGTAATTCTAAACACCCTCCTTCCCCTTTCATTTGGCTTGACGGGTTTAAACCCTAATTTTCCCGAAAAAAAGATACGTATTAAAGATGGCTATGGGCAACAACTATACACAAAAATATTCCACAAGACACAAGATTATACACAACAATACACAAGATAATCAATAGATTGAATAGTTATTAAAATCCAAGACTGAACAATGGCGGTAATCTAGGCTTGAATAGTGGCGGCAACTGAGTGTAGAATGCCGGTAGTGGAGGAGTGAACTCTGTTTGATCAAACAGTTTTAACAATCCAAGAATGAACAATGGCGGCAACTGAGTGTAGAATGATGGCAATGGAGGAGTGAATTCCGTCGGATCGAACAGTGGCAGATGGTGCTTGGAACGCATAGTGACGACAACTAAGAGTAGAATGGCAGGAGTGGAGAAGGAGTGAACTCCTTTGGATTGAAAAGTGGCAGCAATACACCACAGAACAGTAGCGGCAACTAAGCGTAGAATGATGGCAATGGATGAGTGAACTTTGTCAAATCGAAAAGTGGCAGCAATCCAAGACCGAACAATAGCGACAACAAGTGTAGAATGATGGCAATGGAGGAGTGAACTCCGTCAGATCGAACAGTGGCAGATGATGCTTGGAACGCATAGTGACGACAATTGAGAGTACAATGGCGGCAGTGGAGAAGGAGTGAACTCCCGCAGATCGACAAGTGGCAACAATACATGACCAAACAGTAGCGGCAACTAAGTGTAGAATGATGGCAATGGATGAGTGAACTCCGTCAAATCGAAAAGTGGCAGCAATCCATGACCGATCACCAAATAGTAGCAGCAATTGAGTGTAGAATGATGGCAATGGAGGAGTGAACTCCATTAGATCGAATAGTGGTAGATGATGCTTGGAATGCACAGTGATGGCAACTGAGAGTAGAATGGTGGCAATGGAGAAGGAGTTAACTCCGTCGGATCGAAAAGTGGTAGCAATATACGACCTTCACAATAGTGGCAACTGAGTGTATAGTGGCGGCAATGGAGGAGTGAACTTGGCAGATGATGCTTGGACTAAACAGTGGCGACAATGGCGGCAATGGAGGAGTGAACTCCGTCAGATCGAACAGTGGCAAATGATACTTGGACCACACAGTGCCGGTAACTGAGTGTAGAATGGCGGCAATGGAGGAGTGGACTCAATAGGGTTTAGCAACAGTGGTAGTAATCTAAGCCAGAATACTCAACCAAAGATGGTCCACGTGATGTGGCAAACGATCATGCATAATGGACCTAGGAATTCGGTATATAATTTATGGTGCACATTTATGTTGCACATATCAATTTATGTTGCACATTTATGGTGCTCATTTATATAATTAAAACTCTCTACTATCTTCAATGGTAGTTTTTTGCATAACTAATATATCAATGGTAGCTTTTTGCAAAAATGACTATTTATCAATGGTAGCTTTTTGCATAGCTAATTAGCTATGTCAAGGACATAGCTAATTGTTTCCACTCGCATGCTTTCACCCATCCATTATCATTTAACACATTCATTCTTCTCTTATCATTTCATTCCTCTCTTCTTGTGATCTCTTTATATCTTTCTTCTGTCACTCTATCTTCTGTCTTGGTTTTGACATTCACACTTGTTCATGGAAAATTATTTTTATTTTGGATCGATATCACATCAAGAATAATGGATATACACATGGATTCCTCACAAATTGTGGGGGACATCGATATGGGAATCATTGATCCAATAAAGAGTAATGTGATGGTTGAATGTAATCGTGAAAGGGAAGAATTTGGAAGCTCGAAAAGGTTTAAGGGTTTCGAGGATGTAAATGAGAAGAAATTAACATATGTTGAGGCAGTACATGTGGATGAAGTTGAGAAGGATCATCATAATTGGGATAGTTTATAGGGAATTGCCAATACCTTCTTGTTTGATAATGTGGAAGAAAATGAAAATGCAGCAAAAGAATGCATCAATGAGGATGTGCATGATGTAGAAGTTGATGTTAAGGCAGTGTTGCAATCTTTTGATGTATTCTATGATCATGCGGTTATTATTATTATTATTTATCGGGAAACTCCCATATATAAATTGGATTAAATAGTGGTTGAACAAAATCGTGTCACCAAATTGTGTTGAAGATATATTTGCAGGACCACGAGGGTTTTATAATGTAGTATTTTGTTCCCCTGAACATCAAAGTGCATTGTTGGCTAAATTTCCATTGCTTTTTTATAAACGATTAGTGCATGTAATGCAATGGTTCCCCATAGTGGACTATCATGCTTTTTTGAAACAAGAATGCCCCGTTTGAGTGACAGTAGATTGTAAGCACAGGTTTTTATGGCCACTTTATGGCAGAATGCCAACGTCATTGTCCTTCAACTATAGAGGTTCCTAATGAAGGGAATGGTTTAAGGAAGGAGTTGGGAGAGATGTTGGGTGGAAGATATTGTGGTTGTTATGGATGAAGGGACATCATCTCGAGATGGTTATAAAGCGATCCCACTTCAAGTTTTGGGCCCTTAGAATAAGAGAACTCAATCTATAGATATGGGAAAACTATTGGGTGTGTGTGGAAGAGTGAGAGACACACAAGAAGCACTCATACAGAGAAGCCAATGGTTGGAATAGCTCTCTCTATTGATGAAAAAAATAATACTAAAACTAGTAATAAGTACCACCACATATATGAGTGAATCATGTATGTGGTAACATGGGGAAAAAACCTTTGGCCAGCAGTAGAGTAAAAGTGCCCATGTATAGGGAAAAGGTTCACATCAAAGGTACTCGAGGAACACATAAGCGTAAAAAACCCCCCTAGAGTGAATGATGTGAACACATACAAGGAGTGATAGATCAGCCCCCACAAGGAAATAAGCCTAAAGCTTTGCGAAAAGCTTCAAACTTTTCTCGTGGAAGAGCTTTGGTGAATATGTCTACCACATTATCTTGTGTAGGCACATATACCAAATCAATCTCTTGCATGAAGGCTCTCTCTCACATAGTGATAATGCACCTCAATATGTTTGGTCCATGCATGAAAGACAAGATTTCATGCAATAGCCAATACACTCTGACTATCTATGAGAATGTGTAGCAAAATCAATCTCCATGCAAAGATCCATCAAAAGGTGTCTCAGCCATATACACTCCACTATAGCTAGGAAAACTGCCTTGTACTCAACTTCACAACTTGATATTGCCACTGTAGGTTGCTTTTTACTTAACCTAGATATACAAGAGTTTCCAAGGAAAAAGCAATTACCACTAGTGCACACGCAAGTATCGCAACAACCTGCCCAATCACTATCTGTAAAAGCATGCAAGCATGGGTGAGTGTCTTTGCCATAAAAGAAACTCAAGCTGAAAGAGCCTCTGAGATATCTAAACACCCATTTCATTGCTTGCCAATGCTTAGTGTCAGGGCTATGCATGAATCGATTCAATTGGGAAACTGCATATTGTATAGCAGTCATCCAGTGTGGATCATCACATGCATCTTCAAAAGTGGCTCCTCATTACATGTTGTTGCAACAATAGAATAATCCACAAAATTACTAGATGCATGGCAAGAGCTTGATGTTGTTCTACCAAGTAAAGTTGCACTCAATTTGCTATCTTGCAAAGTTTGTTTCAACCACTTTGGCATAGTTTGTGCACTCTTGATAGACATGCGCTCATTATGTAATACGTCTTCAATATGTACATCATGTGTGGGCTGAATTTCATGCTCTATTTCAACCATATTTTGTTGCAAATGTTCAACCATGTTTCGTTGGACATGGCCATAGTCAAGCACACCACTTTGGAACAAAGGCATAAGCACTATAACCAACAAATATGCATTTCTTTGCCTTGTCATCAAGTTTGTGACATTGTTATGATGGCACAGGAGCATATGCCAAACAACCAAACACACGCATATGACTAACCATAGGTTTATGCTCATTCCAAGACTCATACAGAGTAATGACTCTCAATGCTTTTGTAGGGCAACAGTTCAACGCATAATTTGCACACATAACCGCTTCCATCCAAAACTTGTTAGGAAGATGCTTTCCTTTAACCATACACCGTGCCATCTCTAAGAGTGTTCAGTTTTTGCGCTCCGCAACGCCATTTTGTTGAGGTGTATATGGCACCATACATTGATGTGAAATACCTCTTTCACAAAGGAAAGCATTAAACACATGTGACATGTATTCGCCGCCACAATCCATGCGTAGAGTATTTCTGGAAAAATTTTCAACCATAGCTAAAAATGATTTGAAGCAAGAAAATACCTCATTCTTTGCTTTCATAGGATACACCCATGTATGGTGAGTAGCATCCTCAATGAAGGTAACAAAATATACATGCTTTCCAAAAGATGGAGTCTTCACGGGACCGCACACATCACTATGAACAAGTTGTAAATTTCTTGTAGTGTGTGTATGACTATCTTTTGGAAAAGAAGCATGATGAATTTTTCCAAGAATGAAACCTTCACATGCATGTTTTTCAATGGACTCAAGTGTAAGAAACCCAATAACCATATCCTACTTTTGCAAGTGGAGCCAACTATTGAAGTTCGAGTGACCAAAACGAGCATGCCAAAGCTCCATTTCAGCCATGGAAGAAGTATGGATAGCCAAGGCATTTAGAGCAGCCCTCTTGTATGTATCCAAGCGATATAAGCCATTGCATAATGTAGCGGACATCACGATAACATCACCATTGTTGAAATCATGAACCATGCACTTATCATCAACAAAATGAACATGAAGTCTAGATTTGACAATCAAAGGAACCGAAATTAAGTTCTTCTTGATACCGAGCACACAAAATACATTCTTTAAGATGACAACACCTCCATTTGCAGTTGTAAGCTCAATTTCTCCTACTCCAATGATAGGATAAGAGGCATTGTTTGCACACAGCACATGTCCTCCTCTGGGCGCATCTTTCAAGGATGCAAAAAAACTTTTGCACGAAGTAATGTGCTTCGAAGCACCACTATCAAAGAACCAATCTGAATCAATGTCATTTACAACCATACACTTCGAGTGCAATGATGCATCATAATGATATGTAACAACACATGCCCAATAATCTTGGGCCATGTTGGCTTCATCACTCTTTGCACATGAAACATTTTCAACAATGGTCATGCCAGATTCTTTCTGCTTCTCACTGTGCTTAACAAGCTTTCTACACTCATCAATAGTATGACTAGACTTCCGGCAATATTTGCATCTCTTCTTCTTTTGTGAATCACCATCATTAGAGGAATAAGTGGAAGAGGAAGGTTGAGGCTTTGGTTTTGATGAACCAAAAGTTGAACCATACTTGTTTTTGCCCTTTTGTGAGATAGCAAGTGCTTGTGTTTCCTTTATCAAACCACTTCTACTCACTCTAGATTGTTCTTCTTGCAAAAGAAGAGACACAACGTCATCAAATGCATACATATCGGTATTCCCTTTTGCAACCAAACGGATTGTAGTAGCAAAGCTTTGAAAAAATTCGGGTAATCCTTTCAACAACGATGAGTGATGTATTCGAAATGATCTTATCTATGTTCGCCAATTGCTCTTTCAAACCTTTGATGCGAGTCACATACACATCTACTTACTCATTTTCAGCCATATCTACATCCTCAAGTTGCTTTCTCAAATATGCAACAAGTGCTTCATTACGCACGACATACAAAGAAGCAAGAGCGTCCCATGCCTATCTGGAACTATACAACGCTTCATAGAAAGTGCAATCAATGCATGAGCTTGAGCATCTTTTCCATCCCAAATAAGTTGCTCTTGTGTAGGTGGAGTAGATGAAGTCATTGTGCTCGAAGAAGAACATGTATCTGTGCGAGTAGACTGTGAAGTAGACGGACCGACGAGACGCCAATCTACATCTACCACTATGTTCCATAGTTGTTTGGCAACAAGAACGTGTTTCATCACGTAGGACCACATTGGATAGTTAGTTCCATCAAGTTTATCCTCAGCTTGAAGCATGCCAAACAATTCACTGATGTTTGTCATTTCACCAAAGAACAAGAAAGTGGCAAAATCTTACGTCAACGAAATCTGAAATGAGTGCTGAAATTTCAGCTCACCAATTCTCAGTCGGATGTTGATTTTGACTACATGAACGAATTCGAAATGGGGGTACAACAGCATGGAACCTGCTGAAAATGCTATCCGAGTGCTGAAATTCACTTCCCTATATTCGGAAGTTGATTTGCATAGCTAAAAGTGTGCCCGCGCCGCAACGCGGAAACTGAAGATGGAGACGATGAAGAACTTGCTCTGATAACACTGTCGGGTGTGTGTGGAAGAGTGAGAGACACACAAGAAGCACTCACACAGAGAAGACAATGGCTGGAATAACTCTCTCTATTGATGAAAAAAAATACTATTAAAACTAGTAAGAGCTGAAATATATATCCCTAAGTACTAAGTACCACCACATATATGAGTGAATCATGTATGTGGTAACATGGGGAAAAAACCTCTAGCCAGAAGTAGAGTAAAAAGGGCCCATGTATAGGGAAAATGTTCACATCCAAGCTACTCGAGGAACACATAAGTGCAACAAAAACAAAGATTAGTGGTTATAGATAAGGGGAAAAAACTGTTGGATAGAACTAGTAGTGATGTTGTTGATAAAGATTGGCATCAAGTTAATGACAAGTTGAAATAATAACACTCTGTACATAAAATGTGCTCAGTGAGCACTTTTATACAAGTCCATGAAAGGACTAACATAAGTACTAAGAAGTACTTCAATGCTCATACAAGTAGCTGACACTGACTCCCAAAGATACACCTACGTACTAGGCTAGATTCGTCGGCCTCTAATGGCCTACCGGTTACAATCCGATCCGGCTTCTGGTTTTGGATACCATCTAGACACCAATCCGGCTCTGGCTTATTCAGCCGATCCGGATCCGGTTGAGGTTGTCCACTCAACACTACCCCTCAAGCTCAACTTGAGCTCGGATCATGGTGTTAGTGTTAGTGTTAGTTGGTCTTCTCCTCCGGCTCCCCCTACTGTCCTCCCGCTTGCCTCACGCTCCTTGACTCATCCATTTCTGCACCCCTGTATTCGGTCTCCGTGCTCGAAAGTGCGATGGTAGGCTGCTTCTTACTACTCCAACATATTGCTCTGCCTCCGAGCAAGAAGACAAATCCAGAGGTCGATCATCTATCGGCTCTGTAGCCGGACAAGTCAGCATCTTTGTACCCTTTGAGTCGAATTGGTGTGGACGATTCGTAGAGAATACCACAATCCATCGTTCCACTCATGTATCATAACACTCTCTTAGCACAATCGAAATGAATATTTTGCGAAGTTTGCATGAATTGGCTAAGGAGGCCGACCGGATAGCTCAGGTCGGGTTGAGTGATTGTGAGGTAGATGAGACTCCCGATTAGTTGTCGATACAGAGTCGGCTCGCACTCGTCTAGCCAGAGCAACATCCAGTTTGAGGCTTCGATCAAGAGAGGTTGCCACAGATTTGCACTCAGTCATCCCGAACTTGTATAACAAGTTGAGGATGTAGTGTCATTGAGAGATCATAATACCGGCCGGAGTCCAAATTACCTCGATGCCAAGGAAGTAATGGAGCTCCTTCATGTCCATCATCTCGAATTTGTTGGAGAGCAGGGACTTCACCTTCTTGATGTGACTAAATGCTCCCCTCCAATAACCAGATCATCCACGTATAGGATGATGACAATCAAGCTTCTAGAGTCGTTTCATATGTAGAGCGAGTTTTCGGATTTCAACATTCGAAAGCTGATTCGATGAAGAAATTGTGTTATCTTCGAGTGCCAAGCACGCGGTGCTTGTTTGAGGCCGTAGAGAGGCTTCTTGAGTTGGCAGACAACTTTCGAATGGATGGTTGATTTGAAGCCGGGTGGTTGTACCATGTACACCTAATCTTCTAATTCGCATTGAAGAAAGGCGTTTTTGACGTCCATCTGGTGGAGATGCCACCCTTTTGCTATTGCGAGTGTGATCACAGTCCACACATTTGTCATCTTTGCCACCGGGGCAAATGTCTCTTCGTAGTCGACTCAATGTGTCTCTACGTATCCTTTCGCAACAAGTCAAGCTTTGTTGCGGTTTACGGAGTTGTCGACATTATACTTTACCTTATAAATCTATATGTAGCCGATTACCTTCTTCTGCGGTGAGTGGGGAACAAGATCCCATGTCTCGTTCTTGCATAGTGCTTGCATCTCCTCGTTCACTACTTCGACCGATCATGGACCCTTTCCTGCATCCAAAAAACTTTCCGGTTCTCGAACTGTCGCCACCTTCATCATAAAGGGATAGTGGTATGCCATATAATCATTGTAGCCAAATCGGCTAATAGGATTTTTCTCATGGGTGGAGGGACGAAGTTTTTTGTTTGCCATGGCAATGGCTTTCTTTACGCTAGATGTCCTCATGATAGGTACATCGAAGCCACCGAACTCAGTGTCAAGGGAGTGAGTCGATTCATTGCCGTTGAATTGACCGTCTTCATATTCCGACATTTTCGCCTTGCCTTTGTCAATCTTCGGACTAGGACGAGATGTGCTTTGGTCGCTCGAGGCCTCTTGTGGCCCACTAAGTCTTGTCGTAATTGGACTTTCTTCGAACATGTGTTCGAGTCGATGTCCATTTTCTATCTCTTGTTCGGTGCATTCCGGGTCGACTGGAAATGGTTCGGGAGGATTCGGCTTGGGTTCGTACCATGATGTCGATTCGTAAAGACTACATCTCGGCTTACACGAACCTTCCGCGAATCAGATGAGTAGTGTCGTCTCCGGTTTCGACATAGATTTTTCTCTATGTCTCATCACGAACATTCTGTCATGATCGTCATAGTCGGAGTTGGTGACATAATTGGTGAGTTGTTAGCTAGTGGAAGCCAACCTGCACATCTTCTTCTGGCACTCTTCTTCATGGTGGCCGATTTTGCCGCAATATCTGCATTTGATCGAGTTTTGATGGCTTGGGCCGGAATGGAAGCCCCCCCTTCTTCTGAAGATTCCTCGACATGGATTCCATCTTGTTGCCGGAATTGGGAGTTGTTTGTGTGAGTTGGACCTCGTCTGCCTCATCCTTGGCCAAATCGCCCTCTTGCTCGTGCACGTCCTCTTCCTCCATTCGAATGCCGGTAGAGCATGTGGCCTTTCGAGGCGTTGCTCCTTGTTCGAACATGGTTTTCTTCAACCTACAACATGGATTAAAGATTGAAGAAGGAGGGAGGATTCTCCCATGCTAGTACGACGGTCCTGATCACGCCAAACTGTGGGGCAAGGCCATCGAGGCATATTTGCACCAGCGCTAGTCACCAAGTTCCTTGATCTTCAAGGTATAGCTTGTGATGGACATATTCCTTTCTTGGATGTTGTTCAGCTCTTGGCGGAGTTGAAGCTTTCTTGCGGTTGTGTTGGCGGCGAAAATCTTTCGTAAATTCTCCCACGCTTCCTTCAACGTCACAGCTTCTCGAATGTAGTCGAGTATGTGGTCATGAACACATGTCGCCAAGCAATACATCACTCGGCTTGCTGCTTGCTCCGATGTTGAGTAGTCGGCATCTTTTGGGTTGGGTCGATTTTCTTGTGCTCCTTTGATGTAGCTCCAATACCCTTGGCCGAAAAGGTATTGGTGCATCTTGTACTCCCAAGATGCAAAATTGTTTCTATCCAACTTCTCGCTAGGGAGAGCACTCCCCATGTGAGTATTCATTGTTGATGAAGCTTTCTTTCTTCTTTTCCTTCTCTCTCAAAAACGAGCTATGTTGTCGCACTATGATAGCGATGAACCGGTTCTTCTCGAACGTCAGGGTAGAACACAACACACACGGATGGGCTAGATCGAGCTACCAAACCGCTCTGATACCATGTAGGGTCGAAGCATGCTACGGTGTACCAAAAAAGTATTGTTTTTGGCCAAGAAAAACACGAGTACTTTTAGTACTAAGTAATTATAAAAAATTTTTTTAAAAAAAAAAAAAAAATTATAATCTTTTTAGGGAGTGGGGTGGGGGTAGTACACGTTGCATTTAATGGGGGGAGACAGTTGTTGCGTATTCAGGACTGGTTTGGGGGCTATTTCCCCCTCACTTTCAATTTAGCACACCACATTAATTGAATTTGGCGCTTCTCACCATTTTGGCGCATCCCCTTCCTCCTTCCAACTGAGCCCATCTTAGATTCACTATTTGTCGTTGTCTGCATCTCAGGTATTCACAACACGCGAATGTCCCCAAGATTTGGGATCTTGTCATTCCTTATCTACAAATCAAACCTACGTGAAAATGATCAAACCTACGTATGTCTTCTCCTGCCCTTAGTATGTCTTCTCCTTCCCTCGGTATGTCATCTCCTTCCCTCGGTATATCTTCTCCTTCCCTCGGTATGTCTTCCGAACTATTTTTTAAGCTTGAATATTTATTGTTTATCCTTTCAAATGGAAACGTTAAGATTTATTTATGCTGAAAAGATTATGTCTTCATCATCATCATGATTATTATTGCCATTATCATCTCCATCTACTTGTTCATTGTTACCATATTACGTTGAGCATATTGTTATTTGTACTATTTCCTGATCTTAATAGAATGATAATCTTCTACCAATGATGTTAGGCACATGTGGATAACACCTAAAACTTGACTTTTATATTAGCCTATTGGTATGGTTGTCTTTCTTAGTACTGTATTGTTTTGTTAAAGGAATATAAGTGTGTGGTATTATCGTACATGTTTATTCGAAAATTGGTTCAATCAATCAATGCATTGGTACAATGGCCAATGTACAATACTTGTACATATTTGCTACTGGAGAAAAGACGGTGAGTTACATAAGAAATCAATATTCTACATTTCGGATGATAAAAACCATGATACGCTATTTGTTCAACATTGATTTAAGCTTCACCATGCAGATTTATTGTCCTTGGGTGTTAACTTTAATCGGCATTGGGTTTGGTCTAATGGTGCTGCCTCGCAATTTAAGGTGGCCCGGTCCTACTTCATTGCAAGGTGAGGAAATAATCCATATGTTTGGTACTTATAAATGGAAGTCTATTTTGGTAATACTCCATAGTATTTATAAATATTTGTATAAAATATTGAATTAGTAATTCTCTAGCTACATACACCAGTGCTGTCTTGGAATATGATTCTAAACTGATTGGCCATTTAGTTCTCTCCTCCTAGATTCACTAGTACTGATTATGGTCATAACCATGTTAAGTAAACTTAATTTACAGGTTAGTACTATCATCCTACGTGTACAAGTACTAATTAAGGTTGAGGCCTTGTAATGTATCCGTAATTTACAACATAGTATTGTCCCCAAAGGTGCACATGCACAAGTATTGACAATGTTTTACAACTAAGTACTCAGATCCCACATGCGCAAGTACTAATTTATAACTTAGGATTGTATTACTTCATTGGCACGAGTACTAATTTATATCTCAGCACTGCCCTCTCTTGTGCATTAGTGCTAATGAATAACTTAGTACTATCCTCTTTCGTTCATTAGTACTAATTTATAACTTTTGGACTGTCATCCGGCAAGCACGAGCACTAATTAATACTTACATTGCCCCGTCTCAGTAATGTTTGTACTAATTCATAACTTAGTTATATTCAACTTTGTTTCGTTAGTACTAATTTATAACTTAGGATTGTTCTCTCTCATTAATACTAATTATTAACTTAGTACTATCCAACCATGTTCATTAGTACTAATTATTAACTTAGTACTATCCAACTTTGTTCATTAAGACCAACTTATAACTTAGGATTGTCCTCTATCACGCATTAGTACTAATTAATAACATAGTACTATCCAACTTTGTTCATTAAGACCAACTTATAACTTAGGACTATCCTCTGTCATGCATTAGTACTAATTAATAACTTAGTACTCTCCAACTTTGTTCATTACGACCAACTTATAACTTATGGTTGTTCTCTCTCATGCATTAGTATTGATTAGTAACTTACCACTCCCCTCTCTCGTTTGTTAGTACTAATTTCCAACTTAGTACTATCTTTTCTCGTGCATTAGTACTAATTAATAACTTACCACTTCCCTCTCTCATCTATTACTACTAATCTCCAACTTCGTACTATCCTCTCTCATGCATTAGTACTGATCAATAACTTAGTACTATCCTCTCTTGTTCATTTGTATTGATTCAAATATTAGTTTAAGTAATAATTATGGTTTAAGTCATGCAATTAATTATGTTTGTTGGCTAATTGTCATGCAAAACACCCAGATACTTCTCATTGACAAACATTAGGATGCAATGGAACTACTTCGGGTTTGGACATGGAAAGGGAGAGCATGATGGCGCGGGGGCTATGATCAAGCGTGCTCTTACATCGGGGCAGTTGGATAATAAAGGTGCTAAGCTAAAAAATGCACATGATGTTGTGGAGTGGCTCACATGGAAGATGTCAAATGATGGTAAGAATAGATTGTTTATTGAGGTTCATGCTAATGAGGTGGATAGGAGTAAATCATACGGTTGTAAAACCGTGAAAGGGACGTGCAAGACCCATTGTGTTTTAGGGTTTAGTCACAAGGACACAACACAATTGTTATTCCGTAGTTTATCATCCTTTTCTTCCATGTGTTTAGATGAAGCTTGGGATGAACGCACCAATCTATCAATTGTGGGGCCATGGAAGCTACAAAAGCTAGAGAGAGAACACAGTGTGAATATCCAAGAAAAACGAACATTCAAACAATATTGCATACTACAACCTGATGAGAAATCGGTGCGGAAATTTAATTCACAATGAACAGATAATGCTGAAATATGAATTACAGAAATGCCAGAAAAATAAGATAAACAAGAGTGCACAGAGATTTACGTGGAAACCCTAAAACGGGAGAAAACCACGGGAACAAAATCTTCACTATGGATAGTGGATATACAATATAGCGATGATTACAACACTCTGTCGAGTGTATCAGCCACACAGGGCTCTTCGCGTCTGTTGCTACTCACACAGCTATGGCGCGGCTCACACACACACTCTCTATCTCTCTTTTTCGCTATACCCTGTTCGTCTCTCTAACACACTAACTAAAAGTTTGCCCTAGTTGCACATGTACTTACGCAACTTCCTAGTTATTTACATGCGTAGCCCTCGTGGAGCGCACACTTAGACTATTTACAAGTATAGTCTCCTGAGTTGGCTATTTACACGATTCCGGTTTCGGCCTCAGCCAAGTTGCTTATCAACTCGGCTCCTCGACTGTCAGCTTTCCGGATGGTCAGATCTTCCTCCCATTGGAGGGACATATCCCAACACATCTAGTGTGAGGACTTAGCAATATTATTGGAAGTTGGAGATCATTTTGCAGTGCTCAAATCTCCTCAGAATGAAGATTTTGAAGACTACTACATTGTGGTGTACAAGCAAGGAAATACAATATTGGAAGAAGTCGTGAGGGATTGCTGGGGCAACATGTTCAATGTTGGTGGGTCTGTTGTGTATGGCAACTACTATGCAAAGTTGCCACAATGCAAGAACACATATGCATTGTTTAAAGATGCACCCACCGCAATTATCTATGTTGATGCCATTATCGCAAAGCACAAGGTTAAGGGATACAACACTATCTACAAAGTCCCCAAAGGGGTACACGAACACATATTGGGGGAGGTCTCCCTCTTTAATGCTTAGAATGGCAAGTGTTGCGTCTAATGTAATTTTTGCATGTGTTCAAACTCTGACTTACAAGTAAAAGGAAATATATCATCTTGGGTTTTCATATTTATCTTGGGTTTTCTAACAGTATCCCTCTTTGGTTTAGATATGTATGTTTCTTTTATATGAAGTGTCTAGTGCTTGGTAAAATATCTCATTGGCTAGTATTTGAGCCTACGTTAGTATCAAAGTTAGGAGTTCATATGTGTGTCTATATCTCTTTAGTAGTTCATATGTATCATATGTATGCCTATAACTCTTTAGGAGTTCATATGTACCAAAGTTAGTACAATGCATATCAAGTTAGTACTAAATTTGTGTTAAGAGTTTGTTAACGTACACATATGTAAAATAAGAGTGTTCATTCCACTCATCACTCATCTTCTCACTGTCACATGTGTGCATAACAAGTAAACCAGAACAATGTCACAATGAGGGTAATCAATAACTTAACATTCCTATCAATTACAGACAACCACCCAAATACAATAAACTTATCTAGGTACTGAGTGGCACTTCATCATCGGAGGTAGTAGACTACTGAGTGGCACGAGGCAGTAGTAAATTAGCTACAATGCATATCAAATTAGTACTTAAACTATGTTAAGTGTTTACTAACCTAGACATATCTAAGATAGGAGTGTTCATTCCACTCATGACTTTACATTCTCACCATCACATGTGTGCATAACAAGTAAATTAAAACTGTGTCAAGATGAGAGTAATCAATGACTTAGCATTCCTATCAATAACTTTGCATCCAATTCACATCATGGATATGTAAACCCCATTAGTGTCAAGAAGCAGGTAATCAATAACTTTACAATCGGTAATCAATTACATACAACTATCAAAATACAATAAACTTTGGTTTAGTTTTTTTTGGATCTTGTAATGCACCTATTTTTTGTTTCATTCTTCTCAAATTTCACACCCTTGTTCATCTTAAAACCATGAGGTAGTAAACTACACACTTCCAAGAAGATGTGGTCGATAATCTTACTAGAAATCTCCTGGGGGTCATTGGACGTGTCATTCTTCAATTTTCCCGGCTCCAATACCACATTATTAGGAGTACAAACATGTTCCTCATCTTGGGTGCTTGTCTTCATTGCAAACTCCCCTCCCTGTTGATCAAGTTAGACACTTGCTCCAAGTGCAAGCTACTTGCAGTATTTTGGACAGACACCTCATTCGTAGTACCACACTCTCCTTCTTCTTGGGTAGTTGCGGGGGTCTCCTTAATGATACAACCTTGGCCTAGGTTAAGGCTGCTTGTGTTGTTTTGGACACACACCTCATTCTTTGTACAACCATGATCCTCTCCTTGGGTCAATTTCACATTCTCTTCAAACTCCATTGCAAAGTTGATTGTCACCTCATGCTTTGTCCACTCCAGTTCCTTGTTTTGGGTGATCTCACATTCCTCATGTGTGGTAGCATTTGAGCCTGAATAATCAAGATTGCTCCATAAACTACCTGAATCATCTGATGGTATTTGTGAATCTACATGCTCTTCTACTCCTAAATAACAGTAAAGTGATGCAAGAACAATATCAATTCACATTCTGAAAAAGTGAAGGCACCTAGCCAAATGTTTAAGGTTAAGGGACAAATGTTTACCTACTGTTACATCGTCATTGTTGTTTGGGATGGTCCCAATTTCAAGTTGGGGCTCTTCATCATGCCAATATTTCCCAACACTCTCTATGTATTAATACACTTGTACATTATTGTCACGTGAAGTAATATGGTCAAAATAACAATTATATGAGACGGCTCCCAACATGTACTTGGAAGTGAGATAAATTCTTCTTCATATTGTGGCTCTGAATTTGTATCTCCATTTTCATTACTCTTTTCTTCCTTGTCTAAAAACAAAAGTATGTAGTATTAGTCTAACTCATCAAGATGACACCAACCACAAGTTTGCAAGAATTTGTATTACCCACCACAACAATCAACTTTGCATTTCTTCCCCTTTCCGTACAATTTCCTTGCAGCATTACACTTCTTTGTAGGCTCTTTGATAGAAACATAATAAATTAGTAGTATACCAACATTTTAGAAATTAGACAGGCAAACACAATTAGCATTACCATTCACACAGTCAGGGCGTGCTAAGCTAGGAGATTTTGTTTCAAGCATCACATCTTCAACTATTCCAATGGCCTTTCTCATACATTCATTTTCATCATAAACTTCATCAGGTACCACTAAGGAACGACCGTGAACTTTGGAATTTGCAGCACACTCTGTACATAGTATCACGGGGCCTGGTTTGTCAATTACCTTCCCTGGTGTGGTGTTGCTAGAAACTACAACATTCATATTATAAGCATACATATTATAAGGGTACATATTATAACATGAGTCCAAAATTACAAATACAGTACTGATCCACTTGGACATGCATATTTCATCTGGTAACGAACAATGTTAGTACTAAAAAGCCGATACATTCACGTCTATTTGTTCGGTCATGCAAAGCCTAATTCAAGTGGACACAAAAAGTACAATGCAATAAGCAATGTTAGTACTAATACAAGTTATACAAGTAAACATTTAGGACCCTCCGTACCAAATAATCAATATTGAATTAATTGATCATGAAGGAATACAATGTATTAAGTAATGTTAGTACTTAATCAACATCTTAAGAACTTAAACGATTAGTACTAAGCCACATGGACATGCATATTTCATCTGGTAACGAACAATGTTAGTACTAAAAAGCCAACACATTCATGTCTATTTGTTTGGTCATGCAAAGCCTAATTCAAGTGAACACAAAAAGTACAATGCAATAAGCAATGTTAGTACTAATACAAGTTATACAACTAAACATTTAGCACCGTCCGTACCAAATAATCAATACTGAATCAATTGATCATGAAGGAATACAATGTATTAAGTAATGTGAGTACTTAATCAACATCTTAGGAACTTAAACGATTAGTACTAAGCCACATGGACATGCATATTTCATCTGCTAACGAACAATGTTAGTACTAAAAAGCCAACACATTCATGTCTATTTGTTCAGTCATGCAAAGCCTAATTCAAGTGGACACAAAAAGTACAATGCAATAAGCAATGTTAGTACTAATACAAGTTATACAAGTAAACATTTAGCACCCTCCGTACCAAATAATCAATACTGAATCAATTGATCATGAAGGAATACAATGTATTAAGTAATGTGAGTACTCAATCAACATCTTAGGAGCTTAAAGGATTAGTACTAAGCCACATGGACATGCATATTTTATTTGGTAATGAACAATGTTAGTACTAAACAGCCAAGACCGACATGCCTATTTGTTCGGTTATGCAAAGGCTAAGTCAACTGGACTCAAAAAGTACAATGCAATTAACCAATGTTAATACTAATACGAGTTATACAACTAAACATTTAAGACCCACCGTACTAAATAATCAATACTGAATCAATTCATCACAAAGGAATACAATGGAATAAGTATTGTTAGTACTTAATCAACATCTTAGGATCTTAAAGGAATAGTATTGAACCACCTGGACATGCATATTTCTGATGGTAATGAACAATGTTAGTACTAAACAGCCAAGACCGACATGCCTATTTGTTCGATCATGCAAAGCCTAAGTCAAGTGGACAAAAAAAGTACAATGCAATTAACAATGTTAGTACTAATACAAGTTATACAACTAAACATTTAAGACTTTTAGTACTAAATAATTTGCACTAAATCGATTGATCATCCTGGATCCAACTGTAAGAACATAGTATAAAAATTGCATAATGCTTCATCACATACCATAGGAGTGTACTTTCAAACCCCAAGCTAGGTACCATTCGGCTCCAACTGTACTTTTACAGTCCAAACATATATTTTCTTTCTCGAAATGGTACTTAGCACATAACAAATGATATGTGTGCAAGCATGGTGTAATGATAGCATCCATAGACTCAAGCTTGAATCCAAGGCCATAGAATAAACACCTTCAGTAACGAGACACAACATACATTATATTAGCACCAATGATATTTTATACCATAGAAGGTTAAAAAGGAGAAATATAAACCATTACCGTGATATAGTAATGTTTCTAATTGAACTTGCCATGCAAGCGGGGTGCTCACCTACATTCGGACATAGAGTATCTAAACCTTTTTCTTTTAGACCCTTCATCAAACATGTTAGATTCTCTGAATGCAGCTTTAAGGTTGATAATTGCTCATCAATTTCATTACAAGAAGACCGCCATGTCTCTAGATCTTTCTTGTGTGCTTCTAGATGAGTACCCATAGTTTTGAGCTCCTTCTTCAACTCCTCTTTTAACACATCACTTTCTGAATTTTGGATTGTTGATGCAATCCATTCGTATGTATTCAACATAGATGTGAATTGTTTCTCTATTGCCCTCTCACCAGATGAAACTTCTTCCAAATCGGCCAGCAGTGCTTGCATTTCTATTTGCATGGAAGCTATATAGCGCAACAATCGTTGTTCATGTTTTTCCGTCCGTGTGGCTTTTTGTTTTGCAATTTGTTGAGTCAACATAGATGTCCGAGTTGGGATTTCAATATGAGAGATACCCTCAGACTTCATGGTAGTGTTGGTACTTGAGGATGTTATGTACACATAACGTTGGTGAGGGTAGGTCACTAATATTTACATTAGTGAAGGGTATGTTCACTATTATTAAAAAGGGGACTAATGATTGGATAGAATGAATGATATGTGCATGCACTATCATGATTTAGACAACCAATGAATAGAGAGCCTTTTAGAAAGGCACATCTATTCAAGGGGCCTAGGAAAAGGTATAAATATGAGGCTTAGCTACCCTCATAGGGATCATCACGTCGGAAGGCTGCTGTCGTAGACACCGGTGGTGCGGGCTAGGCTTTCGTCTCGACGATCGTGTTTATCTCTTCCAAGGTATTAGTCATCCTAATATCCGGCGGTATGGGACGTCGGTGGTAGGTTGGCTATGTCTAGATCATAGCTCGGGGGTGGTCGGGTGGAACGGGTTCTTCTATCCAATCAATTTTCTTCCTTTTTACTTGATTTGGTCTATTGATTAGTAATAGACTCTTAACAGAGGACCCTCTATAATGTGATGATCGATGATGAGCAAAATCTTCCCAATCAACTTCAATGCCACCATGGAGTTCACATGCAAATGCACATGCAAAGACAAATCCTACCTCATTGTTTAGGATATGTTTCGTGTCATAAACTTGTTCATATCGTGACTTTAGTTCAATGCTATAATCCTTCTTCAATTGAGTGAGGTGGAAACCTCTCCGTGTCTCGGGTTGTGATGAGCCCCAAGTTTTCATCATCCACATGTCTAGGTCTTCATAACTGTCAAGTCGTGCACAAAGGAAATAACCCCATCCCAATTTTGTACCTCGAAGGATGTTTGTGTGAACCTTTTTGCCTTGAGTTGTTGAAAACTTCAACCTCCCTCTGGTGGGGGTCATCTTACTTTCTTTGATGGGGGTCCTTTTTCTTTCCTTGCATGGTGTGATGACATTTTTGGTGACCATTTTCTTCTTTTTGGGTGTCTTCCTTATCATGTGAATCCTGTCTCTCTTCTTCGCCTCACATGCACAACAATAGTAAATAACAATAAATCATGCACAACAATAGTAAACAATATTAAATAATATACAATTCAAGGAGATGTTGGATATGAAACATAATGTTAACTCCCGATACTTAACATATACACATGTTGACTGACTCTCAAATTCAAGCATATGCATGTACAAAGCTCTCAAATGATCAAGAGAGAACAACAACAACAAAACCCTAAACGATAATAATAGATAAAAAAAAACACATACAGATAAACATGTCCCAAACATCGTTATGGTTGCAGATGTAAAAAAACAGATAGAAAATAAGAAAAACAGATAGAATCAAACATACAAACATATAGAAAACAAGTACCAAATGTCATTGTTGAAGTCTTTGAAGAGGGGACGCGTTTGAAACACACTAGGTAGAGGGAACCAGGTAGAGGGAACACTTGGAGGTAGCGGGAACACGACCAACAGAACAGAGACCGAGGCAAAGAGGACACGGTGTGTAGACCACACTTTAGAGAACGCGGCCAGTAGAGGAAAGCTCGATGTAACGAGGACACATTACAACGGTTGAGAGAGAGAATACCTGAGAGAAAGGGCACGACAAGGACATAGTTGAAGACCTGATGTCGATGTAGCGAGGACACAGTACAACACCTGAGCATACTGTTGTTGCAAAGAGGACATGACAAGCAGGGAATGGGTTTAGGGTTTGCAGGGTGAGCAGAGAACGTGGAGAAACCGGTGCCGAAGTTGGAAGAGAGAGAGAGGGAGGGAGGGAGGGGGGTACGAACGTAGTGAATAAATGAGTAGAAGGGGGAAGGAAAGAGTGCGAGAGAGACGAGGTACAAACCTAGGGAATTACCAAGTGTAGAGAGAGAGAGAGAGAGAGAGAGAGAGAGAGTAACTGGCAGTTCGAGATAAACCTGTTATTTGCCAAGAGAGACATAGTGGAAGAGAGACAAGCTAACTATCTTCATGATTGACTGACGACTCGAGATCTTATATAGTTAAGACCGCCTTACAACAGTACATGGGATTTTAACACAAGTGATGTTTATTCATATTTGAAATCTATTTTCATTGAATGTGACTTTTAATTTTAAGACAAGTGATCAATTTTTTAAACCCAAATATTGGATTTATTTTTACATTTTTAAGTTTTTCCTCCACATGGAATTAGTACTAAAGTTTTGGCCAAAAGTTGGTACATCGGAGTGTGCTTTCACCCTGTAAAGAATCATATCTGATTCTTGTGCAGCGGAAGAGATGTGTGTTGTGTGTATGGGTGAGAGGAAAGATAGAACAGAAGAGAAAACACAAGATAGATTAGATAGAATGGAAAATAGAATACTCAAGAAGAAAGTGTATATTCACAAGGAGAATTTGAGATACAAAATGTAGCATTACAAGGAGTCACAACCGACACTCTATGAAGTAGGAGGAGCGTGGTTTATGTAAGGCCACCCTCTCTCTTCATTAACTCACTACAAGAACTACTCCCTCTTGGGGAATGTGAAGAATCATAGTCATGGGGAATATGGAATTCATTAATTATGTGTCATAGAATATGATTCTATGACACATAGTTAATGTGTAGAGAGTAGTGATGTGACTCTTGACCTTTGCATGATCATAGATTCTCAAAGGGTGTGTGCACATGTTGCACTAGGTTGAGCTTGATTCTCAACACAAAACCACCGACTACTAGTATTGTGGCTGAAAGGGCCATAGAGAGTGTGACTGCTAGAAGAATAAATCGGATTCCAACAGAGCCGAATCGAATCATGCTGATGGAGAAAGGCGGCAACAATTGCACTATAGCGAGGGCTCAGGGTGAGTTGAAATGGGCCTTGCCTTCGTAATGAAGGACAAAACCAATTCAATGAAGTAGAGCACCTCGAAGCCAAATGAGTTGTGGTCTGTGGATTCTAGAGCTTCAAACCACATGACAAACCACAAGGAGTGGTCCTCGACTCTAGAGACGCTAGAACAACTAGTGTCGTCGAAACTTAAGGACGACACCCCTCATCCCATTGAATATATCGAAGACGTCCCCTTGCGCCATGTAGGCCAAAAAGGGATAATGAGGAATGTCTTGCACATCAAGACGATCACCAAGAACCTGGTATCGTTTGGATAGATCAATTCACTCATCATGGATACTTCATTGAAGAGGAAGGCAAAATCATCGCAGAACGCCACCAAGACGGGCAAATGTTTATCCTCAAGATGAACGATGTCAGCACTATTGTGTTCGCCAACAGGCAAAAGGTCGAGTCGGATATCGACCTGTGGCACAAGCGATTTGGCCATGTCAACTTCCCAAAGCTTCAGGAGATGCAGTCAAAACAAATAGTGTTTGGCTTGTCGAAGTTTGGTGAACGATAAGGCCAATAATGTGAAACTTGTCAACTCGTGAAGCACCATCGGCATCCATTCCCCAACGAGTTTGATTTAATCCCCTTGGATGTGTGGGGACCAGCATACAACGTGAGCATTGGTGGGAGTCATTACTTTGGAACCTTCATCGATTACTACACTCAACATACCTAGGCATGTCTAATCAAGAAGAAAAGAGAAGTCTTCTCCTGTTTCTTGATGGTGAAGATCCTTGCTGAACGGGAGACTAGGCGAAGGATCAAGTGCCTCAGGTTTGATGACAGGAAAGAGTACTTTGCCAACCAATTCTCAAGCTATCTACAGGAGGGAATTCGGCATGAATTCTCATGCATGTATACGCCAGAGTAGAACGGCGTAGCCGAAAGGAAGAACCGAAGATGTGAAGAAGCGGCAAGGGCAATGCTCGAGGAGAAGAGCATGCCCAAGCTCTACTAGCCTGAAGCTATCAAAACAGTCATGTATGTTCAGAATCAAACATCTACAACTAGAGAAAAAGTGTCGCCACATGAGTTATACTTCAAGAAGACTCTGAACTTGGCACACTTGACGGTGTTAGGCAGCATAACATATGTGCATGTGCCAAAGGAGAAGCAGAGAAGTTGGATGCCAAAGCTGAGAAATGTATCTTGGTCAGCTACTCGGACGAGCAAAAGGGTTATAAGTGCTATAACCTCCGAACCAAAGAGGTTCCAGTAAGCCGTGATGTAGTGTTCGACAAATTGGCTTTGTGGTATCAGCCTTCGACTAATCTGACCCCCATGGACTCCATGCCAATTGCTAGGGATGAGGCTAGTGAGACTGAGATGCAAATGGATGAAGAAAAAATTGGAACTGAAGAGGAGAATTCGATCTCATTTCGGCAAAGTGGGCCAAATGAGGGGCTGAGCTGGAACATCTAGCCGTATGAAGAGCAGACGAGTAGTGCAGACTTGGTTGTGCAATCCCGGCGCTAGAAGCTGAGGAAATGACTTACGTGCAAGGAGAAGGGGAAGATGAAGATGCTGGAATATGGCACAGAGGGTAGTGCATCAGACCATGAAGAGTCTTCCACGATCAGCAGTGATAAGGAACCTCCAAAGTTGAGGTCTAAATTGGGCAAGAGGGCCATGAAATCGGCCAACCAAAAGTTGTGTCGATCCACCCGCCAGAAGAGTGGATCGATATGATATGAGTACAATGAGTATATGGTGCATCAATATGCGTACATGGAAAAGGTGGCAAAAGTGCGTGAGCCAAAGAGCTACGCAGAAGCGGCGAAGGATATCAATTGGAGGAAGGCAATGGAGGAAGAGATGCACACACTAGCACAAAATGAGACATGGGACCTGGTTGACGCCCCGAAGGGTGTAAAGATAGTCGAATGAAGAAGGGTGTAAAGATAGTCGAATGAAGATGGGTGTACAAGGTCAAGTACAATGCCGATGGCTCCGTCAACTAGTGCAAGGCCCAACTGGTGGCCAAGGGCTACACACAACAACAAGGCATCGATTACGATGAGACATTCATGTTGGTTGCAAAGATGATGACCATCCTTGTGTTGTTGGCGGTAGTGGCAACGAAAGGATGACATCTACACCAAATGGACGTAAATGCTTTCTTGCAAGAAGAGCTTGAGGAAGAAGTGTATATGGTGCACCCTCCTGAATTTCAATCTAGATTGACTAGGTTGGTTGTTTGCCGACTGAAGAAGTCCTTGTATGGGTTAAAGCAAGCCACGCGTGCATGGAATGCCAAGATCATGCAATGACTGAGTCGGATGGGGTTTTCTCCGTTGAAGTCAGACTTGTCATTCGTCATTCGATAGGGTTGGAACGGGCCAGTATGTACTTTGCATTACGTTGATGATTTAGTCATCGTTAGCATCAACTTCGAAGAAATCGGACACGTAAAGTTCCAACTTGCGGTATCATTGGAAATGAAGGATATGGGGGACCTTCATTAATTCCTTGGGATCAAAGTGATCTGCACCCCCGAAGGCATAATGATCAGCCAATGACATTATGTGCTAAGAATGCTCTTCAAGTTCGGTATGACGAACTACAAATCGGTCTCAACTCCTTTGGATAGAAACGTTAAGCTTCGTCAAGGATCCCAAGTGGCATGTGACGTGACATGGTTCCAACAAATTGTCGGAAGCCTCATCTACTTGAAAAGCACCCGTCTAGACCTAAACTATCCGGTCGGCTTGATTAGTCAATTCATGTCGCAATAGTGATCTACTACAACAACCTCAATAGCATCCAACCAACGAAGAACCTTATCTTCCATGCCTAGAAAAAGAACACAGAGGTGAACTAGCATTTCTTCTGCGAGCAAGTACTTTCCAACGAAGTGGAACTCCTGCACATTCCAACGGATCAACAAGTTGTCGACATCTTCACCAAACCTCTTGGCTTCGACAAGTTGCGCCATTTTTCAAGCATGCTTGGCTTACAACACCTCGACATGCACAACTTGAGGGGGAGGAGTGAAGTTGTTAGGAGGATTGATGTCCATGCTAGAATCCAGAAATCCAAACCGATGGTCTAATTGGATTTCCATTCCGATTTCGGGACAACTGAAGAAGTCGGAACGTCCAGATCGGCTGAAGAAACCGACATGTCGAACATGTGGATAGGTGGAAGAAAATCAGCCAAGTGGAGACTGCCAAAAGCGGGGGGAGCAAACAAAAGAATGGGCCAAAGCTAGAGTCGACCAAACAAGGGGGAGGACGAGCCAACCAACTAAAGGCTAGGACCAAGACATGGGCAAATATGGTCAAGGGCTAGAAAGAAGACGAATTGGAGATAATAGATTGGAACGAGAGCGGGAACAAATTGGAGACATCCGATTCCGTCGAAAGGCATGTTTCAGGCGAGTTGAAGTGTAGGAAGGCCAAGCAGATGAGAAGGTAGTTGAAGCAGACACCAATATGGAGGAGCCAACTAGTCGAGGGACATCAATGTTGCGACAATTAGGATGCTGACAACGGCCTAAAATGTAGACAAGCCAACCATAGGGGGTCGAGGTGCGCGGGACTAGATGGGTCAAGAAGTGTAGGATTGGAGGAGTCATAAGACACGGGACTGGACTGGACGAGGAGCGCGAGCTAGGCGTGAAGATGCTAGGAGAAGCCGGAGCCTAGAACCGGTTGGAGCTGACACATCAGGACCTCAAGTTGAGCTTGAAGGGGAGAGTTGAGTGACAAGCTCAACATGGGCCGAATCGGTTGATGAAGTTGAGAGCCAGATCGAACAAAGGCTGGTCGGGTAGGCTCGAATCGGCTAAAAAGCCGAAAGACAATTTGGCTAGTTAAGTCGAATGGAATCCGATACGTCGGTTAGATAGCCTATATGCCTATTTTAGTGAGTAGGCCTATTATAGGCAAATTAGTGTCAGGCTCATTCATGAGCATTAAAGTCGGGCTTGTATAAAAAGTGCTTTGTGAGCACATTGTATGTATAGAGAATATTTTCCAATAGAAGTTTTGTTGTCTGCTCTATCTCTATCTCTCTCATCTCATCTTTGTGTACTTTGTGTCTCTGGATAATCGACTTTGTACTTTGTGTCTAGCACACTTCTTCCGCACACATATTTTACACAGAGTTACATAGATTTCATGCGACCATTTGGCTACTCCCAAAAGGTTAGGTGGTGCAGCAATATTGGATTTGGAAATGCATTTGATGGCTTCTAGATTTGCATTATTATGAGATATATGTCATCAAGATCAACTATGGATATTTGTGATGCAATATTTTATTGAGCATGAACGATTTGTGCATGGGAAATCAAAGATTCAAGCATCCTGGCGTTCATTACTCAATGGAAGTATTCCTCTAAAGATTTGATATTCTGTATCTGGACAACAATTAGCAAGATCATGGAAAGATGCATTATATCTTTTTGAGTGGGACCATCAAGTGATCGAAAATCTTGTAATTCATTACAAAACTAATTGCTTGTTTCTTCTCAAGAGTTGTTTGGGAATAAGAAAAAGAAGTTGAGATCTCAATTCAATCGTTTATTTTTATTGGGGGTTGTACATTTCAAATATGTGGTTGATAATGAATCACAAAGGTTGTCAGAATTTGACGATGTCAAGCGATGATTATGCATTCCCCCAAATTATGGATTTATTTGGGAGAAACTACAAGATATGCCATTGTTGCAAGGATCATTGCTAGTGAAAACAAATGTTGCACATTGGGTGGATTGGCGGTTACAAGATGGTACACGCTTGTTACAAGACACTACAAATATATTGTATCATCATGCAATGAAATCATTATCTTGACTATCTTCTCCAGCAAAAAAGTTGTCAAATGTATGTAAGTTGGATACAAGGTGGTGGAAAATATTAGAACGTGGTTAGCATTTTCATCTACCATTTCGCACAAAGATATTCATATGGAGAGTCATGATTGGTGGGCTCCTGTTATGTTCGGCCTTAAAAAGACGAGGACTAGGGTCCGACACTTGTTTCTTTTGCACCGTTCCATTGGATGATAGTACACGTTGCCGTGCCTTTCGGCGCCGGATCATTGCGTGAGTCGGGTGGAAACCGCTGGGGTTTTGGTCTAGGAGGAGGAAGAATTTGAGACGAGTTTAGTTATGAATATGAATAGATTATAAGAAAGAGAGATAAGAAACTCGTGAATCCCACGAGTAAAGTGTATTAATTAATGTTTTAGGGAAGAATATGAATTTAAATTGCAAGAGAGAAATAGATGGCAAATTTGTGAATCCCACGAATATAATATATTAATCAACCCTTCAAAAAAATTTCAACAACCATATACATCTTTCTCTCTTCCTTATATAGTGATGGAAGAGGCTAAACACAGCATAATGCTTTTCTAAAGTGTTCATGCACACTAGATGTCCCTCAATAGCTTTTTCTACCATGCTTTTAATTTCTAAATATAGTGCTCATGCACTCTAGACATGCATGATTAACTTTTTCTTTGTTTGCGTTTTTCTTCTAAATAAAGTTTTTACGCACTCTTAAATGTGCATGGGTTGTTTTTTTTATAAAAATAGGCGTAAATATAAGTCTTATACCTATTAAATCTATATTTAGATCACTTATGATACGTTAGTACAATGGTAAGGTTTGGGGATTGTTTACATGGAGTTACAAGGTTTGAATCTTGCCCTATGCATGTAATATATATTTTTATATTTTCTTCTATTTCTTCCTATTTATTTAATCTAGTACTATATATTGTTTTCATGTAGTGTAGAAATACACTACGACACTCACCCCACCTGAACCCGCACATCCTCCGGTATGTGCCGAAGTTGTTGGAGCTCGTTATTCTCCCTTATTCGTAGTACTCTCATTTTCTCCCCTTATGTCGATTATCAATTCTAGCCCACTCTTCGTTTTCCGCACCACCATGATCTTTGTCTGATTGCTCCTCGTTGACAGTCTTATCTAAGGTCACATAGGGTTCATCGTTAGTTCGCTTCTTGAAAATCTTCACCCGTTTCCCCGCTATAGGCACTCGTAGTACCGTTCCATCAAACTTACTTAGTTGGAAGGTTCCATTGTGAAAAACTTTCCGAACTTCGTATGGTTCGAGCCACCTTTTTGCGAATTTCCAGATCGTTGTGTCTTGATGATCCAAACTACTGTCATAGACTATCACCCAATCTCCTTCTTCAATCTTTCGTGGTCGTAAACGGTGCTTTGTGTCGAATCGACTTTTGTTCCGGAACCGTGCTTCTTGTTGTCGGCATATTGCTTCCGTTATATCGTCGGGTCTTCTCTCTAGTTGTCGTATCCGAACCACTAGTAGTTCTTCCCGGCTCATCTCTTCCTTCCACGGCAACATTGTCCATGTCACAGTTGCAGTTTCCGTCGGCATTACCGGTGCTTGGCCGGTCATAAGTTCTGATGGCATATAACCAATCACGGTACTATGCGTTGTGCGATCTGCCCATAGTGCATACGGAAGCATCAGCAGCCAATTCTTCACCCTTCTGTCGCATGCTTTTACAAGTGCTTTAACAATTGGACTATGTCCTCATTTGATCTTCCCGTTGGCTTCCGGATTGTATATCGTGGTTAGTGTTAACCGTACTCCATGTTTGGCGAAGAATTCCCTAGCTTTATCAAAGTCAAGTTCTCCCCAATCCGCAATCACTTGTCCTATGCATCCATACGTGCAGAACACTTCTTCCAAGAGAAATTGACATACTGCAAAACATTTTTTCCTCCATAGCGCCCAACTTTCTACTTGGTTCGTTGGATCTTCCCAAGCTAATACCAAGTACTTCTTTTGTCCAGTCCCGGTTGGCATGGCCACAATGTTGACCATCCATTTGAAGTTGATTGTCGGGGAGAATGTCGGATGTAATTCATCTCGGATGAACTCTGGAGTAGATTTGGCATTTCTCGCAGCTTCCCGTGAACTCCGCTACATCTTTGTACATATTCTTCTACCAATATTTTTGCTTGATCTTCGCAAATCATGCCCATGTTCCACGATGTCCAGCCCAATCGGATTCGTGAAATTCGGATATTATTCAATTTCGTTGCTCTTTTGTTTCGACTACCCATAGTGGTATGCCATCCGGTCTTTTCGGCTCCCACCAGATTAATCCATTGTTCAAGAAGAACTTCCGGACATGCCACTTCTTACTTCGGATCTCGGCTCTCTTTTCCATATTGTCCGATGATTCCCCAATTTCTTGTAGCAACTTCCCGATCATCAGGCTTTCTCCCTCATATTCGGCTTCCCAAAATTCTCGGATTACGTTCACCTGGCATATGTGCTCTAAAGTAAAGTAGTTTTCAAAAACTTCTTCATTATCGGATTTGGCTATGTCATCTCCGAACCGTGCCCTTGATAGCATATCCGCTACTGCGTTGTCTTTTCCGGAGATATGTCGTACCTCTGGATTAAGCGACTTTACATATGCAATCCATCCTAGCATAGCCATATCCGGTATCGTAAAACACCGCATCATCCCGAGTATCGGAAGACAATCCGTTTCAATCACTACTTCGGCTCCGATCAAATAATCTCGATCTGATTTTATCGCCGACACGACTCCCCATAATTCTCTCTTAACTTGTGCATATCCGCGTTGTCTTTCGTTGAGAACCTTTGCTCCAAATCGGATTGGATATCGTGAACCATCCGAGTTGACTTGGTTGACAACCCATCCGATCCTGATTGGACTTGTATCAACCATCACTATAATCGGTCGGTCATAGTTTGGCTTCTTAAGTGCTTCTGACCTCCGTAGTGTTTTCTTGAGCTTCTTCATGGCTTTGGTATGTTCCGGCCTCCATTCGAACTTCTTACCCTTCCACAGCAAGTGATAGAGTGGGTCCGCAATGTGTGCATAGTGCGGAATCTATATGTGATAAAATGCACATGCACCAAGAAATCTACGGACTTCGGACTGTGACTCGCATATTTCTTTCATAGCTTGAATCGCATCAATCTTGATTGGCGACAGTCTTCGGCTGTAGGGCCCACATAGATATCCGACTACCAATATCTCATCTTGTCTGAATGCTGATTTCTCTCCGGAGAGTGTTAGGTGCACATCTTCTAACTTCCGTAGCATTTTCTCGCAATCGCGAATATGGTCAACTACGAAATTTCGGCATCCTCGATCATCCATAGTCTCATCTTTTTCTTCCACTGCACATCCTTTCATCAGAATGGCATCTAGGAACGGCATTGTTATCTCCGGAATTCAATCTCCGAGAACCTTGTTCATCGCATTCATCATATGTGCGACCGAGTTTGTTGCTCCTTGTGGTAGCGTGCACATCCGAACTAATCCTATCGGTGTTCACATTGTAGTAATATCTCAGCTCTCCAAAGCTAGTTGGAATTGGTCATACCCGGAGTATAGGTCTCCGATGGAGTATATCGTGCATCTAGCAAACGCTTCCGCAAATTCTTCCACTATCAGACCGACTCCAGAGTTCCGGATCATGGCCTTGTTCACCGGTTGCAAATCTTGAATGAATCGGAGTGACCCATTCTTCTTTGGAACCGTAAACCATCAATTTGAGTATGGAGCATTTAATGGCTCTAGAATCCCCATCGCCACCTTTTCTTTGAGCAATTCAATGATTTTTAGAATATGTGCCCGTGGCACTGGAATTGGCTTCAAGATCCACGGCACATGATCAATCGTGAAGATCACCATCGGCTCCACAATCTTTGGATCAACATACCCTATCTCTTTTGGTGTGAATGCGAATGCTTTTCCATGTTGCTCCAACATCTCACGGAATCGTTCTTCTTCATTCTTTAAAAGGAACCCACCTCCACCAATCCGAAGTTTCTTCCGAGTCTCATTGGTGAAGGCATGTCCGATATCCACGGACTTCCGAAGTGTCGGATCTCTCGAGACTTCTTTCCTCTTTTGTTCGCTATTGGCAGGTAGCGATCCCGCAGACGGTTTCAACTTCTTTCCCACGGTCTTATATTTTGTAGATACCATTGCTTCTTCTTTGCGGAGCGCATTCGGTCCCATTTTCGCAATGATATCGTACATCTCGATCGATTCCACTGGGACTACCCAGTCTCCCTAGCTATTCTCTTCCGCAAGTGCTTCAATCCATTGTAGCATGCTCCCATAGAACACTTCTTCGACTACTCCCACGATCTCTTCGTCTTCATTTATGATTGATGCAAACTGTAACTCATCTTGCACCTTTTGGAATTCTTTCTTCATTACTCCGGTTACGGCCGTGTATGTAGATGCCCCATCCGGACCGATTCGTACTTGTTTTGCTCCAAGTGTTTTGTTCCTGTGTGGGGTATTAGGGCTTCTTAGACTATCACTTCCCCACTCTGCAACAGTCCGCTTTAAAAATCCATTTTTGTTTGGGACAAGACCTCTCTCTTGTTCCTTTCGTGATTCGATGGCACAGTTAGGAATTGGATGGTTTTCCCTCCTCTTTGGCTCCGAATTCCTGCAAAAGTTGCTCCGCTATCGAGCACCTTTGTCTCCATCCATGAAGTCGTGATAAAGGGTTGCCCAAGGATCACGGAATGTGAGACCTCATCTTGCACGAAGAAATTTTGGTCAATCTCCACATCTCCAATCTTCACCATCACATCCAGACAAGCCGCAAATAGATCTTTCGTGGCTTTTGTGGCTACCCGGATCTTCCATCCATGGCTGGTGTTTATAGGCCACTTCCCCTTCTGGTAGAACTCATTGGACATCAAATTGATCTCTGACCCGTGATCAATCAATGCTAGTGCGGGCTCTTTGATGTTTCCAATTCGGACCGGACTCTCCGTAGTTGCACGTGCCCAGTGTGGCCTTGTGTAGTAGGAGCTCGGAATTTCATCCTCCACTTCCGTGTCGTTCATTAGAACGGTATTCGAATTCACCCTTGGAGAATTTTCCTCTATAGTTTGTCGCTTTCTTTTTACGAGATCCATAAGAAGATCACGGAACTCCTTCTTCGCTATTCTGAGTAATTCCCAGAGAGAAAATTCCACCCAACTATCAAGGATTTTCTCTTGGAACACCTTCTTTACATCTGTCCGTTGTTCGATGTCCAAAACAAGTTTGAATGCCAGAATTGTTTTTCCTTTCCCCTTCCCTTTGGAGTTCCAGCTCTCTGGTCTCTTTGATGGCCCAACCGCATCATCCATGTGCCGTCGTTTCTCATCTACATACACCTCATGCAATTGACATAACGCATGTATGCTATTCTTATCTACGGGCTACTCCCATCCCGTAGCTTCCCGGATGCCTTCTGCAGTGCTCTGGATTTCATCAAAGTCGGCTTCCTCCAAAATTTCTAGCACTTCCGGCCAAAAAGATGGCTTTGCTCCAAATGACTCCCCCACACGTATTCCCTTGGTTGTCGCATAATTGCTTTTCGCCACTATCTCTTCCTCTACGACCTTCTTCATGCCGCCTTTAAGGAAGTTTGGCCTGAATGGCTTCTGAGAGTCCATCGAATGAATCGGATTTCCCTCGTAGCAGATAAGATCCCGTCGTAGCGCCTCCTTGTGCTTATCGCAATCCTTCCGATCATGTTCAGTGCTATCTCACCATATGCACCGATGGTCCATATACTTGGAACTTGCGGGACGGTCTTCCGATTTCTTCACCACTGCGATTTTCAGATTCTCCATCTCCTTTAGCAACTGCTCCACCGTGGTTGCATCGATTCCCTTCTCGGTCGTAGTCTCCCGAGCCCATGGTTGATGGTCTTCCAATCCGGATCTTGGTTTCGGAATCAGTTCTCAAACCCTTTTCATTACCAAGCCATTGCCCCCTTTTGTCCATGTATTGGTGAGGCCACTCTCAATAGTCGTGTCCTCTAGAAGCACTCCAAGGTCTTTCCGGTCACAAACGTCCACAGCTCGTAAGAACATGATCACTTTGTACGGGGCGACGATAGCTTGATCTCTCATGGACAACCTCCCGAATCGACTTTCGAATGCCGAAAACACATCGAGGACCTTCAACCCCTTGTCCAACGTTTCCACCCAATCTTCGAATCCCCTCCGTGTTGCCTTGCAAGAGTCTTTGATAGCGAACGTGGTCTTCACCGCTTCTTTAAACGCTTCTTCGATAGCGAACATCGGATTTTTTGTCGTAACCCGTGAATACACCCTTGAAGATCGTCCGTAGCCACCCGATTGAAGGATCTCACTTGCAATCCTTTCGATATTCCACACCGTAGCATCTCTACCTTTTAGTCGCGCAAATAATGTGACACATCCTTCCCGTTGAATTGCCCGTTCCGTTACATGAGCTGCTCTGCCGTCGCCGCAATCTTCGACATCGCTAGCATCCGCTCGAACATTGTTAGCCTCTTGTTGATTTTCCATCTCCTTGCCACCCATGTTTCACGTCGGGTTCACCATTTGTGTCGTGGCTTTCGGCGCCGGATCGTTGCGTGAGTCGGTTGGGAACCGTTGGGGTTTTGGTCAAGGAGGAGGAAGAATTTGAGACGAGTTTAGTTATAAATATGAATAGATTATAAGAAAGAGAGATAAGAAACTCGTGATCCCACGAGTAAAGTGTATTAATTAATGTTTTTGGAAGGAATATGAATTTAGATAACAAGAGAGAAATAAATGGCAAATTCGTGAATCCCACGAATATAATATATTAATCAACCCTTAAAAAAAAAATCAACCACCATATACATCTTTCTCTCTTCCCTATATAGCGATGGAAGAGGCTAACCATAGCATAATGCTTTCCTAAAGTGTTCATGCACACTAGATGTCCCTCAATAGCTTCTTCTACCATGCTTTTAATTTCTAAGTATAGTGCTCATGCACTCTAGACGTGAATGAGTAACTTTTTCTTTGTTTGCATTTTTCTTCTAAATAAAGTTTTTACGCACTCTAAATGTGCATGGGTTGGTTTTTTATAAAAATAGGCGTAAATATAAGTCTTATACCTATTAAATCTATATTTAGATCACTTATGATATGTTAGTACAATGGTGAGGTTTGGGGATTGTTTACATGGAGTTACAAGGTTTGAATCTTGCTCTATGCATATAGTATATATTTTTATATTTTTCTTCTATTTCTTCATATTTATTTAATCTAGTACTATATACGGTTTTCACATAGTGTACAATATACACTACGACAATGTAGGTTCATTAAATGTCTGATAGAGTGTACCATATGTAACTTCGATAGAAGGTGGTGGACAATATTAGAACGTGGTTGCGTGAAAGCATGAGAGTGGAAACAATTAACTATGTCCTTGACATAGCTAATTAGCTATGCAAAAAGCTACCATTGATAACTAGTCATTTTAGCAAAAAGCCATCATTAATAAATTAACTATGCAAAAAACTACCATTGAAAATACTAGAGTGTTTTAATTACATATGTAAATGAGCACCATAAATGTGCAACATAAACATGCAACATAAATTGATATGTGCACCATAAATGTGTACCATAAATTATATATCGAATTCCTAGGTCCATTATGCATGATCCTTTGCCACATCACGTAGGCCATCTCTAGTTGAGTATTGTGGGTTAGTTGCTACCACTGTTGCTAAACCCTATCGAGTCCACCTGCCGCCACTCTACACTCAGGGGCCGCTACTGTGAAGGTCGTGTATTGCTGCCACTTTTCGACCCGACGGCATTAACAACTCCACTGCCGCAATTCTACTCTCAGTTGCCTTTTCTGTGCATTCCAAGCACCATCGATAACTGTTCAATCTGACGGGGTTCTCTCCTCCATTGCCATCATTCTACACTCAGTTGCCGCTACTGTCCAGTCCTGGATTGCTTCCACATTTCGATTTGACGGAGTTCACTCATCCAATGGCAACATTCTACACTCAGTTGTCGCCATTAGTTGGTCCAAGATCACCTCCTCAACTATTCGATCCAACGGAGTTAATTCCTGAATTGTTCGGTCTTGGCTTGCAATAACTTTTCTGTCTATTGATTATCTTGTGCCGCCATTCTACTCTCAGTTGCCTTTTCTGTGCATTCCAAGCACCATCGGTAACTGTTCAATCTGACGGGGTTCTCTCCTCCATTGCCATCATTCTACACTCAGTTGCCGCTACTGTCCAGTCCTGGATTGCTTCCACATTTCGATTTGACGGAGTTCACTCATCCAACGGCAACATTCTACACTCAGTTGTCGCCATTAGTTGGTCCTGGATCACCTCCTCAACTATTCGATCCAACGGAGTTAATTCCTGAATTGTTCGGTCTTGGCTTGCAATAACTTTTCTGTCTATTGATTATCTTGTGCCGCCATTCTACTCTCAGTTGCCTTTTCTATGCGTTCCAAGCATCATCGATAACTATTCAATCTGACGGGGTTCTCTCCTCCATTGCCATCATTCTACACTCAGTTACCGCTATTGTCCAGTCCTGGATTGCTTCCACATTTCGATTTGACAGAGTTCACTCATCCAACGACAACATTCTACACTCAGTTGTTGCCATTGGTCAGTCTTGGATCGCCTCCTCAACTGTTCGATCCAATGGAGTGAACTCCTCAACTGTTCGGTCTTGGATTGCAATAACTTTTCTGTCTATTGATTATCTTGTGCCACCATTCTACTCTTAGTTGCCTTTTCTGTGCGTTCCAAGCATCATCGGTAACTGTTCAATCTGACGGGGTTCTCTCCTCCATTGCCATCATTCTACACTCAATTGCCGCTATTGTCCAGTCCTAGATTGCTTCCACATTTCGATTTGACGGAGTTCACTCATCCAACGGCAACATTCCACACTCAGTTGTCGCCATTGGTCAGTGCTGGATCGCCTCCTCAACTGTTCAATCCAACGGAGTGAACTCCTCAACTGTTCGGTCTTGGATTGCAATAACTTTTCTGTCTATTGATTATCTTGTGTATTGTTGTGTCTAATCTTGTGTATTGTGGAATATTTTTGTGTATTGTTGTTGCCCATAGCCATCTTAAATACTTGTTTTTTTTTCTGGAAATTTAGGGTTTTAATATGTCCAGCCAAATGGAAGGGGAAGAAGGGTGTTTAGAATTACCCCTCAATGATCATAAGGATAGGGATGATGCTATCAGGACACAACAAGCCATACGAAACTATTGGGCAGAAAAAAAAGAAGGAAACATCGTCAATTGTTGAAGGATATGAAAGCCACACTAAGTAAAGGTAAGGATAGTTTAGTTGAGAATGTAAGTAATGCGACTACCATCATAGAGAGAAAGGTTGTAGACTATTTCAATGTTCAAACCAAGCACATCAGCAATGAAGAAAAGAAGGTAGTACTTTATGGAATATTAAATGATCCATCGATAAAGGACTTAGTTGATTGTGATGGTCTTAATGCAAACATATCATCTATTTTAGTAAATAATCTTCGTAATAGTTTCGTATCCATGAGCAGGTCAGATGATCTTGTCTTAAAAAGGTCTAGTCTAATGATATTACTTAATAGTGATGTTAAGGATATAAACATCAGTGAGCTATCTAAGGTAATTGGTGTTAGTAGAAAAATAGTGTACAATACATTGAAGTGTATAATTTCCTCAGGTGAAGGAACTAGTCTACTAAAGGTAACTACAAGATGTAAGCCAATGACACCCATAACATCAAAAATCAAGGATGTAATCACAATGTTTTGGACTAATGAGAGTAGGGTTTCACCCAATAAAAAGGCTTTATGTAGGAAACGTGTTGGAAGAAATCAATACGAGGAGCATCCCATTCATCTTCTTGATGTACCTCAGGTATTTACATTTATCTCAACGTTTGTTTTGACTGTACAAAGAAAGTTAATTAGCTCAGTTAGCAGAAAAGCTAATTAGCTTATCAGTTACATTTACCTCAGTTAGCTATTAGGATAGCTACTACATAGGTAACTGGCTACTCTCAATAGCTACTACCATGATAGCTAATTAGCTATTCTCAATAGCTAATTTAGTTACTACCAGATAATTAGCTACCACAATAGCTAACTAGCTACCATGATAGCTAATTAGCTATTCTCAATAGCTAATTTAGTTATTACCAGATAATTAGCTACTAGAATAGCTAATTAGCTTTTAGGATAGCGAATTAGCTATTAGAATAGGGTTTTAGCTACCATGATAGCTAAATAGCTACTAGAATAGCTAATTAGAATAGCTAATTAGCTAATTAGCTATTAGAATAGGGAATTAGCTATTTAGTTATTAGAATAGGTAATTAGCTACCATGATAGCTAATTAGCTACTATGATAGTTAGCTACTCTAGTTATTACCAGCTAATTCGCTATCCTAAAAACTAATTAGCTACCATGATAGCTAATTAGCTACTAGGACAATTAATTAGCTACCATGATAGCTAATTAGCTACTAGGACAACTAATTAGCCACCATGATAGCTAATTAGCTACTAGACTAGCTAATTAGCTACCATGATAGCTAATTAGCTACAAGGACAACTAATTAGCTACCATGATAGCTAATAAGCTACTAGAATAGCTAATTAGCTACTAGAACAACGAATTAGCTACTAGGATAGTTAGCTAGTTACGAGAATAACTAATTCGTGGGAGCATCCCATTCATCTTCTTGATGTACCTCAGGTATTTACATTTATCTCAACGTTTGTTTTGACTGTACACAGAAAGTTAATTAGCTCAGTTAGCAGAAAAGCTAATTAGCTTATCAGTTACGTTTACCTTAGTTAGCTAATAGGATAGCTACTACATAGGTAACTGGCTACTCTCAATAGCTACTACCATGATAGCTATTTAGCTATTCTCAATAGCTAATGTAGTTACTACCAGATAATTAGCTACCACAATAGCTAACTAGCTACCATGATAGCTAATTAGCTATTCTCAATAGCTAATTTAGTTATTACCAGATAATTAGCTACTAAAATAGCTAATTGGCTTTTAGGATAACGAATTAGCTATTAGAATAGGGTTTTAGCTACCATGATAGCTAATATAGCTACTCGAATAGCTAATTAGAATAGCTAATTAGCTAATTAGCTATTAGAATAGGTAATTAGCTATTTAGTTATTAGAATAGGTAATTAGCTACCATGATAGCTAATTAGCTACTATGATAGTTAGCTACTCTAGTTATTACCAGCTAATTCGCTATCCTAAAAGCTAATTAGCTACCATGATAGCCACTTAGCTACTAGGAAAATTAATTAGCTACCATGATAGCTAATTAGCTACTAGGACAACTAATTAGCAACCATGATAGCTAATTAGCTACTAGACTTGGTAATTAGCTACTAGAACAACGGATTAGCTACTAGGATAGTTAGCTAGTTACGAGAATAACTAATTCGTGGGAGCATCCCATTCATCTTCTTGATGTACCTCAGGTATTTACATTTATCTCAACGTTTGTTTTGATTGTACAAAGAAAGTTAATTAGCTCAGTTAGCAGAAAAGCTAATTAGCTTATCAGTTACATTTACCTCAGTTAGCTACTAGGATAGCTACCACATAGGTAACTGGCTACTCTCAATAGCTACTACCATGATAGCTAATTTGCTATTCTCAACAGCTAATTTAGTTACTACCAGATAATTAGCTACCACAATAGTTAACTAGCTACCATGATAGCTAATTAGCTATTCTCAATAGCTAATTTAGTTATTACCAGATAATTAGCTACTAGAATAGCTAATTGGCTTTTAGGATAGCGAATTAGCTATTAGAATAGGGTTTTAGCTACCATGATAGCTAAATAGCTACTAGAATAGCTAATTAGAATAGCTAATTAGCTAATTAGCTATTAGAATAGGTAATTAGCTATTTGGTTATTAGAATAGGTAATTTGCTACCATGATAGCCAATTATCTACTATGATAGTTAGCTACTCTAGTTAGTACCAGCTAATTCGCTATCCTAAAAGCTAATTAGCTACCATGATAGCTAATTAGCTACTAGGACAATTAATTAGCTACCATGATAGCTAATTAGCTACTAGGACTACTAATTAGCCACTATGATAGCTAATTAGCTACTAGACTAGCTAATTAGCTACCATGATAGCTAATTAGCTACTAGGACAACTAATTAGCCACCATGATAGTTAATTAGCTACTACACTAGCTAATTAGCTACCATGATAGCTAATTAGCTACAAGGACAGCTAATTAGCTACCATGATAGCTAATTAGCTACCATGATAGCTAATAAGCTACTAGAATAGCTAACGAGCTACTAGAACAACGAATTAGCTACTAGGATAATTAGCTAGTTACGAGAATAACTAATTCGTGGGAGCATCCCATTCATCTTCTTGATGTACCTCAGGTATTTACATTTATCTCAACGTTTCTTTTGACTGTACAAAGAAAGTTAATTAGCTCAGTTAGCAGAAAAGCTAATTAGCTTATCAGTTACATTTCCCTGAGTTAGCTAATAGGATAGCTACTACATAGGTAACTGGCTACTCTCAATAGCTACTACCATGATAGCTAATTAGCTATTCTCAATAGCTAATTTAGTTACTACCAGATAATTAACTACCACAATAGCTAACTAGCTACCATGATAGCTAATTAGCTATTCTCAATAGCTAATTTAGTTATTACCAGATAATTAGCTACTAGAATAGCTAATTGGCTTTTAGGATAGCGAATTAGCTATTAGAATAGGCTTTTAGCTACCATGATAGCTAAATAGCTACTAGAATAGCTAATTAGAATAGCTAATTAGCTAATTAGCTATTAGAATAGGTAATTAGCTATTTGGTTATTAGAATAGGTAATTAGCTACCATGATAGCTAATTAGCTACTATGATAGTTAGCTACTCTAGTTATTACCAGCTAATTCGCTATCCTAAAAGCTAATTAGCTACCATGATAGCTAATTAGCTACTAGGACAGTTAATTATCTACCATGATAGCTAATTAGCTACTAGGATAACTAATTAGGCACCATGATAGTTAATTAGCTACTAGACTAGCTAATTAGCTACCATGATAGCAAATTAGCTACAAGGACAGCTAATTAGCTACCATGATAGCTAATTAGCTACTAGAATAGCTAAATAGCTACTAGAACAACGAAATAGCTACTAGGATAGTGAGCTAGTTACGAGAATAACTAATTCGTGGGAGCATCCCATTCATGTTCTTGATGTACCTCAGGTATTTACATTTATCTCAACGTTTGTTTTGACTGTACACAGAAAGTTAATTAGCTCAGTTAGCAGAAAAGCTAATTAGCTTATCAGTTACATTTACCTCAATTAGCTACTAGGATAGCTACTACATAGGTAACTGGCTACTCTCAATAGCTACTACCATGATAGCTAATTAGCTATTCTCAATAGCTAATTTAGTTACTACCAGATAATTAGCTACCACAATAGCTAACTAGCTACCATGATAGCTAATTAGCTATTCTCAATAGCTAATTTAGTTATTACTAGATAATTATCTACTAGAATAGCTAATTGGCTTTTAGGATAGCGAATTAGCTATTAGAATAGGGTTTTAGCTACCATGATAGCTAAATAGCTACTAGAATAGCTAATTAGCTATTAGAATAGGTAATTAGCTATTTGGTTATTAGAATAGATAATTAGCTACCATGATAGCTAATTAGCTACTATGATAGTTAGCTACTCTAGTTATTACCAGCTAATTCGCTATGCTAAAAGCTAATTAGCTACCATGATAGCTAATTAGCTACTAGGACAATTAATTAGCTACCATGATAGTTAATTAGCTACTAGGACAACTAATTAGCCACAATGATAGCTAATTAGCTACTAGACTAGCTAATTAGCTACCATGATAGCTAATTAAGGACAGCTAATTAGCTACCATGATAGCTAATTAGCTACTAGAACAACGGATTAGCTACTAGGATAGTTAGCTAATTACGAGAATAACTAATTCGTGGGAGCATCCCATTCATCTTCTTGATGTACCATGATAGCTAATTAGCTACTAGGACAGTTAATTATCTACCATGATAGCTAATTAGCTACTAGGACAACTAATTAGGCACCATGATAGTTAATTAGCTACTAGACTAGCTAATTAGCTACCATGATAGCTAATTAGCTACAAGGACAGCTAATTAGCTACCATGATAGCTAATTAGCTACTATAATAGCTAAATAGCTACTAGAACAACGAATTAGCTACTAGGATTGTGAGCTAGTTACGAGAATAACTAATTCGTGGGAGCATCCCATTCATGTTCTTGATGTACCTCAGGTATTTACATTTATCTCAACGTTTGTTTTGACTGTACACAGAAAGTTAATTAGCTCAGTTAGCAGAAAAGCTAATTAGCTTATCACTTACATTTACCTCAGTTAGCTACTAGGATAGCTAGTACATAGGTAACTGGCTACTCTCAATAGCTACTACCATGATAGCTAATTAGCTATTCTCAATAGCTAATTTAGTTACTACCAGATAATTAGCTACCACAATAGTTAACTAGCTACCATGATAGCTAATTAGCTATTCTCAATAGCTAATTTAGTTATTACCAGATAATTAGCTACTAGAATAGCTAATTAGCTTTTAGGATAGCGAATTAGCTATTAGAATAGGGTTTTAGCTACCATGATAGCTAAATAGCTACTAGAATAGCTAATTAGCTATTAGAATAGCTAATTAGCTAATTAGCTAATTAGCTATTAGAATAGGTAATTAGCTACCATGATAGCTAATTAGCTACTATGATAGTTAGCTACTTTAGTTATTACCAGCTAATTCGCTATCCTAAAAGCTAATTAGCTACTAGGACAGCTAATTAGCTACCATGATAGCTAATTATCTACTAGGACAACTAATTAGCTACCATGATAGCTAATTAGCTACTAGAACAACGAATTAGCTACTAGGATAGTTAGCTAGTTACGAGAATAACTAATTAGTTCCCCTTTATTACGCAGGTCGATTTATTTATTAGGTTCAAACGAATGCATCCAAATATCAAAGTTCAACTACGAATATTCGAGTCTCTTAAGCCACAGTTTGTGAGACGTTTAAAGGATCGATACACATGTTGTTGCATTTACCATGTACATATGGGTTTTCTGAAGGACTCTTTTAATCTACTATGTCACCATAGCGCATCCCTAACTAATACAGTTTGCACATGTCGGTGCCCAATCTGTCGATCAAGCCCGCAAGAGGAGTGTAAATCATCTGAGCACGTTATCTCTTCCATGAGTTATTTATTAGATTCAATATTGTGTCCGAGAGAAACTGACGTTATCTTCCATAGTCATAAATGTGTCATGGGTTTATGTCAAGATTGTGGCCCTACTAGATTTAGGTGGTGTCCAAATGAATTGAGTAGTGAAATATTGATCTTTGTGAAGTTATTTGAGTCAGTGAACACCAATTTCGAAGGAAAGGTGTGTAAAAGAAAGGATCTAGTTCAGAAGATGCTTAAACCAAGGGATTTGGTGTCTCTGTTTGTAGTATCTCTAGGAAAGTTCTCTAGGATTTGATCTCTGCTATAACAGGTTTGGAGATGAGATGGAATTTTTTTGGGTCTGGCCATGGTAAAGGTGAACATGATGGTGCAAGGGTTGTTATAAAGCGGGCACTTACCCATGAACAACTAAAGACAGATGGTGTGCACATGAATTGTGCATCACATGTAGTTGAATTTTTAAGAACAAATATGTCAACGAGTGCAACAAGTGTTTATTCCTCGCAAGTCCGAGATATCAAACGTGAATTTTGGGAAGTGAAGATAGATGAAGTAAATAGGGAGAAGACCTAGGAGTGCCAAGGAATTCCCAAATTGCGATCTGTGCATGCTGTTCGCGGTTATTCCAGGTTGGATGGTCATTGTATTGCGGTTAGAGAATTGACTTGTTTTTGCTTCCATTGTGTGCAGGGAAATTGGAGATATTGTCTAAACAAAGCATACATTCAGAATTGGGAGTATCACACTCTGAATGATAAGAGAGCAGTTCATGGAGAAACATGGCAAAATGCTCACTTCACATATGAGGGACTTGGAGATACTTTGAGTGATGTCCTGAACGTTGGGGATAACTTCGCTGTAAATGCTGAAGAAGGCAATTCAGAGGGTGCTGATTTCTATATATTGAAGTGCACGGTTAGTAAACAATGTGCAAGGCAGAATATTGTAGATGCATGGGGAAATTTTGTATCTGCTAGGACATTCTACATCGAAGGCATTTTTTATGCAAAACTAGATGACTATGAATATGTGTACAAGCTGTTAGAAGACAAACCAACGGCGTACATGTACTCTCATTTGGTCATGTGCATCAACGTCCCAATGTCAGAATACAATAACTGCTCAGGTTTATACATTGTTGGTGCTAATGTGTATGAATGTATTTACAATAGTATGCCATGGAATTTGTAGCTACAAGTAGCAATTACCATGTTCTCTTGTAAAACAAACATGTATTTCGCGAAAATAGTTAAATAAATTCGTTTGAGAATCAATTTCTTGTATATAGCCAGTACCTAATTAGCTGCCAGTAGCTAATTAGCTGTCACTAGCTAATTAACTGTCAGTAGCTAAATAGTCGTCAATAGCTAATTAACTATCAGTAGCTAAATAGTCGTCAGTAGCTAATTAGTTGTACATATGCAGCTAATTGATAACCAGTAGCTAATTAGCTGTCAATAGAACCATGTACAACAGTATGCCATGGAACTTGTAGCTACAAGTAGCAATTACCATCTTTTCGTATAAAACAAACATGTATTTCCAAAATACAATTAAATAAAGCACTAGCATGAAATCAACAATCTGCAACATATTCCTCAAATTACACAGTAGATAAGTACAGTGGGAACAAGTAATTAAATTCTTCATTGAATAATGTCATCTCTTTACATATTTATAAATCACCATTGGAAATGTCTACAAATCTCCTATAAACAGCTAAGCTCTTGCTAGTCAGTGGAACGAGTCTACATATATTATCCGCATATCGAGCTCGGTATGGAGTCCACAACCATGCACCTAGTTGGCAGCTCACTATTTGCACCAGGTACTGTTCAAGCATTTCCTTGGGTAGAATGAGACAGCATCTGTCATGATATGGCAAGACTCGAACCCATGACCTTAGGTTATATGGGTCGAGCTCTTGACCATTAGACCATCTATTGTAATACGTAGGATATTATTTTCATTTACATTTTATTATAGGAAATTAGTGTATATTCCAGATTTCTCTGGAACATTCTAGAAGCTTCAGGATTACTCCTGAAAACACTATAAAAGAGGGCACTAGGCATTTTGTTGAACCAAATTGGTTCAACGCCAGTCTTAAGCCTTTTAGCCACCGTTGTATATTCTCTTCATATAATAAATATCTTTCTTATCATCACTCTCTCTCTCTCTCTCTCTCTCTCTCTCTTTCTCTCTGTCTCACTCACTTCTTCCTTCTCTCGAAGAAGTTCCACACCTCTCATAGTACTAATCCTTCGTTTAGTACTAATTCCTTCTCTGTCTCAGTACTGTTCATGACAGTTTGAACCAATTTGCCTACCTTCTGTCTCTCTCATTTCCTACTAATCTTTTATTCCTATTTTCTTTCATCCCATGGCCACTGTTAGCGCTGAAGAATATCAATCTGTTTTCTCGGAATTCCAATGCTTCAAGGAGAAGTTCCATGCTTTGGAACAAGAAAACCAACGGTTGCTGGGGGATCTTCAGCAAATCTCCTTAGAAAAGCAGCAAACGCAACAACAACATGGGGAACTTGCGTTACGCGTGCAACAACTCGAAGCCACCATCGTAGCAATGCAACAACATGGGCCCGGAACACAAGGGATTCATAAAGAACCTAAGATTGGCCTTCCCACGAAGTTCGATGGAACGCGATCGCAGTTTAGAGGGTTCCTTAACCAGGTACGATTAGTTATTCAAATGCATCCTTCCCGATATCCCACCGATGCATCACGAGTGGGTTTAGTAGGCACTTTGTTAAGTGGCTCAGCGTTGTCATTGTTCGCTCCACTATTAGAAAAGGAATCTCCGTTACTCAACAATTCTCCGTTATGGTTTACGCAACGACGTCAAGGATTTACTCTTGACCTTCCCCGAAGAGCCAAAGTCCTTAACAGAAGCAATCAGTCGCGCGGTGAGATGTGACAACCGCCTCTTTGAGCGACGTTCGGAACGACAGCTACAGACGCCGAGGGCAAGATCAGAGCCCACCTACGCCTCAGTGGTAGCAAGACCTTTTCCGAGGGAGTCATATAATGCGTCTCCAGCGAATACTCCGACTCCGATGGAGATTGACACTACACGTCGTCGAGGGCCATTATCCGAAGAAGAAAAGCAACGACGCCGTACAAATCGACTATGTCTTTACTGCGGTGGACCAGGACATATCGCAATAAATTGCCCCCATAGGCCAAGAAGACAGGTAAACCAAATAGTCACTAGTTCTAATTGTACTAAATCCGAACCTATTTCAGTAGGGATATCTGATAGTCCTAATAGTACTAATATCCCAGATCTAGCAAACAAATTTGATGTCCTTAGTCAGTTAGAAGAAGAGTTAAACGACTAAGTCCAGCCAAAATAGGAGCCGTTTGGTTGGACAGCCCTAGATCTGTGCAGCCCATTAGTGGTTCCATTCCCTCTAAGCAAGTTAGTGATGTGTTCGTAGCCCAAGTAATAGTTAGTACTAAAAGTACCCCTCCAGTACATGTCCTAGCACTCCTAGATTCCGGAGCTAACTCTTGCTTTATGGATAAGAAATTTGCTCAAGCTCATAAGATATCCCTAAGAAAACTCCAGTGTCCAGCCTCTGTAGTAGTCATTGATGGACGTCCCATTGCTTCCGGAAATATCCTAGAAGAGTCAGAGCCCATTAATATTGTCCTAGATAACTTAGTATGTGTAGTATCATTTAATATTATTAGTATCCCAGAACATCCTATAGTTTTAGGACTACCGTGGTTCGAGTTACATAACCCTGACATAGATTGGAGAACAAGAGAAATCCGGTGTCGACAAACCCAAGGGTCAACTCAGAAGATGGCAACCATTTCGCTACGTCAGTTGCGTAAAGAAGGGCACAAGGAGGAAATGTTCCTCTTTGCAATATCAGTAAACCCCTCCAACACCACTAAAGAAGAATCCACCGTTCAACTTCCCGAGAAGTATCGCCATTACACCGATGTGTTCGATAAAGTACAAGCCAACACACTTCCTCATCATCGACCGTACGATTGCCCCATCGATTTACAACCGGGAAAAGAGCCGCCATGGGGACCGATCTATAATTTGTCACCAACCGAGCTGGAAGTCCTTCGGGCCTATATAGAGAAGAATTTGGAAAATGGTTTCATTCGGCATTCGAAATCTCCAGCCGGTGCGCCCATTTTCTTCGTCAAGAAAAAAGATGGATCGCTTCGTCTCGTTGTAGATTACCGTGGCTTGAATAAGGTTACAATTAGGAATAGGTATGCTCTTCCCCTTATCTCAAGTCTTTTAGAACGGATCAATGGTGCCAGGTTCTTCACGAAGATCGACTTACGGGGAGCATATAACCTCGTACGGATCCGACCAGGAGACGAATGGAAGACCGCGTTTCGCACCAGATATGGGCACTTCGAGTATACTGTCATGCCGTTCGGCCTCACTAATGCGCCGGCAGTCTTCCAGCACATGGCTAATGATATATTCCGAGATCTATTGGATGATTGTTTGATCATCTATTTGGATCATCTACTGGTTTATTCAAAGACCCAAGAAGAACATGATTCTCATGTACTATTAGTACTAAAACGACTTCGAGAACATGGTCTGTATGCAAAGCTAGAAAAATGTAGTTTCGGGTGCAACCAAGTGGAATTTCTCGGCTACATCATTTCGTCAGAAGGCATCTCCATGGACCCAGCTAAGGTCAGAACGGTGGTAGAATGGCAGACTCCGCGTTCGGTACGGGATGTGCAATGCTTCTTAGGCTTTGCCAATTTTTACCGGAAGTTCATACAGGATTACTCAAAGATCGTTCTACCTCTCACACAACTTACCAGGAAGGGACAACCGTTCACCTGGTCTGAAGAAACGGACATGGCTTTCGAGAGTCTTAAAAAAGCATTTACATCGGCTCCAATTCTAGCTCATGTCGATCCGGAGAAACCATTCATTATCGAAGCTGACGCATCGGATTTTGCATTGGGGAGCATTCTGTCACAACAGGGGAATGATGAAAAGCTACATCCTATGGCTTTTCACTCACGCAAGTTTGATGCTACCGAAATCAACTACGAAATCCATGATAAGGAGCTATTGGCAATAGTGGATTCTTTTATGCAATGGAGGCATTTTCTGGAGGGATCCTCTCATCCAGTCACCGTATTTAGTGACCACAAGAATCTTGCCTACTTTCAGGATGCTCGTGTGTTGAATCGACGTCAAGCTCGGTGGGCCCACTTCCTCACGCGTTTCGACTTCAAAATTACATATCGTCCGGGGAGGCACCAAGGGAAGGCAGATGCATTATCACGGCGTTCATATCTAGCACCCCGTCCCGGCGAGCCAGCTTTCGATAACCAAAAACAAGTCATCTTGGGACCGGCACGATTACAAGCAACACAAATCTTTGACATGCCTATGGATTCCCGCGTTATCGATACCATACGTGAAGACTTGAAGACAGATGCGTTCGCCCAAGCTATACTAGCACAAATTGATCCCTCTCGAGCGTCGTGTTCACAGTCGCAACCACCAGGTACGGACTATCGGCAATTCAAATACCATGATGGATTACTCTTCTTTAAAGAACTTTTGTATGTTCCTAATGGTTCTTGCCGCCTTCGAGTAGTACAAAACTGTCATGACACATATACAGCTGGGCATTTTGGTAGTACTAAAACATTACATTTAGTACAACGATCATTCTGGTGGCCCTGTATGCGACAATTTGTCGAGGATTTTGTTCGGACTTGTGATACATGTTGCAGAGCGAAAATGCCAAGGCATCATCCATATGGTTTATTAGAACCATTATCAATTCCAAGCAAGCCGTGGCAATCCATTGCTCTAGACTTCATCACAGATCTTCCAGTCTCTAAGGGGTTCAATGCGATTCTAACGGTGGTCGATCGATATACGAAGATGGCTCATTTCTTGCCATGTACTAAGGAGATCTCCAGTGAAGACACTGCCGAAATTGTCATGCGTGAAGTATGTGGGCATCATGGACTCCCCGATAGTATCATCAGCGACCGTGGACCCCAGTTCGTGTCAAAATTCTGGAAGCACCTTTTTAACATGCTCAAGGTCACTTGTAACCTCTCTTCCGGCTACCACCCACAAACTGACGGCCAAGCTGAACGAACAAATCAAACGTTGGAGCAGTATCTGCGGTGCTTTCTCAGCTATCATCAGGACGACTGGGCAGATATTCTCCACTTCGCCGAATTTGCCTATAACAACTCTATCCACGCATCCACTAAAGTTACGCCATTTTATGCTTATACGGGATGTCACCCCCGGTGGAGTGTACTTGAAACCCCAGAGGTGTCCACAAATCCGTGCGCGGAGGATCGTTTGGAGCGGTTACGCAAGATACAAGCGGATTTATCTACTCATCTCCAGCAAGCTCAACAAACACACAAGGTCTACGCGGATCGTCATCGACTTCCATCTAGTTTTAATATTGGAGATCGGGTGTGGTTGCTACGACGACACATCAAGACTACTCGCCCATGTGAGAAGTTGGATTATCGGCGATTAGGTCCTTTCCGTATTATTGGAAAGATTAATGATGTTGCTTTTCGTCTCGACCTACCTCCTCAACTTCGGATACATCCGGTGTTTCATAGTTCTCTCTTCGAACCCTACCACGAGAGCACCATCCCAGAACGTCTTATCCAACCTCCACCCCCGATCGAGCTTGAAGATGGGCCAGAGTACGAGGTTGCCGCCATTCTTGATTCCAAGATTGTTCGCAACAAGCTCTATTATCTAGTCGATTGGCTAGGCTATAGTCCCAGCGAACGTACTTGGGAACCGATCGAGAATGTAACCAATGCTCGTGCTCTTCTTGAAGACTTCCATCGTCAATATCCACACAAACCGGGTCCTCAATCCAAGACGACTCGTGACACTCGTCGTTTTAAAGGGGGGATAGTGTCATGATATGGCAAGACTCGAACCCATGACCTTAGGTTATATGGGTCGAGCTCTTGACCATTAGACCATCTATTGTAATACGTAGGATATTATTTTCATTTACATTTTATTATAGGAAATTAGTGTATATTCCAGATTTCTCTGGAACATTCTAGAAGCTTCAGGATTACTCCTGAAAACACTATAAAAGAGGGCACTAGGCATTATGTTGAACCAAATTGGTTCAACGCCAGTCTTAAGCCTTTTAGCCACCGTTGTATATTCTCTTCATATAATAAATATCTTTCTTATCATCACTCTCTCTCTCTCTCTCTCTCTCTCTTTCTCTCTGTCTCGCTCACTTCTTCCTTCTCTCGAAGAAGTTCCACACCTCTCATAGTACTAATCCTTCGTTTAGTACTAATTCCTTCTCTGTCTCAGTACTGTTCATGACAGCATCTCTGAATATCGAAGTAGTGCCGGAAATGTTCTGTATCCAAAATCAATGTGTTGTCAACATTATATTCAGGCCAAGTAGCCCAAAAATCAAAAAATCTCTTGAATCGTGCAGCTTCCATTTGCTCACAATTTTCTCGTGCCCATTGACCTTTAAAATGACTTCGCCATTTTGGGAAGAACCTCGCTAAACACTCCCACACATCTGATTTTGGTTTTTCACTCCAAATAAACAAATCAAAGTATTGCACAGCCCACTCTAGAAACTGATTCGCGTCCCTCCTTGGCTGCATATATCTCACACTCATCAAGAATTTATCAAGCTCCAAGATCAAGGCTCTTCTTTCGACTTCTAGTGGTTTAGGTTTCCATTCCTGAAACTGAGCCGTTGTTACACCATTTTCTGGTAGGACACGATCAATCTCAATCAGCTCAGGTTCTGCTGACACAATTGGCGTCCTTTTCCTCTTCAAACCCCTAGTCGACTATGTTGGGCCTCGCTTCACATTCTAGTGCTCTTGTTTTGTCGACTTAGTTATCAATCCTTGGATTACCTCGGTGCATGTAGCTACTGATCTGCTCAATATAAGTCCACTGGTATCACATGTTGCATCTACCTACAACATCAAGTCATCCATGCAACATGCTTGATCAACTTGTGTGACCAGATCACTTGTGTTAGTTGCTACATCTACTTTCAAGATGGGGCCCTTTAAACACGCCGCAAGATCAACGGTATCCACACTGCCATCGGCCTTACGAGCAATACAATCAAACCCTTTAGACTCTACAACATCAGAAAACACCAACATATTCTCACTCACAAAGTAACTAACAATCTCACAAAACAACATAATGAACTTTAAAGAGTTTCAGTCATAGAACAACACTCTTCAAATTATCTTGGAAAAACATCATAGAGTTCCATTACATAATGTGGATCAAGCAACAACCAATCGGAGGTTTTACTTCTCCAACAGGATAGCAAAACTTCATAAAACCCTAGCAAAATCCCTAAGCTAACAATCATATCCAACTAAACAGTATTTCGTTCCACTACGTCTGGGCCCCTTGACCGAGTAACTGGTCTTGTTCCCGATCGTGGCCCCTTCTTCAACCTTTTTCTGGTCGGTTGCCCATTTAGCCTTGCTTCTTTCACCCAATGCGCAAGTGTGTCCTCCTCCGACAACCTGCCCATCGGCTCAGCAGCTAATTGCACATCAGTCGTTTCTTGTACTAGCTTTTCAAGTACAGAAGGATCTGTTTGGACATTTTCAGTAGTTGGGCTCGGTGGGGTGGAATCAAGGTCTTGAGATTCGAAGAAATGTTGCATCAAGTGTTCAAAAACACTGTTGTTGTGAACGTCAGTTTTACATGTTGTTTCCACTATTTCATGGCATTTCACATCGTTGCCTAATTCAGTACACTGTTCCAAAAGAATAGGGTGGAGCTTATCTGAAGGAGATGTGATAGCAGGACTCTTTACTTTCAGCCACGTTGGCAGCTATCTCCTCATCTGTTGCAGCGTCATCAGCACCACACACATCATGTGCTGTCCTTAATCCACAAGATTCTACAATAACATGGCAGCTATTTAGGATAGCTAATTAGCTACTTTACTAAACTATGGTAGTAGCTAGGATAGCTAATTAGCTACTTTACTCAACTATGGTAGTAGCTAGGATAGCTAATTAGCTACTTTACTCAACTACGGTAGTAGCTAGGATAGCTAATTAGCTACTTTACTCAACTATGGTAGTAGCTAGGATAGCTAATTAGCTACTTTACTCAACTATGGTAGTAGCTAGGATAGCTAATTAGCTACTTTACTTAGTTATGGTAGTAGCTAGGATAGCTAATTAACTACTTTTCTCAACTATGGTAATAGCTAGGATAGCTAATTAGCTACTAGGATAGCTAATTAACTACAATGATAGCTAATTAGCTACTTTCTCAACTATGGCAATTGCTAATTAGCTAGTAGGATAGCTAATTAGCTAGTAGCTCATTAGTTGCTAGTAGCTAATTAGCTTTTTTACACAACTATGGTACTAGCTAATTAGCTATCATTGTAGCTAATTAGCTATCCTAGTAGCTAATTAGCTATCCTAGTAGCTAATTAGCTACTAGGATAGCTAATTAGATAGTAGCTCATTAGCTGCCAGTAGCTAATTAGCTAGTAGGATAGCTAATTAGCTACTTTACACAACTATGATACTAGCTAATTAGCTAGTAGCTAAGTAGCTGCCAGTAGCTAATTAGCTGCCAGTAGGATAGCTAATTAGCTAGTAGCTAACTAGCTGCCACTTATCTAATTAACTACTGTAGTAAACTATGGAAGTAGCTAATTAGCTACTAGGATAGCTATTAGCTGCTTTAATCAACTATGGTAGTAGCTAATTAGCTACAACGATAGCAGCAAAATAGTTTCCATATTTTTTACGGCTTAACTAATTAGAAAAGACTAAGCTTATTAGCTACAGTATGGTATACCTGTTAGTTTTCTCCACTCATTTGGCAGAGTTGTACTGCAATCTCCCAAACAGAATGCAGCAATTCGACAGGCATATTGAAAACAAAGCAGATGGTATGTGTGGTTGCATGGTTGTAGGTGAACCAACAAAGACGCAGTTTTCTCCTCCACACCTAACCCGCAAGCGATGCAACGTGCTTGAATTGTCAATAAATCATTTTCTGGTTCTCCTTCATTTGGTAAGGGAGCAAGAATGTTCAGGTCCAAATCCTGTCTGCTCCTTACCATTCCCTCCACAAAATGTAGCTGCTTCTTAAGACAGCTAACTACCTGTTCTTGATGAATGTATTGCTCCTTCAACGCAACAGAGAAATTTACCGATTAATTATTCTTGTCTGAGAAAGATACACCAACTTTGCTCAGGAATCGTTAACTTACTTGAAGCTTTTCCAAATTGTAATCTGCAACAGTATTTACACCTAGAAGGTCCAGGTTCATTGAAAGAACCTGGATCTCTATTTGCAGTTGTATTTTACGTTGGGGATCCAGTGGCCCCTCTAATTCAAGCTCCTGTTGCGCAACCTATTCCAGATAAGGCTTGATTAGCACATTTTACCCTTAAAGTTATTTATAACACAATCACATACCAACAAAACAATAGTTACCTGAATCTTATTTCTAATCATTGTAACAACGGAAGTAACTTTGCTCTCCATTGCAGAAGCCATTGTGGCTTTCTCTAAATCAGTCTTAAAAAAGGCCAATGCCTCACAGGCTTTATGGACATTTTTTAGCATATAGCGAACCAATGTCTCACCTGTATCATCGACATTGGCTTTCCTTGGGTGTCGGTGTGGTGTATGCCCCAGGTTTTGCTGGGAGTCGGCAATTGCATCAACAGCTGCCATGCTCCAAAATTTGTCTATTTTTTGTGCCAAGGTCCCCATCTTTCGGCATCTTTCTACCGATGCCTCACCATTGACTGCCCAAGCTACCCTCTACATTTCAGGGTCTCTGGATTCCTTCGTTGTTTTGCAGTACTCATATGCAAATGCTCTAGCAAATGAAACTGACAACTCATTGTTGACTAGGATCTCCTGATAAACTTTTTGGTGCAGCCTCATGCAATCATCGTACAAGTCGGCTCATACATGCTTCAGCTTGACCTTGCCTTTGACTCTAGGCACTGCATATACTATCATCCACCCTCAACTAACAAACCATAGGTGTTGTGGAAGTCCTCCTTTGTCTCACAAAATTTTGCGAAGTTTAGCACTCTCGGATAAGGAGGAACGAGCCATCTGAAATATCAAATCAGAAATCAGAAATAGTGCAAAATCAGAATATGTCAGAATCAGAAACCCCAATCAACAACAACAGAAATAGTGCAAAATCATTAACTTAGCAAATCAGAAACCCCTTTCAGAAATTGCAATCAGATATTTGTAAACAGAAACCCTAATCATAATTTGCATTCAGAAATTTGAAATCAAAAACCCTAATCAAAATCTGTAATCAGAAGTTTGTAACCAGAAACCCTATTTAGAAATTCTAATCAAAACCCTAATCAGAAATTTTAATCAGAAACCATAATCAGAAAATTGTAACCAGAAACAGAAACCCTAATCATAATTTGTATTCAGAAATTTGAAATCAGAAACCCTAATCAAAATCTATAATCAAAAGTTTGAAATCAAAAACCCTAATCAAAATCTGTAATCAGAAGTTTGTAACCAGAAACCCTATTCAGAAATTCTAATCAAAAATTTATAATCAAAAATCCTAATCAGAAATTTCAATCGAAAACTGTAATCAGAAATTTCAATCACAAACCCTAATCAGAAATTTATAAACAAAAACCCTATTTAGAAATTCTAATAAAAAATTTATAAACAAAAACCCTATTCAGAAATTCTAATCTGTAATCAAAATTTGTAACAAGAAAGCCTATTTAGAAATTCTAATCAGAAATTTATAATCAAAAACCCTAATCAGAAATTTCAATCACAAACCCTAATCAGAAATTTCAATCACAAACCCTAATCAGATATTTCAATCACAAACCCTAATCAGAAATTTATAAACAAAAACCCTAATCAGAAACCCCAATCATCACTAAAGACAAGATTAAACACAAAAAAAGTAATATAAACATACCTGCTGCTAGTCCCCGATCTGCTAGTCCCCTATTCGATTTTGGGGAAATATGAATCGGCACCAAAGTTCAAACAGTAGTAAAAAAGAAAAAACAAATGTTTGGGGTTTCTGTAACTGAAACATACCTAGATGATGATCGAGCGGGTTTTGTGTTGTAGCTTTGAATCTGCAATGTCGATTTTCTGCTGCTGCGGGAGCTACGTCTACATTCGTGCTCTGAGTACTCCATTTGCATTCAAAATCAAACTTAGGCTAAACAGGAAATTGATGACATTGAAGTCGACCTTAGATGATGGTGTTATTCCCCAAGTTTCACTACATCTGAAACAGAAGTTCAAATATTTGAGTTTTTTCATAAATTAGTTTTTCAAATATTTAATTTTCCCACAAAAAAGACTAGCTAAACAAATAGTTAATTAGCTATGGCCATTTTAGTAGCTAATTAACTATAATGGTGTTTCCACTCGCATGCTTTTACCCGGTTCGCATTCTCATCTACCATTTCGTGCAAAGATATTCATATAGAGAGTCATGATTGGTGGGCTCCCGTTAGGTTTAGCCTTAAAGAGACGAGGATTAGGGTTCGATACTTGTTTCTTTTGCACCGTTGTTGCGAAGTTCCGCGCGTGCGTGTAGAAGGGCGGGACCACGGGGGTCTCGGACGAGGGAAGAAGGGAAGCCGAGAAGACGATTCCGGACGCGTTCCGAAAGCAACCGAACGAGAGGGAGAGAAAGAGAAGGAGCGTGCGCTTGACATCGACTCACACACACCACGCCGACCCAACTCACGCCCTTATGTACAGGAAACGCGGGGAAGGGAAAGCACCTGACACCAACAAAGACACGAATATGCACAAACAGACGCAAATGTATATATTACAAGGGAAGAAGAAAAACAAATACATCCCCGGCTTCGAGCCGGACAAAGGTAGGTTACAACAGCGGTTTGTTGCCAAGTCGCCAATCGGGGGCTCACGGGCTTGTCGCGCCGAGCGGGGTCTTGCGCAAGAGGCCGGGCTGAAGTAAACCTACAACAGGGAGAGATACAACCCCGGTCGTGAGACGGGTACGCTCAAGAGAAGAGGAGTTGACCTAACAGCTTTCCCGCCAAAGCTGCCGCCCGAGTACTCGAGAAGGAGAAGAAGAAGAAGAAAGAAGAGACTAACCTTAAACTAACGGTATACCCTCTAATACAAAATGGGCAACCCCCTCGAAGAGGGCACTCCCTTCCTTTTATAGAACAAGGAGAGGGATGCGTTACAATGTGGGATAAATCCCAACTTAACTACTGTTCGGCGCCATAAAGGCACCCTCGTTATTCACACTAAATGTACAAGGATGAGCGCACATGCTGCACCCCGCCGATGTAGCCAACATTTCCCGGTTTTCGCCTCTGGCCGAAATTCTTCATGACATCCACCCCCACCAAACCGCACGTCCACCGGTACGTGCCAAATCCGGTGAAGGGTGAAAGATTTCGGCCGGTGAGAAAACCGGTCTTCTGTAATCCGCATCCCGGCTTGCTGCCGGTTTGAATCGTCGGCTTCAGTTCTTCCTTCGCGCTTACCTCCCCGTAGGCTCGTTCGACCCCTCGATGGGTCCTTCGTCGCGATCTCCGTAGTACGCGTACTTCCATTGGGCCTTGTTCGGCTGTATGCACGCTCTGCTCTCCGTCGTACATCCAATGTCCTTCGCTTGAGGAACGCCTCCGTGGACCATTCGCGTGGTCCTGATTGTTGTCCCGTGTTGTTCCCCGCTGCCTTCGTCCCCTCACCGCCACCTTCCTTCTCCTTGGTCTTACGTCGCCACGTCGGCTCGGACCGCCAAGGCCTTCGGAACGGTGTGGAGGTTCCTTCTCCGGTCTTCTACGCACAACCTCCGAACCGGGCAACCCATTCTTCGTGCTCGCCTTTCCGCTCCGGCACCTCTGTGTGCCGCCTTCCGCTTCCTTTGTTCGGCACCGCCCGTGCCAAACACCATCCCGTAGTCATGCTTCGATCCGACCCGCGATGGCCACTTGCGAGACTCTTGTTCTGCCCCAGGTGTGCCTTTTTGGTCCGACACACCTCCCCATGTTGCCCCTACCGGCTCCTTCCGAAACCGTAACCGGCCGGTAGGGGTTCCGCACTTCGTTTGCCCCGTCTTATCAACCTTTGTTGATGTTGGGTCTCGTTCCTTGCCGCCACCTTCCTTCTCCCTCGGTCTTACGTTGCGACGTTGGCTGAACAGCCGATGAAGATCTCATGGGACCGGTCTTCGTTCTCCTCTTCATCCCCCGTACTTCTCCCGAACTCGTCGTAGCTCTCTTGCTGCGTTCCCGCCTCAATCTTCCATCTCTTTTGGTCTTACGTTGCCACATCGGCCGAACAACCGAAGTCTCCGGATAGGATGTGGTGTAACTGATTCCGCAACGTCTTTCGGCGACTCGTCCGGGCCACCGCCCCTTTTAGTGGTGTCGGTGGATAGCATCCGCTCTTTGATCAATCAAGCCCCGCCTGGGCTTGATTCTCAAATGTCCAGAGTTTCGGCTCCAATGCCGACCTTGCCAGACTCGTTCCGAACCTCTGATCACCCTCCTTCCAATTCCCGACCTTCGCCCGGTCGGTCTTTCTCCCCATGTAAAAGAGGGCTGCTCATCTTGCACCCTCTCCCGTATCGGCACCTTTATGCCGAATCCGGCCCCGATCGAACAATCCACGACCGGATTATGCACATCCGTTTTACGCCCTTGTCCGTAGCCACTGGCTCTTCGTGGTTGGCGGTCGTCTTCTTACCGATCGCGCAAGCCCCGTCTGGGCTTGCTTCTCCAATGACCGGGGTTTCAAGCTAACACGCCTGACAACGCTAGTTCCAACGTTCCGATCCCGCGATCGGTATCTCGGCCTCGTCCTTGGCCGTTCTATCTCCGCAAGTCGAGAGGGTGTTTTGTTCCGCACCCTCTCCCGTGGTACCGTCGTACCGATCTTCCGTCATCGCGTGGAGCAAGTCCGTCTCCTCAGTCTCGGCTTGCGGCCTCGATCTTTCCTCTTCCTCGAGCATCGCCTCGAGAGCTGCGTACGCCTCCGCAATCCTGGCCCCAACGCCGACCCTTGCCAACTCTCTTTGTCGTTCGGCCTCTTCCCGCTGTGATGGCACGCCGTCGCGTGCCTTCCTCTTATCTTAGCCTTCTCAGTTCGCTCGTTGTCTAGCCATTGGCACACCCTTCCGACCTTCAACCAGTCCTTCGTAAGCCCATTCGCTCCGGCATCGTCTTCGGGCTCAATCCCGATGGCCTCCCGTTCCGCTCGGTCGATCGACCTAACGAACAATAGGACTTTGTCCGCCCCCACCAAACCTTGTTCCCGCTCCGGGATCCGAGCAAGCCGTCGCTCGAACTCTCGGAATGCCTTCGTTGCACCCCGGTGGGTCTTTGCCGATGCTACCCACTGGTCGAAGTCGTACCGTCCCCGGCTCTTCCGCCGTCCTCCATATGCCTGCAGGAGTGCCTCTTCAAAGGCCTCCCACGAACTATGAGCGTCTCAGAGCTCCTACACTTCCGCGTGCATACGGACGACGATAGCCCGACAGAAGAACTCCAGCCTCAACGCTTTGTCCACGTCTCGCTCCTCCATTTCCACGTTGTAGGCTTCCAAGTAAGATGGGACTTTGTCCCCGTTGAAACGGCCGACTCTTTCGACCACTCGCTCAACCGCTTGTTGTGCTGCTTCTCGCCTCATCACCACTCATGTCAACTCCAACACCACTTCGGCCACCATCTCTGCGAGGTCGTCTTCCGACTCCATCCTCCCTTGCCGCCCTTCACGTCGGGTTCACCAAATATGTCCCGAAGTTTCGCACGTGTGTGTAGAAGGGTAGGACCACAGAGGTCTCGAATGAGGGAAGAAGGGAAGTGTTGAGCGGCAAGCTCAACCGGAGCCGGATCGGCTGAGTAAGCCGGAGCCGGTAAGCGAGAAAGATCGGGCGAAACGGATCGGTATGACGGTGAGCAACCGAACCGGCAAGCAGTGGAGGCCGGGTGCAATCTGTAACCGGAAGACCAGTCGGAAGCCTAGTATTGGATAGAGTACTAGGTAACTATAGTCTCGTAGTAAGTGTCAGATGCTCGTGTGAGCATTGAAGTACATGGTACTTCTGTCAGTCCCAAGAGGACTTGTTTAAATAGTGCTACTTAGCATAGTGTGTGGAGAGAGTCTTGATATAATTTGGAAATTACGTTCTGCTCTCTCTCTCTCTCCCTCTCCCTCTCTCTCTTTGTTGTTCTCTGTTTTACGCTTTCGCAAACACTTACGTTTTCATGGTATCAGAGCGCGAGGGTTGAGAACCTCTGCTGCAGACATTTACTCTTGTGAAGAAAACCCTAACAGGTCGAAATAAGACACAGTAGAAGATATGGATAGAGGCATGGCTACGTCGCTCCCGGTGGAGAAGCTCGACAGGAGCAACTACGCATCTTGGTCTTACAAGATGCACCAGTACCTGCTTGGACACGGGTACTGGAGTTATGTTGAAGGAGCGAATGATGCGGCGCCCGACTCGACACACAAGGACTTCCCAGTATGGGAACAAGCGGCAAGCAGGGTGATGTACTGCTTCGCGTCCAGTGTCGGCAATCAGCTGCTCAGCCACATCCGTGACGCCAAGACACCAAAGGATGCTTGGGGGAACCTGAAAAAGGTTTTCGCCGCAAGCACCACTGCCCGGAAGCTGCAACTCAGACAGGAGTTGAGCAATGTTCGACAGAAGAACATGTCTGTGGCAGACTACACGGGCCGGATAAGGGAAATTTGCAACTCGCTCGCCTCTATCAATGTTACCGTAGAGGAAGACGAGATGGTGCAAGTATGTCTCGGAGGCCTGGCGTCCAAGTTCGGAGCGTTCCAGACTGCGGTCTGTACAAGGGAGAATACCCCTCATTCTTCGACTTATAGTCGATGTTCCTTGTAGAGGAGAACCATGCCGGTGCATCTACCAGTGCATCCCCGGACAGCCGAATGTTGTACACGGGAACGGATCGGCACTGTGGGCGTGGTGGAAGAGGTGGGTCGGCACGCAATGGAGGCGGCCGGCAAGAGCAGGAATGGAGGCACTATGAGTGTGCCGACAGCAGTTTTGGGACTTCCACAAGCAGGGGGAGTCAAGGCGGTGTCGGAGGCCTGCAAGACAAATCCACTACGGAATGCTGGTACTGTGGCAAAAAAGGCCACAGGGAAAGCCAGTGCTAGAGAAAGCATGCCGATTCGGACAAATCCGGATCTGGCAAGACCGGTAAGGATGGCCGGCAAAATTCGCACTACGCAAACGGATTAGGAGGATCCGGAACCGGAAAGGCCGGTAAGGGGCCAGCCTTGGTGATGAATCACAAGGCAAACTCAATGAAGAAGACCACTTCCAAAACAGAGGAAGTGTGGTATGTTGATTCCGGCACGTCGAACCACATGACGAGCCACAAAGAGTGGTTCTCCTTTTTGGAGAAACCGGATCAACCAGGAGTAGTCGAAACCAGAGACGACACTCCTCACCCAATCGTGCACGTCGGAGAAGTCCCTCTAAGCCACGTCGGACAGAAAGGGAAGCGGATGAACGTATTACACGTTCCGACGATCACGAAGAACCTGGTGTCCGTCGGTCAGATTGTCGACCAGGGGATGCAGGTGCGGTTTACGCACCTCGGGTGCTTCATTGAGGATGAGGGCGAAGTCATTGCGCAAGGGCGCAGAGACGGGAGGATGTTTATCCTCAACACCAATGACCTTGGCACCGCTCTGTTCGCGAAACGACAGAAGGTCGAGTCGAACATCGACCTATGGCACAAGCGGATAGGCCATGTCAACTACCGGAGGCTTCAAGACCTGCAAACGAAACAAGTCGTTTTCGGTTTGCCGAAGTTCAGCGGCCGGAGAGCTGAAATTTGTGAAGCCTGCCGACTTGGGAAGCAACACCGGCTTCCATTCCCCACCGAACGGAACCGGAGTCGTAACAAGATCGATCTCATCCATTCGGATGTGGGGACCGGCACAAAGTGTAAGCCTTGGCGGGAGCCGATACTTCGTCTCCTTCATCGACGACTATACTCGACATACTTGGATCTACCTCATTGAGCCGAAGAGCGAAGTCTTCGACTGTTTCCGGAGCCTCCAGAAGATGGTGGAACGGGAATCGGAGAGGAAGATCAAATGCCTTCGGTTGGATGGCGGAAAGGAATATTTTTCCGGCCAATTCACTAGTTATCTGCAGCAAAAGGGAATTCGGCGAGAGTTCAGCTGCAGATACACACCGGAGCAAAACGGTGTGGCCGAAAGGAAGAACCGAACACTCCTCGAAGCGGCAAGGACAATGCTGGAGGAGAAGAGCATGCCCCGGTTCTACTGGGCGGAGGCGGTCCAGACAGTCGTCTACATACAAAACCGCATTGGTGACAAGGTGTCAGCTCATGAGCTGTATTTCGGGCGCAAGCCGAACTTAAGACACCTTCGGATATTCGGCAGCATAGCATATGTGCATTTGTCGGATCAGAAGCGGAGAAAGCTGGATGCAAAATCGGAAAAATGCATTCTACTCGGCTATGCTCCAGAGCAAAAGGGGTATAAGTGCTATAACCCCTGGACGAAGGAAGTCCGAGTTAGCCGGGATGTCGAGTTCGATGAATCGGCATCCTGGTACTCCGTACCGACTCCGACTTCCGATCCCGACCCAATGCCGAAAGATCAAGCCAGTGAGCCTGAATCAGCCTTGGAAGAGGATGATGAAGCCGGGACTCAAGATGAGAGTCCAGAATCGTTGCGGTTGAGTGGCCCGAACGAGCGACTGAGTCGGTTGGACCAGTCAGATGAAGAGACGGCAAGTGGTGGAGACTCTGTCGTGCTCTCCCCGCGCAAGGAACCAAGGAAACGGTTCACGCGCAAAGAGAAAGGGAAGAGGAAGACGCCGGAATTCGAAACCGGCAACGATGAGTCGGATCGGTGCGTATCCGACTCCGGAAAGAAGAAAGGCGGATCTTCGGCAATGAAGACCGAACTGGCCAAGAAGGGCCTCAAATCAGGTGACGGTGCGTTGCGCCGATCAACCCGCCAAAAGGATCCCGTCATGCGGTACGGGTACAATGAATACATGGCGCATCATTATGCGTACATGTCTAAGGTAACAGAAGTGTGTGAGCCGGAGAGCTACGCAGAAGCGGCAAAGGACGCAAATTGGCGTGCCGCTATGGACGAAGAAATGTGGGCACTCGATGCCAACGAAACTTGGGACCTAGTTGATCCTCCCCATCACTGTAAACCGATCGGATGCAAGTGGGTGTACAAGGTCAAGTACAACGCCGACGGTTCTGTTAACTGGTACAAAGCCCGGTTAGTGGCGAAGGGATACGCGTAGACCCACGGAAACGACTACGACGAGACCTTCGCTCCTGTGGCGAAGATGGCGACAGTTCGTGTGGTACTGGCGGTTGCTGTGGCAAGGGGGTGGCATCTTCACCAGATGGATGTGAAGAACGCCTTCCTTCAAGGAGAGCTTGAAGAAGAAGTCTTTATGACTCAGCCCCCCGGATTTCAATCGGAGATGAACAAATCGGCGGTATGCCGACTGAAGAAGTCGCTTTACGGCTTGAAGCAAGCCCCCTGAGCTTGGAACGCGAAGATCACGCACTGGTTGCATAAGCTGGGGTTTGTTGTCTCTAAGGCTTTGACGGTCCGGTATGTATACTCTTGTCTGTGAATGATTTAGTCATCACCGGACCGGGTCTTCCCGAAATCAACCGCGTCAAGTCCCAGTTGTCGGACGCATTCGAAATGAAGGACTTGGGGGACCTTCATTATTTTCTTGGGATCGAAGTGATCCGGACCCCCGACGGCATATTGCTCTCACAACGACATTACGTGTTGAATATGCTGTATAAGTTCGGCATGACGGATTGCCGACCTGTCTCCACACCCCTGGACCGGAACCAGAAGCTCCGTCCCAACTCCGGAACGGCTTGCAATGAGAAACGGTTCCGACAGGTTGTCGGAAGCCTGATCTACTTAACCATCACCCGACCCGACATCAGCTATCCGGTCGAGATGGTAAGTCAGTTCATGCAGGAGCACCTTCAGTGCGCGCAACGTATATTACGGTATGTTAGCGGCACTAAGGACCGGGGACTGCTATACCGGCGAGGTATACCCGAAGACCTTGTCGGTTACACAGATGTTGACTGGGCTGGCGATGCGTCTGATCGCCGCTCCACTTCTGGATACATGTTCTCCATAGGTAGCGCGGCCGTTGCGTGGAGCAGCAAGAAGCAGCCCACATTGGCTTTGTCAAGCACTGAGGCTGAGTATCGGGCCACTACCGTTGCCACTTGTGAAGCCATTTGGCTTCGGCGACTGCTGCGAGAATTGCGGATCGAGGTAACAAACCCGATCCCGATTTACTGCGATAACATGAGCAACCTGCAGCTCGCCAGGAACCCCGTGTTCCATGCTCGCACAAAGCACATCGAGGTGCACTACCACTTCGTGCGTGAGCGGGTCCTGAGTGGTGAAGTTGACCTACGGTATGTTCATACGGATCGACAACTTGCCGATATCTTCACCAAGCCGCTCGGATCGGACAAGGTGTAGTACTTTACCGACATGCTTGGTATTCAGCATCTCGACGTGCCGCACTTGAGGGGGAGAAGCAAGGGCAAAGTCTCTATCCAAACGGGCAAAGGCCAAAAAACTGTTGAACTCGTCGGTAAGAGGAAAGCCGGAAGAAGAGGAGACAAGAAGATGAAGGAAGCCGAGTCGAGGAAGGAAAGCGACACATCCGAACAGGTCGGAGCAAGCGGCTGTGGAGAAGAGTTGTGCACTCAGGAAGAGAAGTGCATGTTGTGCGGAGGTCATCACGACAGTACTAACCATGATACAGAGTCGAATGAAGAATTCGATTTCGGTTCACCGGCTGAAGAAGCCGAGGGAAGCATGGAGAAGGCCAAGACACGGAAGTGGTCCGATGTGGTGAGAGGCCTGAAGCCGGAAGTCGAATCGGAGTGTACCGATTCGGACAAGAGCTGGAACGAGTCGGAGACAGCTGACTCGGATCAACAGATGGATCCGGATGAGTCGGATCGACTGAAGGCCAAGGGGACACAGACACAGCGGAAGTCGATGCCATCGTGGGAGAACCGACGGATCGGCAAGCACTGGAGTCACAACAACGTGAGTGATGAGATGGGCCTATTGAGCAGACATGCCGACCGAGAGGGTCGAGGCGCGCAGAACCAAAGGGGTCACGGCAAACGGGACCGGACCGGACGAGGAGCGCGAGCAAGGCGGAGTGACACCAGGAGAAGTCGGTTGGAAGAACCAACTGCCACATAGGTCGACACTACGACCCCACCTCAGGTTGAGCTTGAGGGGGAGTGTTGAGCGGCAAGCTCAACCGGAGCCGGAGCCGGTAAACGAGACGGATTGGGCGAAACGGATCGGTATGACGGTGAGCAACCGAACCGGCAAGCAGTGGAGGCCGGGTGCAATCTGTAACCGGAAGACCAGTCGGAAGCCTAGTATAGGATAGACTACTAGGTAGCTATAGTCTCGTAGTGAGTGTCAGATGCTCGTGTGAGCATTGACGTACATGGTACTTCTGTCAGTCCCAAGAGGACTTGTATAAATAGTGCTACTTAGCATAGTGTGTGGAGAGAGTCTTGATATAATTTGGAAATTACGTTCTGCTCTCTCTCTCTCTCCCTCTCTCTCTCTCTCTTTGTTGTTCTCTGCTTTACGCTTTCACAAACACTTACGTTTTCAGGAAGCCGAGAAGACGATTCCGGACGCGTTCTGGAAGCAACTGAACGAGAGGGAGAGAAAGAGAGGGAGCGCGCGCTTGACACCGACTCACACACACCACACCGACCCAACTCACGCCCTTATGTATAGGAAACGCGGGGAAGGGAAAGCATCCGACACCAACAAAGACACGAATATGCACAGACAAACGCAAATGTATATATTACAAGGGAAGAAGAAAAAAAAATACATCCCCGGCTTCGAGCCGGACCAAGGTAGGTTAGGTTACAGCAACGGTTTGCTGCCAAGCCGCCGATCGGGGGCTCACGGACTTGTCGTGCCGAGTGGGGTCTTGCGCAGGAGGCCAGGGTGAAGTAAACCTACAACAGGGAAAGATACAACCCCGGTCGCGAGCCGGGTACGCTCAAGAGAAGAGGAGTTGACCTAACAGCTTTCTCGCCATAGCTGCCGCCCGAGTACTCGAGAACGAGAAGAAGAAGAAGAAAGAAGAGACTAACCTTAAACTAACGGTATACCCTCTAATACAAAATGGGCAACCCCCTCGAAGAGGGGCGCTCCCTTCCTTTTATAGAACAAGGAGAGGGATGCGTTATAATGTGGGATAAATCCCGACTTAACTACTATTCGGCACCATAAAGGCGCCCTCGTTATTCACACTAAATGTACAAGGGTGAGCGCACATGCTGCACCTCGCCGATGTAGCCAACATTTCCCGGTTTCCGCCTCTGACCAAAATTCTTCACGACACCGCTCCATTGGATAATAGTACACGTAGATTCATTAAATGTCTTCTAGAGTGTACCATTCGGAGTACTTATTGAACATTTAGCAAATTTTAACCCATTGTTATTTGAGAGCTCAACAATGGGTTTTTTATCAATATGTTCAAAATGGTTCAATTGATGAAATGGAGATATTATTCCAATTTTTATGTTATTGGGGACTACAACAGAATTGGAATATGTGTAATGCTTTCATGTTTGATAATAGACATGGGGTGAAAGCCTATATAAAGAAGCTAAAAGGTATTCTTATGTGGAATTTTGGATGTTTTCCTCAAATGCATATTTAGGTTTTTTAATGGCTTTACATGACATTCCTCTCCCTACATAAGAATATGATAGATAGAGGAGACTAAGAAGTGTTGTAATTAAGTGGATTTTACATACAATTAATATAATTATGTGCTTTTACCAAAAAAGAAAAGAAAAGAAACGAGAGAGAGACTTATTTATTTTCTTTGTTGTCTAATAAGATGTTAGTTATTACATACGTATGTATTAGACACATTTCTATTCGGATCTCTCTCAACCTGTATGACGTTAGAACAGGATTTTATTTTATTTTTCTTGTGCCTTCTTTTCTCGCTTTTTCTTGTCCAAAATTATATGCTAGTGTCTTCTTTTCTTGTGCATGTGTCTTAATTTTTTGCATCCTTGTAGAGAGAGGAACATAGGACCCCTTCGGATTTTGAACAAGATCTTTTACATTGGACGTTTTCTACATTAGCGGCATGTGCTTCTCTTATAACTAGGTAGGGAGTCGAAGTCCCGTTTCGAAATGTGTGCTTCTTCTGCCATGAGTTTAGACACATTAGTTGTGCCTCGTATCTGAAGGCTGATCGAAGATCAACTAGATGTCTTGTAGATTTTTAGGGAATCATGCCCGGCATTTGCATTGGCCATTAATATACGAAGATGCAATAGGTTCATTTTAAAGGAACTAAGTGATGAGGGATAACAATGGGGAATTTGATAAGGTTCGGTTAGAATTGAAACCTGAAAAACAAGTCATAATTTTTTTGTTGTCGTGAAGTGTCACATAAAGGAGAATGTGCTTAAATAGTACTATGAAGAAAAGTGGTGGTGGCATGCATGGGATCATGTAACGAAATACGTTCCATATATTAATACCCCTTATTCCCCATATATAAAGGTCTTTCATTCCAGTTTAATAACTCCTGGGGGAATTTGAGAAAAGAACTGGTATTATAAAATACCATTAGGGCCATTTTGATCCAAATCATTTATGGACTCTTAATGTATGAGAACCGTTTCTACTCTTACAATTCCTCTCTATCTTTTTTGTCGTATGCTGTCCTTCTTTGTTTTCAATTTTGATTCCTCTCTATCGTTTTTGTCGTAATATTCGTGTTCATTAGCCCAAACATTCGAATGCGTATGTTATTAAAACATTCTTTTGTTTTTTTTTACACTTTTTACCTTAACTTTCTTACCCTAAAAGAAATTTTACCTAATAATAAATAATGAGTGTAAAAGTATGGTATTTACCATACTTCGAGGGTGTTTTTCTTACGCAAATGATACGAATATTAGCAAATGCACAAATGGTACGGATGCTTCATATTATGGTTTAAAGACTATTGAAAACTAGCAAAGGCACTGCTAGCAAAGGCACTGCTTCTTTCCTGGCAATGTAGTACATATCCATACAGACACACACACATTCTTGTAGGGTTGGATCATCATCTACACATACTGGATCTTGAATCCACCAATAGTCACTTGACTTTCCTTGCCATTCACTAACTTGGAGACCACGGAAACGACGAGCGTGTCTTGGTCTTCGATCCCGAGATTGGCAATGTTGGTCGTGATACTGAGGCGGATGTCTGCCACGTGGCCCGTGTCCATGCCCATGCCCATGTGCGGCAAGCTCACGTACGAACCCACGTACTCCGCACAATTTAAAGTTGTCGATGTGTTTGCATCCGGCAAGTTGATGAAGACCGCAAGGTATGTGTTGCTCCCAGTGGGGACAATAACATCTTCGAGTACCAACACTTCCTCCACTTGCGACTCCGTGATGCCTTTAGCTTGGGCGAATGTTGCCTTCCCACCCGTGGGTCGACTCACCACGGCTGTCAGCGTCTTGGAGGCGGCCAGCTTCTGCACGGCTTGGCCCTTGGACTTGGACACACCTTTGGGCAAACTGGGTTTCGCCTTAGGTACAACTCCTTTAACATTTCCAAGGGGCTTAGGAAAGAGGCGGCGGTAGAGCTCGGACCCTGGCGATGGCTCGTACATGATGCCTAATTGCTTCTGTGAGTTGAGACAATCCTTGACCTTCACTTGGACGAGCTCTGATTTCTCGTTGTAGAAGACAAAGGAGGATTCGAGGAAATCGGTGTCGGAGTAGAGCTCCTTACGCCGGTCAGGGAGGGTGTCCCAGATGTACCAACAGCGGTCAACGTTCGCGTGGTGGCTGTAGAAGACGGGGTCAAGCCCGGACGAGTAGAAGTTACCCAGATCTTCATTGTAAGTATTCCGAGTATCTCCGACCCACACGTGGATCGCGGTGTGTGGGCCTAACTCCAGCGAGCCGGCGGCGCCTTGGTTGAATAAATCACTTCAGTTTTGAGCAAAAACAAAAGGAAGACATAATGAGACATGTATTAAAACCCCCTGACATGGACATGGGCATGTGAACATCTATTGGAAAAGAAAGAAGAGAGGGGGGGGGGGGGCTTACCCAAGGAGAGGAGCTTGCCCTAAGAAGAGCTCTTGGGTGGTGGGCTTGATGAGAGAGTTATACATGACACTAATGTTGTCCAGCACGATCTCCCCATTGGTCTTGCTAGGTGCATCGCTCACGCCCCCCAGTGGAGCGAGTGTGGGCGGCAGTGACCGGACATCACGGTTTATATCATAGAGTGCCGGGTACTTGTACTTCTGGTTGAAGATCGCGGGAAACACATTGCCGCCATCCGTCTGGTCGTCCCAGTTCCAGTAGGGCAACGCGAACGTCGGGTCTTTGATGAGGCTCCCGAGGATACGCTCATGGAAATAGAGGTAGTAGCGGTGCCACGGGAAGAAGAGGTAGCTGAAATGCACCTGGAATGGCTTGTCGGGAGCTTGGGCAGAGAAGTAGGCGCCGTTACAGAAGGCGCAATGGACATCGGCTTGTTGCTTGAAGCTCCGGGGGTCGTCGTCGGGCAGCCCACGCATGAGCTCGTACGCTTTGTTGTATTTCTCCACATACTTGTCGTCAACGGCATTCGCACGTCGGCGGATTCTGGGAATACTGGCGGATTCGCTGGGGACATAGGGTTTTGCGGGGACCCTGGATGTGGGCAAGCGACACTTGACGGTGTAGGAGGCTGAAACGGTGGCCGGCACAAATTTGCTGAGATCGGGAGGCGTGGTGGGGGCGCCGAGAGCCGTGCCGCTGTGACCGAGGAAGAGTTGGGCAGCGCCGCCCGCCACTCCGCCCGCCAGGAGCTCCCGTCTCTTCCTCTGGCTCGTTGTTGTTGCATCGCCAACGCCATCATCGGCACCAGTGCTCTGGCTTGCATGGAAACTCTTCCTACAAGATATGCTAGTAGTACTACTAGGGACACATGATCTAACTCTAAGTACTTTCTTATCTCCTACAAGGAAACAGGAGTGTACGCTGGACAGGGGTAGGCAGCAAGTGAGGCTTGATTCCATGGCTGGATGGAGTTTACAAGAAGAAAGAAAGAAGTGATTTTGTGTGGGGTGGTGTGGGTAGAATGGGCCTCAAATATATATATCAATATGTAGACAGAGTGAGAGCCCTTATATTTTTTTGGGCACGTGTAGAAAAAACGATTGATACGACTCACGAGCTATGTACTTAGACTGCTCAATTATGTACCTCAAAGTTAAGACATACACAAAAGTTATGGAAACTTGAAACACAAAGTGACCATGTTTGACCACCCCCCCCCTTCCATGTAAAAAAAACACAATCAATTACCCTTATTCTAGCACATGGTGTAAATAACCATATGACATGCATTCGTATTTGGGTATGTATATGGTAAACATATGGTAAACACCCACGAGGTACGGCAAATACCATGCTCATTATTTACCATAACGTAAAAAAAAAAAGTTGAAGGTAAAAATATTTTAGTGCACGTGTAGGTGGGCATCAAATGCTTAATTTCCCATGTAACACTTGGGCTTGATGAAGAATGCAAGGCTCCTCCTCGATCAAAATGTCAAAGCTCAGAAAAGACTAAAAAAAAATGAACACGTCTTAACATTGTATCAAATATTGATGAAAATGCAAGTATTTCAACTCCAACCAAGTTAGCATATGGTAGCATATGGACAATTCAAGGGCAACAAGGAAAATATAACTGGTGAATCCATCAATAAAGAGATGGAATTTATCTATTGGTAAAGTACATTGTTCAAGCAACTGCTTGTATTATTGTTGCCAGTTAGCTAATATCTTGCTTGATGCACGCTAGGAGAATGTCAATGAAGGTGAATATCGTAACACTATATAATGCACCTGTGGTTATCAAATTTGTTAATAGAGGGGCAAAAAATATGTCTAATGGCAAAGCAATGGATGCAACTTTAATAGCAACTATCATGGATCAAGTTACCAAACAAGGTTTTCCAAAAGTTTGGCTCATGCATTCAATTAAACCAATACATAAACGAGATAAGAAAATTGGTATCCAACATTCGAAACTATTACAGTTAGCTACACTATGGGTAGCCTATATAGCATTATTATAAAACAAACGATTAGCTCATGGGTTGAACATAAAGAAAAATTAGCACTCAAATAAAAAACAAGTCAATTTTTTTATCATCCACAAGGAGGCCAATTTAATCTAGTGGATAGAATAAGCCTATATGTGACTCCTTAAGAAGTGGAAATAATGCATTCACATGTGTTGAGAGACAAGCTCAACATCGGCCGGATCGGCTGAAGAAGCTGAGGACCGGATCGGTTGGGACCGATCGGTTAGGCCGAGTGCGTAAACCGGGAGGTCGTTAGGAAAGATATTCCGCGAGGAATATATTTGGGAGTTAGTGTAGGGGCTCTTGATGAGCATTGAAGTACTGTCAGTACTTCGGTCAGTCCTTTTAGGACTTGTATAAAAGTGCTCACTGAGCACGTCTTATGTACAGAGATTGAGTATTATTGTGAAATATAGTTTTTTGTGTTCTCTCTCTTTGTCTCTCCTGCGTATACCGTGTAAGCTCAAGCTCTCCATTGAACCTGTGTTTCCTTCCTCTGTTCTATCTTCATACCTGCTTCCGCACGCTACTTTCTACATGGTATCAGAGCGCGAGGGTTGAGAACCTCTCTGCAGCCGACATAGCTTGACGAAGAAGAACAAGAAGAACGATGGATAGAGGCATGGCAAGCTCGCTTCCAACAGAGAAGCTCGACAGAAAAAACTACGCGTCTTGGTCCTACAAGATGCATCAGTACCTGCTCGGGCATGGCTACAGGAGTTATGCCGAAGGAGCTAATGACACGGCACCCGAATCGACACACAGAGACTTCCCGTCGTGGGAGCAATCAGCGAGCAGGGTACTATACTGCTTCGCGTCATGTGTGGGCGAACAACTATTGAGCTATGTTCGGGATGCAAAGACGCCAAAGGGTGCGTGGGAAAATCTGAAGAAGATTTTCGCCGCGAGCACCACAGTCAAGAAGCTTCAGCTCCGATAGGAGTTGAGCAACCTACGACAACGCGACTTGTTGGTGGCGGACTATACCTCGAAGATCAAGGGTATCTGCGACTCCCTCGCCTCCATAGAGGTGAACATCGAGGAGAGCAAGATGGTCCAGATCTGTCTCGGAGGTTTGGCGTCGAAGTTCGGAGCGTTCCGAACGGTTGTGTGTACCCTCGAGAATACGCCGTCCTTTTTCGACTTATAGTCGATGCTCCTGGTAGAGGAGAACCACGCGGGTGCGTCGACGAGCACGCACACCGACAACAAGATGTTGTACACGGAGGGAGAAAGGCCCCGTGGTCGTGGCGGACGAGGCGAGTCGGTACGCAATGGAAGCGGTCGACCAGATCAAGGAAGATGGCACCGAAGTGATGCCGACAGCAACTCTAGACCCTCCGGAAACAGGGGGAGTCAAAGCGATGAGAACCGGCAAGGGAAGGCCATCGCGGAGTGCTGGTACTGTGGCAAGAAAGGCCACAGGGAAAGCGAGTGCTGGAAGAAGCGCGTCGATTTGGAGACAACCGATTCCGGAAACGGCTCCAGACATACCCAAAAGGGAAATCGGCAGCGATCGCACTACGCCAAAGACTCCGGGAGAGCCGGAGAAGGGACTGCCTTCGTGACGAGGCACGAAGCAAACTCAATGAAGCAGACCACCCCGAGATCGGACCAGGTGTGGTACGTAGACTCCAGCGCGTCAAACCACATGAAGAGCCATAAGGAGTGGTTCTCGTAACTTGAAAAACCGATACAACCTGGAGTAGTCGCAACAGGAGACGACACTCCGCATCCGATCGCGAATGTCGGAGAAGTTCCCCTTAGCCATGTCGGGCAGAAAGGGAAACTCATGAACGTACTGCACGTCCCGACAATCACGAAGAACTTGGTTTCGGTCAGACAGATCGTCGACCAAGGAATGGAGGTTCGGTTTACACACCTCGGGTGCTTCATTGAGGAAGAAGGCCGTGTGATTGCGCAAGGGCGCAGAGACGGGAGGATGTTCATCCTCGACTCCACTGACGGTGGCACCGCAATGTTTGCGAAGGGACAAAAGACCGAGTCGGACATCGACTTGTGGCACAAGCGGATAGGCCACATCAACTACCAGTGGCTTCAAGATCTGCAATCGAAACAGGTAGTGTTCGGATTGCCCAAGTTTAGTGGCCGAAAGGCACAAATTTGTGAAGCCTGCCAGCTCGGGAAGCAACACCGACTTCTTTTCCCCAACGAGCAAAACCGTAGTCGGAACAAGCTCGACCTTATACACTCGGATGTGTGGGGGCCGGCACAAAACGTTAGTCTTGGCGGGAGCCGATATTTCGTCTCCTTCATCGACGACCACACGTGGCACACGTGGATCTACCTCATTGAGAGGAAGAGCGAACGAAGTCTTTGACTGTTTCCGGGACCTCAAGGAGTTCGTGGAAACCGAAACGGGACGAAAGATCAAGTGCCTGCGGTCGGATGGCGGAAAAGAGTACTTTTCCGGTCAATTCAACGGTTATCTACAACAAATGGGAATTCGCCGCGAATTCAGTTGTAGATACACGCCAGAGCAGAACGGCGTGGCCGAGAGGAAGAATCGGTCGATTGTGGAAGCGGCACGGGCAATGCTGGAGGAGAAGAGCTTGCCCAAGTTCTACTGGGCCGAGGCGGTAAGGACCGCGGTATACATCCAAAACCGGATCGGAGACAAAGTGTCAACGCACGAGCTATATTTCGGAACGAAGCCGAACTTGCGACACTTGAGGGTGTTCAGTAGCATTGCGTATGTGCATGTACCGAAGGAGAAAAGGAGGAAGCTGGACGCAAAAGCCGAGAAATGCATCTTGGTCGGTTTCTCGGATGAGCAGAAGGGTTATAACTGCTATAACCCTCACACCAAACAAGCGCGTGTCAGCCGCGACGTTGTGTTTGACGAGTCCGCGTCCTGGTACCTGCCCCCGACTCCGAACCCTGCCTCCAATCCGAGCTCTGACGATGAGGTCAGCGAGGCCGAGATGCCTCCGGATGAGCCCGAAATCGAGACCCACGAAGAGAGTCCGATTTCACTCCGATTAAGTGAACCGATTGGACGACTGGGTCGGTACGACCAGTCCGATGAGGAGCCAGCGAGTAGTGGAGACTCGGCCGTGCATTCCCCGCGCAGGAAGCCGAGGAGATGGCTTACGCACAAAGAGAAAGGGAAGAAGAAGGTGTCGGATTCTGGCACGGAAAGGAACGAGTCAGACCGACGCGAGTCCGACTCCGAGGGAACCGGTGACAGGTCTTTAAAGATGAAGACCGCGTCGATCGAGAAGGCCTCGACATCGGCTAACGTGAGATTACGCCGATCTACCCGCCAAAAGAACCCAGTTGTGCGGTTCGGTTACAATGAGTACATGGCGCATCATTATGCGTACATGACCCGTGTAGCGGAAGTACGTGAGCCGGAGAGCTACGCAGAAGCGGCTAAAGACGCGAATTGGCGTGCCGCGATGGAGGAAGAGATGCACGCATTGGCGGAGAACGAGACCTGGGACCTGGTTGACGCACCGAAGGGTGTGAAGCCGATCGGGTGTAGATGGGTGTACAAAGTCAAGTACAACACCGATGGCTCGGTCAACCGGTACAAGGCTCGGCTAGTGGCAAAGGGCTACGCGCAGAAACACGGCATCGACTACGATGAGACGTTTGCGCCGGTCGCGAAAATGACGACCGTCCGTGTTTTGCTGGCAGTAGCTGCGGCGAAGGGGTGGCACTTACATCAGATGGATGTAAAGAATGCGTTCCTGCAAGGTGACCTTGAGGAACAAGTGTACATGGTACAGCCCCCCGGATTTCACTCTGGAACAAACTCCTCGGCAGTATGCCGACTGAAGAAGTCCCTTTACATACTGAAGCAAGCCCCGCGTGCTTGGAACGCGAAGATCATGCAACAACTGCGTCGGATGGGCTTCGTCACGTCAAAATCGGACTCTTCCCTATTCATCCGGAAAGGTCGACTCGGACCGGTTAGTATTTTACTATATGTTGATGACTTGGTCATCACCGGCGCTGACCTAGGTGAAATCGACCGCGTGAAGCTCCAGCTTGCAGCATCGTTCGACATGAAGGATCTGGGGGACCTTCATTACTTCCTCGGGATCGAAGTGATCCGTACCCCCGAAGGCATATTGATCAGCCAATGTCATTACGTGCTGAGTATGCTCTTCAAGCTCGAGATGGCCGACTGTAAGTCCGTCTCGACTCCTCTGGACAGAACCGTCAAGCTTCGTCCCGATACGGGGAAGGTATGCGACCTGACGAGGTTCCGACAAATTGTCGGAAGCCTTATATACTTGACCATAACCCGACCCGACCTCAGTTATCCGGTTAGGGTGATCAGTCAGTTCATGGCGCGACTTACCGAGGAGCACCTTCAGTGTGCGCAACGCATACTGCGGTACGTAAGTGGCACTAAGGACCGAGGACTGCTATATCGGACCGGTGCAGCCATGCAGTTAGTCGGCTACACCAATGCTGATTGGGCTGGCAACGCCGCCGATCGCCGATCCACGTCTGGATACACGTTCTCCCTCGGGAGTGCCGCGATCGCGTGGAGCAGTAAGAAGCAGCCGACAGTTGCACTATCGAGCACCGAAGCGGAGTACCGAGGAGCGGCTGTCACGACATGCGAAGCCATATGGTTGAAGCGGCTACATAAGGACCTGCAAGAGGAGGTATCAGATCCGACGACGATCTACTGCGACAACCTCAGCAGCATCCAACTCGCGAAAAACCCCATCTTCCACGCACGGACCAAGCACATTGAGGTGCACTACCATTTCGTCCGTGAGCGTGTCCTTTCCGGTGAAGTCGAACTTCAGTACGTGCCGACGGATCGGGAGGCTGCCGACATCTTCACCAAGCCTCTTGGTCTGGACAAGTTGCGGCAATTCTCAGGTGCGCTCGGATTGCGTCACCTTGACGTGCCGAACTTGAGGGGGAGAACAGTCCCGAACGACCAAGCAAGGCAGCAGGAAAGGAGCAGACACCGCGACACCGAGTCAGTTGACTCGTTTGTTGACTCAGTTGAAGACGGATCGGCTGTAGAAGCCGAGGGCGACTTCGGATCGGCTGAAGAAGCCGAGGGCGGACCCGCGGAAAAGTTCGAAAGCGGACAGAAGGGGAGCAACCGAAGGAGAGAGCCGAAGCCAACCACGCATGAGGAGGATGACGCCATCGAGGGCGAGAAGACCGAAGACGAGTTGGAGACAGCCAACTCGGACGAGAGCGAAGACCGATCGGAGGTAGCTGAGTCGGTTCGGATGTTTGATTCAGACACGCTGAATCAACTGAGGCCCAAGCCAAAGAAAAGGCAACAGAAGAAGCGTCAACACCGCAACATCAGAAGAGCTGATAAGGGCCGCATGAGCAGACAAGCTGACCGGAAGGGTCGAAGCGCGCGGAGTCGAACAGGTCGAGGAGCGCGAGCAAGGCGTGAAGCTAGGAGGAACCGGTGCTGTGAAGATCCCGAAGAGCCTCAAGTTGAGCTTGAGGGGGAGTGTTGAGAGACAAGCTCAACATCGGCCGGATCGGCTGAAGAAGCCGAGGACCGGATCGGTTGGGACCGATCGGTTAGGCCGAGTGCGTAAACCGGGAGGTCGTTAGGAAAGATATTCCCTGAGGAATATATTTGGGAGTTAGTGTAGGGGCTCTTGATGAGCATTGAAGTACTGTCAGTACTTCGGTCAGTCCTTTTAGGACTTGTATAAAAGTGCTCACTGAGCACGTCTTATGTACAAAGATTGAGTATTATTGTGAAATATAGTTTTTTGTGTTCTCTCTCTCTGTCTCTCCTGCGTATACCGTGTAAGCTCAAGCTCTCCATTAAACCTGTGTTTCCTTCCTCTGTTCTGTCTTCATACCTACTTCCGCACGCTACTTTCTACAACATGTGTTCAACATTCTTGGCGGAGATTTGACTATGACACCTATTTATTGTGCCTAACTAACAAAACATCTTACTTAGTATGCCAGAAGTAAGTGATGTTAATCCTCTACTTGGTTTTCATTGCTTATGAGCAAGTTCCAAGAAATGTAAGGGCTCTTCAAGGCCCAAGACTCATGGGGATAGTGACACGTGGTTGGATACGTTCTAGCATTCCTATGTTGTTTTGACATTTTCGCCTCTTCCCATTTTAGCCTCTTCAATAGTATTAAAAACGTCTGAAGGTTACAACTTGAAGTTATTTGCCCAGAGGCTTTCAACGTAGAATAAAAGACATTGTATGTACAACAAAAACATGTACATACATAAACAACTTATAAAGGGGTGTTGAAACTCGATATGGTACATTATCATGGTGTACTGATATTCAAGAAAGAGTACATGGAAGTCGATAGTTCAATTGAGGCCCTTGATCTGACACTACAAAGAGGGGCAACTTCCTCCAGAACTGAAGAAGCTTCGTCCTTCTCTTATGAACATTTTCAAGAGAACCATGCATATTATCATACTGCCCACGGACTACTGTCATCAGATACATCTGAAGGACCAAGATTTACTACATCATAAAGTCAACTACATGATTCTGCATTTCCATAATATACCCATAACGTTACCGTAGTCACTGTTTTCCAGACATGAACAGATTGCACCTACTTTCGTTGCTCAAACGAACTAACTTATATCAATTTTCTATTGTGTACTGTCATGGCATTGTGAATATCTTCTAGCTCATACAACATCAAGTTGGAATGTAAAACTCCCCACACCGTTGCTCCCCATGAGAACAAGCAACCAACATTGATCGTTAGGAATAAAGAAAGAACTTTATTCCATACTTGTTGAGCCAAGAGACAATACCAAGGGGCATATGCTTGGTATTCTATTGAGTTGTTGAGTGAAAGCCACATTGCCTGACATTAGGTGCAACATTCCCTTTCAATGACTGGTCAACTGGTAATGTTGCATGCACTAATAGCCATCTAAAATGAATAAATTTAGTAGGCCCCTCGAAAGACTAGATCCATCTTCAGTAGGTTTTCAACTGCAAAGTTGAAACACCCCAATTAGTCCAATGTTTTTGAGCTGTTAGCACTGTTACATTCCTAGACATCAGTAATGACCTTTCAAGCTTCATTGAATACTGAAAGAAGGGAACCTTTATGATTTGTTCCCCCAAGGAGTATGACTAGAACCAACCCCCCCAATCCCATAGTAATCTTGTAACAGGTTCTTTTGCATAAAACCACATCATATAACACATATCAGCGATGGAAGGATAAGGATCAAGCACCCACTTAGTTCTCATTTTAGCAACCACTCAGACTGGTGCATTCCGCACATGTTGTAGATAATTGTAGTCAAAGGCATGAGGTTGCAATATGTTGTTGTCAAGAACCTCAAAATAAGAAATGCACCCATTAGATGAGACACCATTGACAACCAACGATGTTTCATTTATGAAGCATCCAAACCAAAAATGTTCCTACATGGGTTGAAAGGTTACAAACAACAAGGAATATGACACTGAAATGGCAACAACCATTATCTTGGCACCATGAACAACTTGTAAATGTGCAAGACGATCTTCTTGTGGTATCAACTGGAATTGAATCCAAGTGCTTACAGACACAGTTGGCCCATTATCCAATTTATCCCAAGCAAGGTGAGTTCTAATGCCAAACACTTTTCTTGCATTATCCGAAATGGAGAATTTGCGAGAAGAGGTTGATTAAGCAGTGCATCCCAAGTGGAAGGAGACGTAATCCCATCCCATGCCCTTATGATTCCTAACAAAAATAGATTATATGTGTTAATAAGTAGGTAATTAAGCAAGGGTTAATTAGCGATTAATTATGTGATTAAGTTAAGCAGCGGAAGGTTAAGTGATATGTGTGTGTATGTGTGTGAGAGGAAGAGAGAGAGGAAGATACACTTATGAACAACAACACAAGATGGGGGATGATTAACGAGAGTGTATATTAGAAAGAATCATCTTCATCAAATACAAAAATACCTACAATGAGGTATATATAAATCTCATGTGTGAGGAGAATATAGGTACAAAGGTGTAAGTCCTATATTAAATGAACATGGGAGTGGAAGATCTACAATGTATCCCACTCAAGTACAAAATCCTATTTAAGGCTTTAAGGTCAACTCGCTAACTAGATTTTATCTAGGTAACTACTAAGTTACATGTTTTGACTAACTAACTAAATCTAGTTGAGCTTGATATCTCAACACGCCCCCTCAAGCTCAAGTGTGAGGCGTCTAACATCCGCTTTGGCTTTCTTCGGCTTCCTTCCGGCGTTCAATGTTAGCTTCTGTCCGATTTTCAGCATTGGTATTTTCGTGGTAGCAGTCTCGGTTCCTTTTTACTCAGGGTGTCCGCATGATGGGTACACCAAACTCAATGTCTAGTGAGAGAGCCGACACATCCAAATCATTGTCGTCAGGGTGATCGACTTCGGATTCGGGCATCTTACATTTGCCTTTGTCCAAGTTCGGACTTGCCCACGACATGATTGGAATGCTTGAAGGCTCATGTGGGTTTTGATTGTCCTTTGGTAGAGGACGTGTCCAAATATCGTCCTTCGAGTTTACATTCAATTGTTCCTTGGTTGGGTCGGGTGGAGCCGAATCGGGCTTATACCAAGATGTTGATTCGTTGAAGACTATGTCTCGACTCACCCGAACCGCTCGGGTCAAAAGGTTATAGCACTTGTATGCCTCCTTCGCGTCGGGTTTCTATCAGTTTTCGTTCGAGATGCTTCCGAAAAAAATTCTTCTGAACACCTTGAGGTGCGACAGGATCGGCTTATTTCTAACAAGGAGCTCATATAGAGTTAGCTCATGCACTCCATTGGTGGTGCATCGATTCATGAGATAGACGGTTGTGGATTCCGCTTCGGCTCAATAGAAGTTCAGCATGCGCTTCTCATGCATCATGGCGCGTGCTACCTCGAGTATTTTCCGATTCTTCCTTTCGGCTACTCCATTTTGTTGGAGTGTGTGTCTGTTACGAGCATTACCATTTAATATCCCGTGGTGAGAATTTATCGTAGTATTCTATACACGTGGATAAGTGTGAGGGTTAAATGAGAGTGTAAAGAAGGGGAGGATTACTTTTAATCCTCGGGATTGAGACAACCCATTAGGTCAAGTGTGAACTTGCCTGGGGGCCTTGGGTATTGCTATAAATAAGAGGCCTAGCTACCCTCATTTGATGATCTTTTTGACTACATCGAGACTGTGCTCTTGTGGTGGGTCAACTCTTGTAGCGAGCGCGCCAACACCAGGTACGACTCGACGCCACGGCGGTGGTATGGGACGCTGATCGAGGCTCGAGTCTGTCTCGATCCCTTCGCTCAGGGGTGGTCGGGTGGATCGCCACCCTTCTTTCTCTTTCTCCTTTCTATCTATCATTTGTTTATCCTTATCTTAAGCTTACTTTAGTACTTAGATCTCTAATATTTGGTATCAGATTTATGTACTAATGTTTCTTTGTTTTTCATTTGTCTTTTGATTGATGTTGATCGATCGTTGTGCAGTCAGCCTTGATCCAGACAACGATCAACAAAGAACTTCGGTAACTCTTTCCATAATTATTTTTTTTTCTTCTATTCTCTCTTCTCCCATCTAATCATGTGTTTAGTTTATATGTCAATTTTTTTCATTAAGTCAATGATGTTGTAGTGGTCTTTAATTGATTATCTAAAACGTTTACATATGTGCACGAGGTCAATACCTCGTTTGACATATTAATAATATGTGATGAGTGTCGTATGCGTACGAGGTTAATACCTCAATTACGTATTACATTCACGAACATATGTTACGTTTGTGTATGAGTTTAATACCTTGATTTGTTGTAAACGATATGCAGTTGGTCTCGTATGCGTAAGAGGTCAATACCTCAATTGCGTATTACAATGATCTCTTATTTGTGGATGTTTCGTGTGCGTAGAGGTATATACCTCGATTACGTATCTCGATCACATCATTTGTGGCTATTTAATATAACGATATGTTAATATAGGCATATGTGGTCACGTATATACGTATTTTATCGTATATATGTGATAAGTAAACATATGTGTATATTCGTTATTACGTGATTATATCGAAAGTTGTCCTTGTCGGGAAAAGGATGTTGGTGGCCGTCCTCACATTTTTGTGAGAATGGCATTGTCACCATCCCTTTTTCAACAATTTTTTATTGTTGACAACCCCGTTGATGACCTCGATTTCGTTACGTAAAGAAACGCCTATAGCCATAATGATGTTGAGTACGTAGGGCTTGACCCATTTCAAGTGAGGTCGCTCCAATGACACACGTATCCAACATCCCTCCCTCATTACATGGATACGATGCCACCATGAGCTCGTTCTTACGAGAGGCATTCGTAATGACGTGACCATGTAATGGGCCACGTGAGCCTACTGCGAAACGAGGGCTCATTTGGCTTGACCATTAGGTTGCACTTTGGCGTATGCCATCGTAATTACGAGACTTGAGGTTAGGTAACGTACCAACATAGTTTTGGTAAATGAGGGCGAAATAAGGACCCTTGACATATATGTTCTTTTAGAAAAAACATATATGATCTCGCATATCTCTTATATGCATCAAACATTAAGCATTCAAGAAGAGCAACTTACTTGGTTGGCTCAAGTGTTTAATGTATTTGTTCTTGAGGTCTCGAGTTCAAATATGACCAAGACCATACAACATCCTTGATACATATGACTATAACACATGTTTAGACTTAAGGTCTAAGTGCACCTCGGGGTCCTCATAATAGGACTTAAAGAGCCGAAACCACATATGTGGGCACCGAAACATAGTTTATTGTTTACATTTTTTTCGTGTATAAACTATTCATGACGCGAACATACATGGTTGAGCCTCGGGGAGCCACCATGAAAAAATCGATATAGAGATCAGGGAAAGACATTTATTTGTCACCACCATGGTTTTTAAAACACCTTTGTGTTACCATAGTAACCTGATCTTGAACCTCATCTCATACGTCTAGAGGGGTATTGACGTGAGATCATGATATCGATTAATGTTTGCCCATGATATGTTTACATCACGACATGATGTTATGACTATCTCTTTGACCTTATCCTATTTCTTTTCCAGAAATAATCTTTAATGGCTCAAATTAACGACCCGATGTCATCCGCTCAAGCGTAAGGAACTCAAGGGAATCCTCCTGGACAAATGTCCACTGAGATGTATTTGGCACAAATAACCCAATACCTTAGTTTCACCGCTCAACAGATGACCGAACTTCGGCAATCTCAGAGTGCTCTTGAGGCACGTGTCATTAGTCTACAACGTGAGACTAATAGACCTGATGAGCGACAAGGTGAACCATCATTTGTCGTTAAGCCATTTACGAGAGACAAAAAGGAAAGAACCGAAGAAGCAATCTGCACATGGCTGGGACGATGGGAGTCTCATTTTGAGCTCTATCCCACGCCAGATAGTACAAAGATTGCATATGTCGGCCGAGAACTCGGGGGTAAGGCCGCCGCCTGGTGGCGTGGGCTCCGTACTATGGGGAAATTGCCCGATACCTTGACAGATTTTCTCACGGTTTTTAAGGGCCAATTTCTGCAACCTCCCTCTCGAACCAAGGCAGCACAAGCTTTAATGAACCTCTTAGCAGGAAATTTTCCTCTCTAGAAGACTATGTTCACCATGCTAGAACCCAAATCCAAAAATCGGGTCTAGAAGGGGACAATTGGTTGATAGCTTGTTTTGTCAATGGCATCCCCAATTCGGACTATCACTGGATAGTGCACGATAAGGATCCAAAATCCTTCGAAGAGGCCATTGAAATAGTTCTTCGCTATCAACACACTTCGAAGAAGGACCACAACAAACCCAACGAATCGCCCAGGACTAAGCAGTCACAATTTGTTGGGAAACGCAAGACACCCAACGAATTCCTGGATCGCGATTGTAAGCGACAATATCCGTTTTGCATATTCTGCAAAAAGAAGGGTCATACAAAAGATCAATGTCGAAAGCTCCAATGGAAAGAGCACAACAACAAAGCTAAAGCTGCAGACCATAAAGGTTAGATTCCTAATGTCCTTCAGGTCTATACACATCATTTAAGTAATTGTCAATGTTCTTTCCCTCACTATGTATTGGGTCCCAATGATTTACTACGTGCAAATGGGTATATCAATGGATCTCCCGTACAATTTTTATTTGATTCGGGAAGCTCACACAATTTTGTGAATGATCGTTTGGTTCAGATATGGGGAATCCAACCCACCGTAAGTGATCACACCTACATGGTGCACTTGGCTGATGGAAGAGTACAATACATCAACGGGGCGATTCATTCATTAGGAATTTCTATTGATACTTATATAGAGGAAGTAGACTTCCATGTAATGAATCTTTGTACCACCGATGTAATACTGGGTTATCCCTGGTTTTATAATAAAAACTCTTCTTTATTTATTGATTGGGTTCGCCATTCCATTTCTTTTGTACTGAACGATTGTACGCAATTTATTCAATGTGTAAAAAAACAATCCCTCTCGATTGTTTCCTCGTGTCCATCAATATCCGAGTTGTCTTGTTCTACGTTATTTTATTGTGTACTTGATCCGGACATTCACGTTTACAATATCGATAATGTCCCGGTTCAATTAACATATTTTGAACAACAACTTGATGAAATCTTAAATGATTTTCATGATGTTTTTCCAAGTGAACTACCTGATGGGTTACCTCCTAAACGTAATATAGACCATCATATAGATATTGTACCTGGTGTTGCACCAATAAGTATACCTCCGTATCGCTTAAGTCGATCCGAAGAAGATGAGGTATCTAAGCAACTCAAGGAATATTTACGAATGGGTTATATACGTTATAGTAAATCTCCATGGGGTGCACCAGTTCTCTTGGTTAAAAAGAAAGAGGGCACATGGCGTATGTGTATTAATTACCAACGCTTGAATAAAGTGTCGATCAAGAATTCGTACCCATTGCCCCGGGCTGACGATCTAATTGACCGTCTCCAAGGAGCTCGGTATTTTACGAAACTTGATCTCCGTACTGGCTACCATCAAATACGAATAAGTGAGGACGATGTTCCTAAAACGGCATTTCGTACGCGCTATGGCCATTACGAGTTTTTGGTTATGCCTTTTGGTTTGACCAATGCTCCGGCTACTTTTCAACAAGAAATGAATGACATTTTCCGAGAACAACTTGGAAAATTTGTCTTTATTTTCTTGGATGATATTTTAGTTTATAGCCGTACATTACAAGAACATGCTAGACATGTCCGCTTTGTTTTACAAACATTGCGTGACAAACAATTTTATGCAAAGATCTCAAAATGTGAGTTCTTCAAGAAATCAATTACTTATCTAGGACATCTCATAACCGAATGAGGAGTTGAAATTGATCCTTCTCGCATTGAGAAAATCAAGCTTTGGCCCACTCTTCGGAATATTCGAGAAGTTCGATCATTCCTTGGTTTTGTCGGGTTTTTGCGAAAGTCTCTTCGTAATTACTCCCAATTGACGACGTCGTTTACTGATCTTTTAAAAGGTCAAACGCGTAAGTCTACAAAACCTATTGTGTGGAATGCTACACTAGACCTCGTCTTTAAGGAACTCAAGGACCTGGTTTGCAAGGCTCCTTCACTTCTTTTACCTGATCCTTCAAAACCTTTTGAGGTTGAAACCGATGCCAGCGATTATGCTATAGGTGTTGTCTTGTATCAAGATGGTAAACCAATAGCATTCGAGAGTAAGAAACTTGATTCTGCTCAATGTCGGTATACCGTTCAAGAAAAGGAATTATTTGCAGTTATACATGCGCTCAAAACATGGCGCCATTATCTTTATGGAAATCGCTTTGTGGTAACTACAGACCACGAGTCCTTGAAATATTTTTGTGACCAACAAGACTTGAAAGGTCGTAAGGCACGATGGGTTGATCTTATCCAGGACTTTGATTTTTCCATACGATATCGTAAAGGTTCCATGAACACTGTCGTTGATGCACTAAGTCGCATCCGTGAAGTTAACATGCTTAGCTTCACTGAAATAACATCAGATCTTTATGATCACCTTCGAGGAAAGTATCCTGATGACAGTTATTTTGCAAAATACTGGGCAAGAGTTGAGTCTAGAACAGACACCACCACATCCTCGAAGGAATACTTCCACATTGCTAACGGTTTGCTCTACCGTAATGGGAAGGTTTGTGTTCCAGATTTACCCGAGGTCAAAAAGAGGATTCTTTTTGAATGCCATGATGCACCCTCAGCAGGGCACCCTGGAATACATCGTACACTCGTTCTCATTTCCACTCAATTTTATTGGCCTAAGATGCGTCCTGACATACATAACTATGTGACTAAATGTCACCAGTGTCAGGTTAACAAAGTCGAGTGACTTAAAGCCGCAGGACTTTTACATCCCTTGGACATTCCCAATAATAAGTGGGAAAGTATATCCATGGATTTTATTGTTAGCCTTCCTCGCACCCAAAAAGGTCATGATGCCATCTGGGTTGTCGTTGATCGACTAACTAAAATGGCTAGATTTATTGCTACTAAAACCACGGTAATAGCTCCTGAATTGGCTTACCAATTCGTTGACGAATTGTTTCGTCTTTATGGGTTACCGATGGATATCGTGAGTGATCAAGATCCAAGGTTTACTAGTGACTTCTGGACGCAAGTCTTTAAGAAGTTAGAAACTACGTTGAGCATGAGCTCCACGGATCATCCTCAATCTGATGGACAGACAGAACGAGTAAATCAAATTATTGAGGACATGCTTCGAGCATACGTTGGTGCAAAACCAACAAAATGGGAACGTTATCTCCCAATTTTGGAGTTTGCTTATAACAGCTCCAAGCATACGTCGACGGGATATAGTCCTTTTATGTTGATGTATGGTTTTCAGCCATGAGCCCCGATTGATGTTAATATACATCATGATGAGTTGCGAAGTACGCAAAACTTTCTTCGGGATATGCAAGATATGTTGCATATTCCACGAGATAATATAAAAACAGATCAAGATAGAGCGTGTTTTTATGCCGATTATCATAGGCAACCTCGTGTATTCAACCCTGGACAGAAGGTATTTTTACGTGTACCTCACAATTCTAAGACATTGTCTATGGGTAAGTGCGCTAAGTTAGCCCCACAGTTTTGTGGACCTTTTACAGTCCTCAAACGCATTGGGTCATCAGCCTATCGTCTCGCTCTTCCCGATGGTGTTGGAATTCATCCAGTCTTTCATGTGGGTCGTCTAAAAGAACTTCTAGGTTCTGGCGACAATACAGTTACAACTGAAACTCTGGTTACTTCTGAAGAATTATCTTCTAAACCACATGTACCAGAAAGAATTCTCGATGTTAAAACAAAAAAATTACGTACTAAAGAAATCCGAGAATTTAAAATAAAATGGATGGATAAATCAATAAAAGATGCCACATGGGAACGCGAAAATACTCTCAGAACTAATTTCCCTAACTTTCCATTGCAAGAGTGCAATGTTTTAAAGAGGGGGAGTATGTTACGGGCATGACCATTTAATATCCCGTGGTGAGAATTTACCGTAGTATTCTATACACGTGGATAAGTGTGAGGGTTAAATGAGAGTGTAAAGAAGGGGAGGATTACTTTTAATCCTCAGGATTGAGACAACCCATTAGGTCAAGTGTGAACTTGCCTGGCGGCCTTGGGTATTGCTATAAATAAGAGGCCTAGCTACCCTCATTTGATGATCTTTTTTACTACATCGAGACTCTGCTCTTGTGGTGGGTCAACTCTTGTAGCAAGTGCGCTAGCACCAGGTACGACTCGACGCCACGGTGGTGGTATGGGACGCCGATCGAGGCTCGAGTCCATCTCGATCCCTTCGCTCGGGGGTGGTCGGGTGGATCGGCAACCTTCTTTCTCTTTCTCCTTTCTATCTATCATTTGTTTATCCTTATCTTAAGCTTACTTTAGTACTTAGATCTCTAATAGTGTCCGCACGAGAATTCTCTCTGAATGCCTTCACCTTGGAGATAGGAGATGAATTCGTCGAAGAAGTACTCCATTCCTCCATCTGATCGTAGGCATTGAATGTGCCGACCGGTTTCGTTTTTGACTTGGCCCTTGAGCTTTCAAAAGTGAGAGAGCACTTCTCTCTTCTTCTTCATCGGGAAGATCCACATGTAGCACGAGTAGTCGTCAATGAAGGTGACATAGTATCGGCATCCGCTAATCGTCGGCGTTTGAGCCAGTCCCCATACATCCGAATGTATGACGTCGAGGAGGCCTTTGCTTGTGTAGCTCTCCTTCAGGAATGGGAGTTGATGTTGTTTGCCGAGTTGACACGCTTCGCATACTCGGTCGACTCGTTTCGACTCGAAGGTCGGAAGTCCGATGAAGACTCCCTTTGATTGCATCGCTCGGTGCCATTGGAGATTAATGTGGCCGATCCTCTTGTGCCACAACTCGATGCTCGTCTTGGTTTTGCGACCTTTGGCATACATGGCTGATTTTACCTTGTTCAAATCGAGAATGAACATTCGACCGTCTCTCCGCCCCTTAGCTATGAATTGTCCATCTTTCACGATGAAGCATCCTTTGTTGTTGAAACGAACTTGTATGCCTTGCTCCACGATTTGGCCGACCGAGACCAAATTCTTTGTTATTATGGGCACGTGCAAGACATTCTTCATACAAGTTTGCTCGCCTTCTTTCCTGAATAGGACATTGCCGATGTGCCGAATGGGATGTGTGGTGTCGTCTCCCATCTCTATGAAGTTGGGTAGATCTAGTGTTCATAAGTCACGAAACCACTCTTGGTGTGACGTCATATGATGTGACGCACTGGAGTCAACGAACCACACGTCGTCCGAGTTGGAGGTGCTCATGGAGTCCAAAACCGACATAGAGTTCACTATATGTCTTATTACGAATAGTCCACCATAGTCGTCACATTCGGAGTTGGTGGCATAATTTGTGAGTTGTCGGCTTGTCGAAACCGACTCACTTCTCTTCTTCCAACACTCCTCTTTGCGGTGACTGATTTTTCTGCAATAGTTGCCAACCTTGTTCTGCTCCCCCTTCTTCCAAAGGTTCCTCGATAGCTTCCATCTTCTTGATGTCAAAGGTTTGAGTTCCCTTCATGAGATGGGTCGAATCAACCTCCTCTACCGCCTCGACCTCGTCCGAATTTGAGAAGAACATTTTTCCTTCCGATTTCTTGGTCTAGGTTTAGACGTGGCTCTTTTCAACCTATAGTATTGATTGAATGTCAAAGAACAAAGGAGGATTTTCCCTCGCTAGGATTGTTCCGACCTTTTCGGATGTGCCGACTCCTTCGATCGGCTCATCTTCCGTTTTCCTCTTGTCTCCCCCTTTGTTGGTTCTTTCTTCCTCTCTAGCTCCTTGTCCGGTGCCATCCGTTCCCTTTCCTTTTCTCCCCCTCAAGTGCGGCACATCGAGATGTTGAACATCAAGAATTTGGGTGAAATGCTGCAACTTGTCTGATCCGAGCGGTTTGGTGAAGATATCAGCAACTTGCCGATCTGTCTGAACATAACAAAGTTCAACTTCACCACTCACGCACGAAGTGATAATGCACTTCTGTGTGCTTTTTCCGAGCATGGAACATGGGGTTCTTGGCGAGCTGAATGTTGCTCATGTTGTTGCAGTAGATCAAGATCGGGGTTGATACCTCGATTCGCTAATCTTGCAGAAGTCGCCAAAGCCAGATGGCTTCATAAGTGGCATTGGTAGCGCCCCAGTATTCAGCCTCAGTGCTCGATAATGCCACTGTTGGCTGCTTTTTGTTGTTGCACGCAACAGTCGCGCTACCTAGAGAGAACATGTAACAAGAGGTGGATCGGCGATCCGATGCATCACCGACCCAATCGGCATCTGTATATCCGACTAGTTCTTCGGTTATACCATGCCGGTATAACAGTCCCCAATCCTTTGTGCCGCTCACATACCGGAGTATCCGGTGTGCGCACTAAAGGTGCTCGACGGTCGGCTTCTGCATGAACTAGTTGATCACTCCGACCGGGTAACTGAGGTCGGGTTGAGTGATTGTCAGGTATATGAGGCTTCCGACGATTTGTCGGAACCGTTTCTCATCGCAAGCTTGTCCGGAGTTGGGACAGAGCTTTTGGTTCTGGTCTAGGGGTGTGGAAACAGGTCGGCATTCCATCATGCCGAACTTGTACAACATATTCAACACATAGTGTCGTTGTGAGACCAATATGTTGTCAGGGGTTCGGATCACCTCGATCCCAAGAAAATAATGAAGGTCCCCCAGGTCCTTCATTTCAAGTGCGTCCGACAGCTGGGACTTTACTTGGCCAATTTCATTGAGTCCGGGTCCGGTGATGACTAAATCATCAACATAAAGTAGGATGCAAACCGGACCATCTCGAACTTGCCGGATGAACAACGACGAGTCGGATTTAGAGATCACAAACCCCATCTTATGCAACCAGTGCGTGATCTTTGCATTCCAAGCTCGGGGGGCTTGTTTCTGACCGTAAAGCGACTTCTTGAGCCAGCACACCGCCGACTTGTTCATCTCTGACTGAAAACCGGGAGGTTGGATCATATAGACCCGTTCTTCAAGGTCACCTTGAAGAAACGCATTCTTCGCGTCCATTTGGTGAAGATGCCACCCCCTTGCCGCAGCAACCACCAGTACCACACGAACCGTCGTCATCTTCACTACCGGAGCGAAGGTCTCCCTCGTAATCGATTCCTTGGGTTTGTGCGTATCCCTTCGCCACTAACCGGGCCTTGTACCGGTTAACCGAACCGTCGGCATCTTCGCTACCGGAGCGAAGGTCCCATCGTAATCGATTCCTTGGGTTTGTGCGTATCTCTTCGCCACTAACCGGGCCCTGTACCGGTTAACCGAACCGTCGGCATTGTACTTTACCTTGTACACCCATTTGCAACAAATCGGTTTACAGTGTCGGGGAGGGTCAACAAGGTTCCATGTGTCGTTGGCATCTACTGCACGCATTTCTTCCTCCATAGTGGCACACCAATTTGCGTCCTTTGTCGCTTCTACGTAGCTCTCCGGCTCACACACTTCTGCCACCTTAGTCATGAACGCATAATGATGCGCCATGTACTCATTGTACTCGTACCGTGTAATGGGGTTCTTCAGGCGGGAAGACCGGCATAGCTTGGTATTACCCGGTTTGGGGCCCTTCTTGGCCAAGTCGGACTTCGTTCCTAAATATCTGACTTCATCCTTTCCGAAGTCGGATTTGCTCCGATCCGACTCAACGTTGCCAGTTTCGTATTCCGGCATCTTCTTCTTCCCCTTCTCTTTGCGCGTGAACCGTCTCCTCGGTTCCTTGCACGGGGAGAGCACAGCAGAGTCTCCACTACTCGCCGATTCCTCATCCGACTAGTCATCCCGACACAACCGCTCATTCGATCCACTTAGCCAGAATGAGATCGGACTCTCTTCTAGAGTGTCGTAGTCTTCATCTTCTACCTGGACCTCCTCGGGCTCACTAGCCTCATCTTCCGGAATCGGGTCTTCGTTGGGAGTTGGAGTCGGTAAGGAGTACCATGATGCCGTCTCATCAAACTTGACATCTCGGCTTACTCGCACCTGCTTAGTCCGGGGGTTATAACACTCATACCCCTTTTGCTCATGCGAGTAACCGACTAGAATGCACTTCTCCGACTTCGGATCCAGCTTCCTCCGCTTCTCATCCGGTACATGCATATATGCTATGCTACTGAATATCCGAAGGTGTCTCAAATTCGGCTTGCGCCCGAAATACAGCTCGTGTGCTGACACATTGTCACCGATCCGGTTTTGGATGTAGACGGTTGTCTGAACCGCCTAAGCCCAGTAGAAATGGGGCATGCTCTTCTCCTCCAGCATTGCCCTTGCCGCATTGACAATCGACTAGTTCTTCCTTTCGGCCACACCGTTTTGCTCCAGTGTGTACCTGCAGCTGAATTCACTCCGAATTCCGTTCTGCTGCAAATAACTGTTGAATTGACACTTCTTGATCTTCCTCTCCGTTTCCCGTTCAACCAAGCTTTGAAGGTTCCGGAAACACTCGAAGACTTCGCTCTTCCTCTCGATGAGGTAGATCCACGTGTGCCGGTTGTAGTCATCGATGAAGGAGATGAAATATCGACTCCCGCCAAGACTTACATTTTGTGTCGGTCCCCATACATCCGAATGGATTAAATCGAGCTTGTTATGGGTCTGGTTTCGATTGATGGGGAATGGAAGCCTGTGTTGCTTCCAAAGTTTGCAGGCTTCACAAATTTCAGCCTTCCGGCCGCTTAATTTCGGCAAATCAAAAACGACTTGTTTCGATTGCAAGTCTTGAAGCCTTCGATAATTGACGTGGCCAATCCGCTTGTGCCACAGGTTGATGTTCGACTCGACCTTCTGCCCTTTGGCAAACATGGTGGTGCCAATGTCATTACTGTTGAGGATGAACATCCTCCCTTCTCTGCACCCTTCCGCAATTATCCGGCCCTCTTCCTCGATGAAGCACCCGAGGTGCGTAAACCACACCTGCATCCCCTGGTCAACGATTTGTCCAATGACACCAGGTTCTTTGTGATAGTCGGAACGTGTAATACGTTCATCAGCTTCCCCTTTTGTCCAACATGGCTTAAAGGGACTTCTCCGACATGCACAATCAGGTGAGGGGTGTCGTCTCCAGTTTCAACAATCCCCGGTTGTTCCAGTTTCTCCAAAAAGGAGAACCACTCTTCGTGGCTCGTCATGTGTTTGGACGCTCCAGAATCAACGTACCATACTTCCTCCGATCCAGAAGTAGTCTTCTTCATCGAGTTAGCCTTGTGTTTAATCACAAAGGCTGGCCCTTTACCTGTTTTCCCAGTTCCGGATCCTTCCGATCCTTCCGCGTAGTGCAAGCTTTGCCGGTTCTCCCGACCAGTTTTGCCAGATCCGGATTTGTCTGAATCGGTGCGCTTCTTCCAGCACTCGCTTTCTATGTGGCCCTTTTTTCCACAGTACCAGCATTCTGTGTCGGCCTTTCCTTGCCAGTTCCCGGCGCCGCTTTGATTCCCCCTGCTTGTGGAGGGTCCAGAACTGTTGTCGGCACAACCTCTATGCCTCCGGTCCTGCTCTTGTCGGCCGCCTCCATTGCGTGCCGACCCACCTCATCCACCACGTCCATGGGGCTGATTTGTCTCCATGTACAGCATATAGTCGTCCAATTGAGTGATCCTTGACCCACTCGCGTGGTTTTCTTCAACTATCAGCATCAATTGCAAGTCGAAGAAGGACAATGGTTTCTCCCGGGTGCAGATTGCTATCTGGATTGGCCCATACCTTTGCGCTAGACCACTGAGGTAGATTTGTACCATCTTGTCTTCATCCACCATCACATTGATGGACCCAAGTGCGTCGCAAATCTCCTTTATCTTGGTGGTGTAGTCTGTAACCGACATGTCTCTTTGTCGGATGTTGTTCACCTCTTGCCGGAACTGCAACTTACGGGTTGTGGTACTCGCGGCGAAAATCTTCCTCAGATTTACCCAGGCCTCCTTCGGTGTCTTTGCATCCTTGATGTAGCTGAGCATCTGATCGTGCACACAGGACACGAGGCAGTACAATACTCGGCTCACTCCTTTTTCCCATACCGGGAAGTCTTCGTGTGATGGCTCCGATGCTACTTCATTTGTTCCTTCCACGAAGCTCCAATATCCATGCCCCAGCAGGTACTGGTGCATTTTATATGACTAGGACGCATAGTTGCTCCGGTAGAACTTCTCTGTTGGAAGTGAACTCGCAATTCCTCTGTCCATAACTTCTCTCTACTTGTTGTTACCAGGTTCTAGGGTTCGTCTACGAAAGCAAGCGTGGGATACAGAGGTTCTCAACCCTCGCGCTCTAATACCATGTAAATGTTAATGTGCAGAAGCTTCAGATAAAACCGGCTCAACCGGATAGCAACAGAAAATGAGATGAAGTTTTAATGGAAAAGCTTAAAACGCAGAGGAGATAGAGAGAGCATAACATAAAACTATATTCAAAAATTAAAATCGTGCACACAGGACGCGAGGCAGTACAATACTCGACTCGCTCCTTGCTCCCATACCGAGAAGTCTTCGTGTGACGGCTCCGGTGCTACTTAATTTGTTCCTTCCATGAAGCTCCAATATCCATGCCCCAACAGGTACTGGTGCATTTTATATGACCAAGACGCATAGTTGCTCCGGTCGAGCTTCTCTATTGGAAATGAACTCGCCATTCCTCTGTCCATAACTTCTCTCTACTTGTTGTTACCGGGTTCTAAGGTTTGTCTACGAAAGCAAGCGTCGGTTGCAGAGGTTCTCAACCCTCGCACTCTGATACCATGTAAATGTTAATGTGCGGAAGCTTCAGACAAAACCAACTCTGCCAAATAGCAACAGAAAATGAGATGAAGGTTTAATGGAAAAGCTTAGAACTCAGAGGAAACAGAGAGAGCAGAACATAAAACTATATTCAAAAATTAACTCTAAAACTCTGATGAGAATATGCGGAATAATCTTTGGCTACAACCGAGACTTAGATCACTTAATGATAAGCAAACACAGAAAAAAGGAGAAATAGAAGTAAGTACACAAATAGAAGAGAGTGCACAGGATGTTAACGTGGAAAACCCCTAAATGGGAAAAAACCACGGGAGCCCACAAACTCCAAACTATCACTATGTGAGGAGAATACAATGAAGAACACAAAGGCAATGACCTCGTCCTCACACTCTTCGCCTGGCGGCGGTTACAACAAAGACTTACTCTGTTTCTCTCTCTCGCTCTCTGTTACGCTTTGTATAGCAATTACACTCTGTAACACTATACAAAAATAATGACAACAACACAGATACTATTTGCCCTAGGTCATATTTATACTAGAACATATTTACATATATGTCCCTTCATCCGGAGAGAGGTTCTCACCGGGCCTGCAACATCCGGTTCTCAACGGGTCTTCCTTACCAGGTACTCATCATCTAGTTCTTACCGGGCCTTCATCATCCGGTTCTCACCGGGCCTTCAGACCGATATCCTAACAAACTCCCCCTTCACTCCGTCATGGGATGTCTAGTTAGTCCAATTCGCTTCTGGCATGCATCCAGCTTGTCAGGCGTTAGCACCTTGGTCAGCATATCTGACCCATTCTCCTCCGTGTGGATCTTCGTCAGCACGAACTCTCGATCTTCCACTCGCTCCCAAATCCAGTGGTACCTCCGTTGGATGTGCTTCGTCCTGGAATGATACGCCACGTTCTTTGCAAGGTGGATAGCACTTTGATTATCGCAATAGAGCCAGTATTCCTCTTGCCGGATACCTAGGTCTTCGATGAAGTCCTTCATCCATAGTATTTCCTTGCCAACTTCCACAACCGCCATGTACTCCGCCTCCGTGGTTGACAACGCAACCGTCTTCTACAGCCTCGATTGCCACGAAACAGCTCCCCCTACATATGTCATAACATATCCCGATGTTGACTGGCTGGTATCCGCATCAGCCGACATATCCAAATCGGTGAAACCATCAAGTTGGAGTTTAAGGGAGCCGAATCGGAGACACATACTTGAGGTGCCTTTCAGGTACCGGAGTATCCACTTTACCGCATTCCAGTGCTCCTTGCCGGAATTTCTCATAAACTGGCTCACCACTCCGACTGCGTATCCGATATCCGGTCGAGTACACACCATTGCGTACATTAAGCTCCTGACGGCAGAGGCATATGGTATCTTCATCATATCCGCCTTCTCTGCCTTCATCTTCGGGCTTTGCTTACCGGATAGCCTACAGTTTGCCAAGAGTGTTGATCCGACCGGTTTTGCATCTGGCATGTTGAACCGCTGAAGCACCTTTGTCACGTACTTCTCCTATGACAGCCACAATTACTTCTTTGACCGATCCCGGATGATATGCATCCCCAGTATCTGTCTTGCCGGACCCAAGTCTTTCATTGAGAAGGTCTGGTTCAGAGCCTTCTTCAGCGTCCCTATCTTGACTTGGTCTCGTCCGACGATCAACATGTCGTCTACGTACAGGAGGAGTATCAGGAAGTCTCCACCTTCGAACTTCTTCACAAATACGCAGTGATCGGCCTGTGTCTTGTGGTACCCTTGATCGGTCATGAAGGAGTCGAACTTCTGGTACCATTGCCAGGGAAGCTGCTTCAAACCGTAGAGGCTCTTCTTCAACCGGCAAACCAAGTGCTCCTTCCCTTTCTTCACAAATCCCTCCAGTTGCTACATGTAGATCTCCTCTTCGAAGTCACCGTGGAGGAACGCCGTCTTCACGTCTAACTACTCTACCTCGATGTCCATGCTTGCCGCTATGCTCAATATCGTCCGAATGGAAGTCATCTTTACTACCGGGGCAAATATCTTGTCGAAGTCCACGCCCTTGTTTTGTTGGAACCCCTTCACCACGATCCTGGCTTTGTATCTCGGGGGCTTGCCGGCATCTCCCGATTTCAGCTTGTACACCCACTTGTTTCGGAGTGCCCTCCTTCCTTTCGGCAACTCCACCAATTCATACGTGTGGTTCTCATGCAAGGAGTCCATCTCCTGCATGGCACTCAACCACTTGCGACTTTGGGTGTCTCTCTTAGCTTCTTCGAAGCTTTCCGGCTCCCCCTCATCGGTTAGTAGTACATGCTCTGGATCCGGGGGGGCCTTCTCTCTTTGAGAGGATATCTGCGTCCTTGGTTTCCGGCAACCGGCTCCTCTATTTGTTCTTCATCCGAATCCGATTCGGGATCTTGGCCGGTTCCGGTTCCCACTTCCTCTTCTTCTTCTGCCGGTTCGGTATCCTCACCGTAACCGACCGGTTCTTCGAGTGTCAACCGGCTCTTAGCCGGGTAGATCCGAATCTCATCGAACCAATCCTTACCAATCGACTCAGAGTTCATTATCTTCTTCTCTGGCTCCCAGTCGGCAAGGATCTTGTCCTCCATGAAGATAATATTTCGACTCCGGAAAACCTTCTTGTCGACCGGATCCCACACTCGGTAGCCGAACTCATCATCGCCGTATCCAAGGAATATGCAAGGCCGGGACTTTGGATACAACTTTTCTCTCTGGTCCTTTGCCACATGCACGTAAGCGAGACACTCGAACACCTTCAGGTGCCGGTAAGACACTTCCTTGCCAGTCCACACTCTTTGTGGCGTGTCTCCGTCCAAGGGCACTGAGGGTGATCTGTTTATCATATACGTCGTTGTTGACTGCGCCTCAGTCCAAAATATCTTGTGTAGCTTGGCATGTGCTAGCATACTCCAGACCCTCTCCATTATGGTCCGGTTCATCCTCTCGGCCAGCCCGTTTAGTTCCGATGTCTTCGGCACGGTAAATTCGAGCCGGATTCCCTTCGAGCAGTAGTACTCCTCGAACTGCCCCCGGTATTCTCCTCCGTTATCTACTCGAACCGCCTTCAGCTTCCGTCTGGTTTCTCTTTCCACTCTCACATAGAGCTCCTTGAAGACGGATAACACTTGGTCCTTCATCTTCAACGGTGAGACCCACAGCTTCTGGTTGTGGTCGTCTATGAACGTCACGAAGTACTGTGATCCAGCATGTGACTTCGTGTCTACTTGACACACATCGGTATGCACCAACTCCAGTGGTGCATTCCGTCTCATCGGTGGCCTTAATTGGAAGAAGGTCCGGTTTTGCTTACCGGCCAGGCAGTCGGTGCACCTCTCAAGATGCACGTTCTTTACCGGAATGAGGTTGTCATCGGCAAGCCTCTTCATCCCCTTCTCGCTCATGTGACACAGTCTCTTGTGCCACAGCTCACCGGCAGTGTCGGATGCCACATTCACTTCTTCCGGGCATAACCGGGCATTCATCAGGTACAGTGTGTTGACTTTCCAGGGCCGAGCCACTATCAGGCTCTCTTTGCTGAATTTCATGACACCGTTCCAGATGCTACCCGTGTAGCCTTCATCATCCAGCTAACTGGCTAATATCAGGTTCAGTCGAACCTCCGGAACGTGTCGGACATCCTTCAGCAGCAACTTGCATCCGGTTGGTGTTGTCTGCCACACGTCTCCTATGCCAACAATTCGGCATGTACCTACATTCCCCATCCAGACACAACCATGATCATTGGCCGTGTAGGATGAGAATCATTTCCGGTCCGGGGTCAGGTGGAACGACGCTTCGGAATCAACAACCCACGTTGTCTCATCGCCGGCAAGGTTCAACTCACTCTCCTCGGTGATGAGCATCAACTCCTCTACACTTCCTGCGATCGCCGTCATTCCCTTCCGGTCCGGTCCTCTCCGGTCTTTGTCATTCCGGTCCGGTGACCGCTTCGAATCGGTACTGTTGGTTTTCTTGTCTTTCCGGAAATGCCAATAGTTCTTCTAGAAGTGCCCCGGCTTCCCACAGTAGAAGCAAGTGGGCCTTCCCCTTGACTTTGATCGTGTCCCCGACTTTTCCCGGTTCTGGGGACTCTGGTTCCTTTGTCTTCCGCGTTCCGATTCGGTAAGGAGCGCTTTGGAGTCGGAGCTCGTATCCTTGTCTTTCCGACACGCCTCCTCATCTAGCAAGCTCGACTTGACTCTTGCTAGGGATAACTATTTTCCTTTCGGCCTGGCATTGCCCAAAGTGACAACTAACGTCTCCCAGCTATCTGGGAGGGAACCAAGCAGGAGCAATGCTAGTACCTCATCGGCGAGAGGTACTTCCAACGATTTCTTGTACCTCATCGGCGAGAGGTATTTTGGGAATGGGATTCGATGTTGTTTGCCGAGTTGACACGATTCGCACACTCGGTCGACTCATTTCAATGCGAATGCCGGAAGTCCTATGATGACTCCCTTAGATCGCATCGCTCGGAGCCGTTGGAGGTTTATGTGGCCAATTCTCTTATGCCACAATGCGATGCTCATCTTGGTTTTGAGACCTTTGTCATACATGGCCTATTTCACCTCGTTTGATTCAAGAATGAACATTCGACTGTCTCTATGTCCCTTAGCTATGAGTCGGCCATCTTTCTCGATGAAGCATCCTTCGTCGTTGAAACAAACTTGCATGCCTTGCTCCACAATTTGGCCGACTGAGACCAAATTCTTTGTTATTGTGGGCACGTGCAAGATATTCTTTATGTAATTGTTTTGGCCGTCGTTGCCGAATGGAACGTTGCCGATGTGCCAAATTGGATGTGTGGTGTCGTCTCCCATCTCTATGAATCTGGGTCGGTCTAGTGTTCGTAAGTCACAAAACCACTCTTGTTGTGACGTCATATGATGCAAAGCACCGGAGTCGATGAACCACACGTCTTCATAGTTGGAGGAGCTTGTGGAATCGGAGGCTGTCATAGGGTTCGCTCTATGTCTCATCACGAATAGCCCACCATAGTAGTCCTATTCGGAGTTGGTGGCGTAATTTGTGAGTTCTCGGCTTGTCAAAGCTGACTCACTTCTTCTTTTTTGGCACTCCTCCTCGCGGTGGCCGATTTTTCCATAATAGTTGCAAGTAGCAGGCCACATTTTCCGATCTGGTCCGGCATGGAGGCTCCCCCTTCTTCCGAAGGTTCCTTGATAGCTTTTGTCTTGTTGTTGAAGGTTTGAGTCGGATCGACCTCGTTCTCGGCCACCATCCGAATTCAAGAAGAAGATTTGTCCTTCCGACGTCTTGCTTTTTGTTCGGTTGTGGTTCTCTTCGACCAATAGCATTGATTGAAGGTCTAAGAACAAAGGAGGTTTTTCCCTCGCTAAGATTGTCGTTCTCCATGAGTCAAATTGTTGCGCAAGGCCGCCCAAGCATACTTGAACCATCTTGTCTTTGTCGACATTTATGTTGATGGATCCAAGCGATTCGCAAATGCTCTTAATTTTTTTGGTGTAGTCCAACACGGACATATCTTTTTGCCGAATGTTGTTCAACTCTTGTCGGAGTTGAAGCTTTCAGGCGGTCATGTTGGCGGCGAACATCTTCAAGTTCTCCCACGCCTCTTTAGGCATCTTGGCATCTCGAATGTGGCTAAGCATGTGGTCGTGGACAAATGTTGCCAAACAATACATTACCTAACTCGCTCCTTGCTCCCACGTTGGGTAGTTGGCGTTTGCGATGTCGGGTTTTTCTTCGAGTGCGTCGTTGATGTAGCTCCAATACCCTTGGCCGACGAGGTATTGGTTCATCTTGTACTCCCAAGATGAATAATTGCTCCGGTCTAGCTTTTCACTAGGGAGCGAGCTACCCATTCGTGTGTTCATGTTGTTGTAATTTCTTCCCTTTTGTCTTTTCATCGTTTGGTCATGTACATGTGCTAGATAGCGGCACTACAATAGCCGATAGCTGGATTTTTTCTGTGTGAGGAGAATAAAGGTACAAAGGTGTAAGTCCTATATTAAATGAACATGGGAGAGGAGATTCTACAATATATCCCACTCAAGTACAAAATCCTATTTAAGGCTTTAAGGTCAACACACTAACTAGATTCTATCTAGGTAACTACTAAGTTACGTGTGTTGACTAACTAACTAAATCTAGTTGAGCTTGATATCACAACAAGATGTTAGATCCCACCTTGGCATTTGCACATCATTCAAGAACAACCATTTTAGAGAGGGAGACCAAACTCCTCCCGCCTTAGGACTTAGCTGCATAATTGAGTTGATTTAGAAACATTCCTTTCCAGGCGTCTGACCTTGGGAACAATACTCGGATCACAAACTTAATAATCAAGAGGGCTCTTGACTACATCAAAGGATTTATCAAACCCAACCCTCCATAGATTTTAGGTTAAATCAACACCTTCCAAGCAACTTTGGCCATTATTCCAAATCCATTTTTCCCCCCAAAGGAAATTACGGATCAAGCTTTGCACTTTCATTATTGTTGACCTAGAGAATAACCCAAAAGATGTTATAAACCACATAGAGGCCAAAAGTATTGAGTTTGCTACTACAACCCAACCTGCAAAAGACAATTGTTGGGCATCCCAATATAGTAGTTTACGCTTTATTAACAATAGTAGCGCGGATAGCATAGTTGAATCTTATTTCAAAACTATACCAGCTAGGCATCCCAAATACCTAACAAATTCACCATGGTGAAACCATCGAAAAGCAGGACCTGGATACCAAGCGGGATGATGTTCTTCACCCACCCATAGTCCTACAGGAGTCCTACTGACTTGTTCCAATTAAGGAGGCACGTGTGGGTTCTAAGAAATTCTGCAAAGAATTCTGTACCTAGGAATCATATATATGATTCCTTCTGTCCATTCCGTCGGCATAGTCCCCATTCAGAATATTAGATTAGTTGCTCTAGTAAGAATTGGGGCAAGAAAATCCCAATAATACAAGTAGAAGCTTGTTTATGGGTGGGGGGTGAAGCCAAGAACAGCTCCACCCCCTTCCCAAGGGGGTTATGCATGAGGGAGAGAGAGACAGAGAGACAGAGAAACAGAGAAACAGAGACAGAGACAGAGACAGAGAAACAATGAGACACAAAAATGAGAGGGAAAAGTTCTATATTCCATTACATGCCCCATAGGAGGTTTATATAGTACATAATATAACGGTTACATAATGTGACCATTACAAAAAGACCGTTATATTCTTGTACACATGCACATAATCGTGCATGTGTTCATACACATATTTATCCTTACTCACACTCCTATACATTACACATATACCACAACCCATTTATCGTGTTTGACCCTTACACCGCTACGTACACTCCTACAGTAACACATGGCATGCATGTGGGACAATGCATCACATGGTGAACCCACTTGCCATCACAACTCTTATCGAATAAAAATCCATCAATCGTCTCGTCGATCGGAAATCCCTCAACTAGATCACAGCTCTACGATCGATAACTTCAATCAGAGCTTGCTTTACCCGAACCTTCTTGTTCGGTTAGCACATCGCATGATTGGATCACACACCAATCGGCTCGTCTTATGTGGCATGGGGCTTAAAATTGTGTTGCATATATATGTATTCTTCGGTTTCTTCATGTGACTTGAGTTTTGTTAATAATTCAGTAATTAACTATGGTTAATTAGTGTCTAATAATGTGAGTAGTTGATAACGCAGCGAAAGATTATGTGATATGTGTGTGTATGTGTGTGAAAGGACGAGAAAGTGGAAGTTACACTTATGAACAATAAGATAAATGGGGGATGATTAACAAGAGTGTAGCTAAAGACCTATCTCTATATTAATAAGCATCAAAATACAACGATACCCACGTTGAGGTATATATACATCTCATGTGCAAGGGTGCACATGTGTGAGGAGAATATAGGTACAAAGGTGTAAGTTCTATATTAAATGAACATGGGAGTGGAGGATCTACACTATATCCCACTCAAGTACAAAAACCGATTTAAGGCTTTACGGTCAACACACTAACCAGATTCTATCTAGGTAACTACTAAGTTACTGGTTGAGTAACTAACTAAATCTAGTTGAGCTTGATATCTCAACACGCCCCCTCAAGCTCAAGTGTGAGGCGTCTAACATCCACTTTGGATTTCGGCTTCACCAGCTTTTGTCCGGCCTTTGGCTTTCTTCGGCCTTTCTGAGGTAGTTTCAATTACTCCCCCTCAAGCCGGTGACGAAGGCTTGTAGTGTGAAATGGGCGAAGGCTGACTGCTTCCGCCCATCGTGAGTTATGACCCATCTTTGTAGAGCTCTTGGGCTCTTGTTCGGCCACTACCTTCATAGCGAAGGCATAATGATGGGCCATATACTCGTCGTAGCCAAGCTGAGTGACGGGGTTCTTCTCTCTAGATGAGCGTCGATCAACCTCTGAATTCGTCTTCTCCCTTGGCAACGAAGCTATATCCTTGAGCAATAAGAAACAGCTGACAATTGCACTATCGATCACATAGGCCAAATATAGGGGCACAACCATGGCAGCATGTGAAACCGTATGGCTCAAGAGGATTCTAAAGGATCTGGACGTCTCCATCAAAGATCCAATCCTCCTATATTCTCGGATACCTACCAGAAAACATTGTCACTTGGCCAACTTCAGTTCTTCTCTCGAACTTGATTAACTTGGCCAACGAACGAACGAATAAGGCCTATAGGGCGGGCACAAAGCGGTTTTCATCATTATGCATGAAGGCGCACATGTCGGCTCTTTGCAAAACATGAGCAATATTCACCTAGCTCGGAACCTAGTCTTCCACGCTCAGACTAAGCACATCGAGATGCATTATCATTTCATCTGAGAAGGTGTCCTTGTTGGAGATGTCGACTTGCAACACATCAGAACAAACCTGCAAATGGTCGACATCTTCACGAAGGCTCTAGGAGTCGACAACCTGCAGCAGTTCCTGACGAACTTGGGTCTCTTGACTGCTGACTAGCCGACCTTGAGGGGGAGTGAGACTAAGCCTGAGTCACCTACCGCTGACACGGAACCCGGACAAAAAAGAAGACGCGAAGTTGGATGGAGTAGAATGAACACAACAAACAAAGTGAGCTGACCATCCACAACTGAAGCCGGAGCCAACTACCAAAGTCGACTCAGATACCAGTCAAAACCCAAGCCGATTGTCCAACGATCGGAGGTTGTGTTTGAAGGGGCGTGTTGAGAATCAAACTAAATTTCCCTAGTGTGGGAACACACCTTAGGATCATCCAAGTGTGTGAACACCCCAATACTTTGTATCATAACTAATGTATCATAGAACTCAACTCCTATGACACATAATTAGTAGGCAATTAAGTCTCCGCCTCTTTCTCAAGAGGTAGTTGTAGTAAGAAAGTATAGACAGAAGGAGACTACATAAGCACCTTTGTTTCCATCCTTACTGTGGTGATGTATGGTTGACCAAGGATAACAGGGTAGGTTGATCGATCCTGCACAAAGAAATTTTGATTCACCGATGTTGGCCACCTTGGACAGTCAAGTGGGAAAAGTCGAGAAGGAGAAAAGACAAAGGGATGGTTACGGCAAGCGAAGAAGACGGGTGGGGTCGTAGCGTAATGAAGAGGGAGTCACAGCTGTAGCGTAGGGACAACCGAAGCATAATTAATATGTTTAGAAAAAGTAACAGTTCACGCACTGAGCGTAACCGACCATAACTCTATATATAAAGGGCATTGAAAACTTGTAATTGTGAGTGATAATTTTGTATCCAAGCATCTACAATATAGTTTCTATTTGCCTAACTTCCGTGTTCCCATAACTCTTCGTATTTGTTCATGTCGAGTTCCTTTTCTGTGTCAAGTCATATACGTTGCGTATGCTATTGCGCAATAGCTCAGTTATAGCCATCCTCCTAATCTCCACAGTCTCCACGATTAAGTTAACAACTACGGGCTCAGTGTATAGTCACCCGTAATACGGTTACAACATACTCCCCATTCTTGACCACAACACCCTTGAGCCGAACCCCAAAGGATTGAGGATTCGGCACCGTGTCACCTTAAACGGGTAACAACCGACACACCTCCAATTGTTACCTTCACACTGGGACATGCTCCGAATAGATCCTCTGTAGTCTCTATGGCAGCCCTTATTTTCCACCCATGATTCTTGTTGATCGGCCATCGTCCTTGAGCATAAAATTCCGATGACATCATGTTAATCTCTTATCCATGATCGATCAAAGCAATACATGGAATTTGTTGCTCCCCAATTTTTGTAGGTGCCTCCATTGTTGCTCGAGCCCAATGCTCCATTGTATAGTGACTCATATTCCCTTCATGAACCCCAACATCATTTCTGTTTTTTACACTTGCAGCGTTAATGGTGCCACCATACAAATTTTGGATTGTTGTTACACACCCTCCCATAACTTCCTCCGTCACCTGACTCTTTCTTCTTATAATATCTATGATAACTTCATGAAATTCTTTCTTCGCTATACCCAACACTTCTCTTAAAGTAAATTCTACCTTACTATTTAATATTGTCCTAGATAATCTAGCATGTGTAGTATCATTTAATATAATTAGTATCCCAGAACATCCCATTGTTTTAGGATTACAATGGTTCGAATAACATGACCCAGACATAGATTGGAGAACAAGAGAAATCCGGTATCGACAAGCCCGAGGATCTACTCATAAGATTGCAACCATTTCGCTACATCAGTTGTAGGAAGGACGCAAGGAAGAAATTTTTCTCTTCGCAATATCAGTAAAACCCTCTGACACCACTAAAGAGGAGTCCGCCGTTCAACTTCCAAAGAAGTATCATCATTATGCCGATGTGTTCGATAAAGTACCAGCCAATACGCTTCCTCACCATCGACCGTATGATTGCCCCATCGATTTACAACCGGGAAAAGAGCCACCATGAGGACCGATCTACAATTTGTCACCAACCGAGCTAGAAGTCTTTCGAGCCTATATAGAGGAGAATTTGGAAAATGGCTTCATTCGACATTCGAAATCTCTAGCTGGCACACCCATTTTCTTCGTCAAGAAAAAGGATGGATCACTTCGTCTCGTTGTAGATTACCGTGGCTTGAATAAGGTCACCATCAGAAATAGGTATGCAGTTCCCCTTATCTCAATTCTTTTAGAACGGATCAATGGTGCAAGGTTCGTCACGAAGATCGACTTATGGGGAGCATATAACCTCATACAGATCCGATCGGGAGATGAATGGAAGACCGTGTTGTCGCGGTATTCCGCGGGTACGTGTAGGATCTTAGGCGGGACCGCGGGGGTCTTGGACTAGGGAGACAGATGGTGGAGTCCTTAAGCTTTGTGGGCTTCAATCCGGAATCGGCTTCCGGCTCCAACGAATGTAGGGTTTCACAAAAACGGTTCACCCCGAATATGGACCCGATTCAAATACGTTACAAGGAAGATAGATATACGCTAACATGAATATATTTTACAAGAGCTTTACAACAAGACGGTTACATGCCCCGAATCCGGTGGCTATTACAAACAATCGGCTAATACATCAAGATAAGAATGAGGGACTAGCGAAGGCGAGTCAAGTGGGCCGCCGGGACTGCGACGTCCATCGTTGGTCACGCCCCGAAGATGATGGAGTGTTCTCGTGCCAGTTTGCCCTCCCTTCTCGAACCGGCTGCCATGCGAAACGCTCTCCATCGAGGAGAGGAAACCGAACCTCCAAGTGCCGCCACCGGAATGCCGAAGAGCCGCCATTGCAGAAAACCCCAAACCAAAACACTAACTCGACCAAGAAGAAGGTAAACCCAAAACCCCAAGCTTATGAAACCTAGATCACATAAAGAACCCTGAAACCCTAAATCCCCCATGATCTCTCACAAGATGAAGAACGAGACGAAGCACTAAACCTCCACTCAAGAAGAAGGAATCAACCCATAAGACAAAGAAGAAGAAGACCCAAAATGAAACCCTAAATGAAATAGGGAGAAAGACCAAAGTAGAAACCCTAAGAATAAGATGAAGACCAAGAAAACTACCAAACCCTAGACCTAAGTGGTATACCCTTCCTAACTCAAAATGGGCAACCCCTCTACAAGGGAATCTCCCTTCGTTTTATAGAACAAGGAGAGGGATGCGTAACAATGTGGAATAAATCCCGATTTACATTGGATTCTCTGTCCCAACTTAACTCCTACTCAGCGCCATAAAGGCACCCCTATCACCTACACCATTTGTACAAGGGTGAGTGCACATGCTCCACCTCACCGATTCTTCCGATATTCCCCGGTTTCTCACCATGGCCCGGAATCATCACAGCAACGTTTTGCACCAGATATGGGCACTTCGAGTATACAGTCATGCCGTTCGGCCTCACTAATGCGCCAGCAGTATTCCAGCACATGGCAAATGATATATTCCGAGATCTCTTGGATGTTTGTTTGATCATCTATTTGGATGATCTACTGGTTTATTCGAAGACCCAAGAAGAGCATGATTCTCATGTATTGTTAGTATTAAAACGACTTCGAGAACATGGTCTTTATGCAAAGTTGGAAAAATGTAGTTTCGGGTGCAAGCAGGTGGAATTTCTAGGCTATGTCATCTCCTCGAAAGGCATCTCCATGGATCTAGCTAAGGTCAACACGGTGGTAGAGTGGCAAACTCCGCATTCGTTGCGAGATGTGCAATGCTTTTTAGGCTTTGCCAATTTCTACCACAAGTTTATACAGGATTACCCAAAGCTTGTTCTACCTCTCAAACAACTTACTAAGAAGGGACAATCATTCATTTGATCTGAAGAAGCGGACATGCCTTTTGAGAAGGCATTTACATCGGCTCCTATTCTAGTTCATGTTGATCCAGAAAATCCATTCATCATGGAAGCGGACGTGTCGGATTTCGCATTGGGTAGTATTCTGTCACAAGGTAATGATGAAAAGCTACATCATTTGGCTTTCCACTCACGCAAGTTTGACGCCGCCGAAATCAACTATGAAATTCATGATAAGGAGCTATTAGCAATAGTGGACTCCTTTACGCAATGGAGGCATTTTCTAGAGGGATCCTCTCATCAAGTCACCGTATTCAGCGATCACAAAAACCTTGCCTACTTTCAGAGTGCTCGTGTGTTAAATCGACGTCAAGCTCGGTGGGCCCAATTCCTCACGCATTTCGACTTCAAAATTACATATCGTCCGGGGAAGCACCAAGGGAAGGCAGATGCATTATCACGGCGTTTGTATCTAGCACCGCGTCCCGGTGAGCCAGCTTTGGATAACCAAAAGCAAGTAATCTTGGGACCGGCACGACTGCAAGCAACACAGGTCTTCGGCATGCCCTTGGATTCCCACGTTATCGATACCATACATGAGGACTTGAAGACAATGCTTTCGCCCAAGCCATTCTAGCACAAATTGATCCCTCTCGAGCATCTTGTTCACAGTCGCAACAACCAGGTACAGACGATCGACAATTCGAATGTCATGATGGATTACTATTCTTTAAGAAACTCTTGTATGTTCCTAATGGTTCTTGCCGCCTTCGAGTAGTCCAAAACTGTCATGACACATATACAGTTGGGCATTTTGGTAGTACTAAGACATTAGATTTAGTACTACGATCATTCTGGTGGTCCTATATGCGACAATTTGTTGAAGATTTTGTTCAGACTTGTGATACATGTTGCAGAGCAAAAATGCCAAGGCATCATCCATATGGTTTATTAGAACCATTACCAATTCCGAGCAAGTCGTGGCAATCCATTGCTCTAGATTTCATCACAGATCTTCCAGTCTCTAAGGGATTCAATGTAATTTTAACAGTAGTAGATCGATATACGAAGATGGCTCATTTCCTTCCATGTATTAAGGAAATCTCCAGTGAAGAAACCGCCGAAATTGTCATGCGTGAAGTATGTCGGCATCATGGCCTTCCTGATAATATCGTCAGCGACCGTGGACCCTAATTCGTCTCGAAATTCTGGGAGCACCTTTTTAAAATGCTCAAGGTCACTTGTAACCTCTCTCCGGCTACCACCCACAAATCGACAGCCAAGTAGAACGAACAAATCAAACGTTGGAGCAGTATCTTTGGTGCTTTCTAAGCAATCATCAGGATGATTGGGCGGATATTCTCCACTTCGCCGAATTTTCCTATAATAACTTTGTCCACTCATCGACTAAAGTTACACCATTTTATGCTTATATGGGTTGTCACCCCCGGTGGTGTGTATTTGAAACCCCTGAGTTACCCACAAATCCTTGCACAGAGGATCGTTTGGAACGGTTACGCAAGATACAAGCAGATTTATCTACTCATCTACAACAAGCTCAACAAACACACAAGGGTTACGTGGATCGTCATCAGCTTCCATCCAGTTTTAACATTGGAGATCGGGTATGGCTACTACGACGACACATCAAGACTACTCGCCCATGCGAAAAGTTGGATTATCGGTGACTAGGTCCTTTCCATATTATTGGAAAGATTAATGATGTCGCTTTTCGTCTCGATCTACCCCCACAACTTAGCATACATCTGGTGTTTCATAGTTCTCTCCTCGAACCCTATCAAGACAGCACCATCCCAAGACATATTCCACAACCTCCACCCCCGATCGAACTTGAAGATGGACCTAAGTACGAGGTTGCCACTATCCTCAATTCCAAGATTGTTCACAACAAGCTCTACTATTTAGTTGATTGGCTAGGATATAGTCCCAACGAGCGTACTTGGGAACCAATAGAGAATGTGACCAATGCTCGTGCTCTTCTTGAAGACTTCCATCGTCAATATCCAGATAAATCGGGTCCTCAATCCAAAACGAATCGTGACACTCGTCATTTTAAAGGGGGGATAGTGTCATGATATGGCAAGACTCGAACCCATAACCTTATGTTACATGGGTTGAGCTCTTGACCATTACACTATCTATTATAATACATAAGATATTATTTTTATTTAAGTTTTACTATAGAAAATTAATGTATATTCCAAATTTCTCTGGAACATTCTAGAAGCTTCAAGACTACTCCTGAGAACACTATAAACGGAGGCACAAGGCATTATTTCGAACCAAATTGGTTCAACGCCAATCTTAAGCCTCCTAGCCTTCCTTGTATATTCTTCTCACATAATATATCGTTGTCATCATCATTCTCTCTCTCTCTCTCTCTCTCTACACCCTCTTTTCCTCTTAGTACTAATATTCCTCTCTTAGTACTAATTTCTTCTCTGTCTCAGTACTATTCTTGACACTTTGTAGTTCTTGGATCCTTTCTTGTAGCCCAATTGCAACAACTCAGCCAAAGCTATTAATTTTTGCCACTTTGCTGACACATCGTTTAAGCATTCCCTCATTGTAAATCTTCAAAAATCTTGTTAAATTTGTACCTTCGAAGATTCCAACTCGTGCGAGAATATTGTCGATGCTTGCCATCATCCCTTTCTCCCACATCATACGTTCCATCATCGTACACATAAACCTCATTTGTTCCTCCATTTTTGCTTGTTTCCGCCTTCACATTGGGTTCACCAAATATGTCTAGGTAGTTGTGGTTCATGGGGCGAAGTTGCAAGGACTAAGGTTAAAGGGACTAGTATGGTGGTTGAGGAGAATTCCTTGCGGTTTTCACGATTTGGTTGGAAGGAGAGTGAAGGATATCACTCTAGATTGGATTGCATCTATGTGAGCCCCAAAATTGAGGATTGGAGTGGTTGCACATCCATTCTAGATGGCTTTACTTACTCCGATCACCTTCCAATTTCCTTGACTCTTGATCCTATTCATAAGAAGAAGAGTGAGTGAATTTTGAGGATTCCCCTGAAGATTTTTGGTATCCATAAGGTTAAGGATGAAGTGATTAACATCTGGTCAGCATCTCCATCATCTGACGACCCCATACAGGTACTAGAGGATAAGATTATTAATGCTTCACATGCTCTTCAGAAAGCGGCTAGAGAGGAGCTGGTAAGGTGTCATTCCCAACTACAACGCTTGAGGAAGGCAGTCATCTCAGCTCAAAAGCTTACGCAAGTGGACCCACACTGTTCTTGGGCGAACGATTGACTACAGGAATCCACAAGGGTGTTGCAGGAGACTAGGCAGCAAAGGGAGCAATTCCTCTTATGAAAATTCGCAGCATGGTGGGCTATCAAGGGAGATAAAGTTAACAATGAGTTTTTTCTTACCAAGGCTCCAAAACTGAAGGGAAAGCCTATTCTAAGTCTTAAGCGAGAGGATGATTTGGTGACAACTGACCAAGATGAAATCTTGCAAATGGTAACAAAGTATTACAGAGATCTTTTAGCTCCGACATTGACAGAAGCCCCACCGATTAACTTGATGCATCATGTAGTTGCATGCTTGAAGACTAGGATTGGAGAGGTATCCAAATCACAGTTGTCAAAGACCATAGAGAAGGAAGAGATTGTAGTGGGGCTAGATAGGATTCATATCAGGGCCTGCCCTAGAGTTGACGGCCTTCCCAAAGCCTTCTTCGTGGAATTTTGGGAGAATATTTTTCCTAGTTTGGAAGCTAGATTCCAAGAAATGTGGAGAACGGGAAGGATGTCGAGCAGCTTCAATGAAGGACTGATATACCTAATTCCTAAATCAGAGAAGGTGTAGGACGAGATTAGACAGTGGAGGCCCATCACCATTTTAATCTCATTTATAAAAAAATTGCTAACATACTAGTGCAGAGAGTCAAGCCCTTTTTAGGAGATATCATCCAGACCAATCAAACCGGTTTCATGGAGCATTGATCTATTATGGACAATGTGATATTGTTTTGGGAGGATGTTCCGATAGCAAGGGAGACCAAGCAAAACTTAGCTTGTCTGATGCTTGACTTCGAGAAAGCCTATGATCAAGTGCAATGGTATTTCCATGAAGAAGTGATTCATGAAGGTGATTGAGCTACCATGGGAATAGAGGTGTGCTGCTCAAGCCTTATATAAGAATGACTCAAGTAAGGTGTTGATTGCAGGGAGGAAAGGAGCTAGAATCTCTCTAGCTACATCCATCAGGCAAGGTTGTCCTCTCACCCCCTTTCTATTCCTCTTTATTATTGAAGCAATGTCTGCCTTTTTGAATAGTCAGACGGAAAATTTACATGGTCTTTCAATCCCTAACACAAGACAATCCTTGCTCGACTCGGAGTTTGTGGACGATACGATGCTATACCTCCAAGGTAATGACGCAAATCTGGGGAGGGCACAAATTGCTATCAATCTCTTTTGCAAAGCATCAGGGGTCATCGTCAATTGGAATAAGTCCAAGGTTTTTTGGATTAGCTCGGAGGCCGAGCCAGTATGGAAACCAAATGTTGATTTCAGAGGGATTGCAAAAGGGGAAGGCACCAGATATCTGGGAATGTGGATTGGTGTAGATATCGACAAAAGAATACAATTGCAACAAATTCAAAGTAAAATTTGCAACAAAATCCATATCTGGTCAGGGATGAATTTATCATTAGTTGGTAGGATCAGAGTAGCTAACCATGTGCTCTTGTCTACTATGTGGCATGCGGTCTTAGTGTGGATGTTTGACAGATATGTTATTCGTATTGTTAAAGCGTGTATCAAGGGCTTTCTATGGGTTGGGAATAGGAAAGACAACGCGACAGCTAAAGTACCATAGTCTACATTGATTCTTCCCAAAAGTAAGGGGGGTTTAGGATTGATCGACCCTGGAGTACAAAGTCAATCATTGCTATTTAAGGTATTGGTAAGGAGGTTGCTGCCCGGAAATGAGTTATGGAAAACATTGATTTTTAATAGGAGCATCCTTTGGAGTCCACGACTTGGTGGGCATTGGAAGCCACATAAATCATGGCTATTTTGTATGGACTTAAAGCTTAGGAAGTCTAATCGGTTGGCTGATCGCACATATATGTCAGTGATGAAGGCATGGAATATGCTCCGTGGGCATCTTAGTCGTATAGGTCCAATTACTAATGTTGAATGGATGCACCAACCCCTATTGTGGAACGAGGCCTTAAAGTTGAACGAGGGGAAGATGCTTGGCCAGAGCAAGAGTATGTCATGGGCTATATTGCATGGTGTTGGGATTCAGTCAATGGCAAATTGGATGTAGTTGTCCCCTAATAATGGGGAAGAGAGTGAATGGTTCGGACAATGTGGTGATACCAGAAAAGTTATCAATGCCAAGGGTATAGGAAAGAATGGGAAGATCATCCAGTTGGGATCTGTAGTTGCAGGTGCTCATTGGCTCCCAATTAGAATTGTGGCACAAGACGGTAAGAAATGGAAGGTGAATCCATCAGTCGATGAGGTTGAGGAGGATTGGATCTTGTATGTAGTTGAAGGCAAGCCACTCGAGTGTTTAGAATGGGATCCTGCAGAATATACGTGGAGGGACGAACAAGGTAAATCACGTGGTTTCTTTGACTATGCAACTCGCTTGGGGAGACATTTATGATTGCATCGTGAGAAGTGTGTCAACAAATGGACCCATGTAGTTGTCGATTCGATCTTTGTGGATAAAACCAGGAGCAGGATATAGAACTCATCCCTCCCCGAGAGGGTCAATGTGTTTTTTTGGCTAATCACCCATCGAGTTGTTCCAACCGGAGAGTGGTTGAGGAAAAGGGGTGGCATGAGTAATTGCAAGGCCTGTGGAGCGAGTTTGGAGGACATCGCACATTTTTTATGGAGCTGCCTACGAGCCCAAGAAGTTTGGACGAGGAGCTTAAGAATTCTAGCTCGATGCGGGGTTGAAGTTCAGGTATCAAGTGCATCAATTGTTTGGTTAGCTACTGAATCGACTGCACGGTTTCATGGGTGGAATGGAAACAGCCCTTCTTTAAAGGTAGTGAATGGAACAGTTCAACCTGCAGCTCAAGGAGATTCATTCTACATGCAGGAATGGTACGTAGATGTTTGGTTTTTAGTGGTTGGCCTTACTATTTGGCAAGTGTGGGTATCTAAGTGCAAGGAGTCGTTTACGGGGAAGCGAACCCCATCGTCTGAGAGTTTAATGATGATTTGGTTTAATCTGATTTCTACGCTACAAGGAAAGTTTGACGGCCTTCATGGGCCCTCTGATGCGACTGAAGAAGCTAGATACCGCTTCCTTCTTAAATGGAGAGGTTCTCCAATGTTACAGATGGTGGATGGCAATGCAAAGTGGATTTATCAGCCACCTCGGTGGTTGTTTCCTCCTAGGGTACCAAACATAAAGGTAGGTGCTGAATTGTGAAGAGATTGGAGGGTGTCTTTGTTGAATGTGGGTGTGTGAGGCTCATGTTGAGGGGAGTCTATCGAGTAATTCTATGACGAGGCTTTGTTGCTTCATTTATACATGATGTTTTCTTGTAGCCATTGCAAAGTGGCTTGTAACATAGGAGTTTTATATTATCCTATGTACTTTTTCTTAACTAATGGAAGTAGAATTTTTTTGGAAAAAAAAAAAGGATGCATTGAACAAAAAAGGATTACATCAAGTAGAAATAAAGAGAACAAGTTTTTTATTTATATTACAATTTTGAATGATATCAATGCACCCATAGTTGATCACCAAACCTCGACATCGATGACCAAGACTAGACGTCCATTATTGTGGTTGTAGAGGTCAATTCAATAAGCATTGATGGTTTCGAGATTAAGCATGTGTAGATTTTGGTAGTCACTATCATCATAAGGCAAGCACTTGTTATTTCGAACCTTTTAATAAATAATAATATTGTTCGATACTCATAAAGGAGTTTTTGGTAGTCACCATCGTCACAAGGCAACTCCTTGTTATTTTGAACTTTTTTCATAAATAATAATATTGTTCGATAATCATAAAGAAGTTTTTAGCTAAAAACAACATACTTGCAATAATGAACATGTGATTTGAGAGACCATTTATAAAATAGCCAAATTGAGGAAGTTTACATATTGATATTTGAACACAAAAATAATTTTGAAAACAAAATATTGACTCTCATTCACACATAATTTGAATTTACAAACCATAGTATATGTTTATAGTAAAGAGCCTTCTAATTATGTTGAGATTTGGATTAGTAACTAAAATCACCTTCTAATAAACACTCTGAAACATTCTTGTGTAGCTTGGACACTACCAAACAATGGAAATATATTTTAAAAAGTTTGGGTATTGTCTATGAACATTTTATCATAAATTGTATGACATCCACCTATTTTGACTTTAGAACCATAATTATATAAAAAGACAAATGGACTGTCGTTAGAATCTAATTCAATAATTTATTTTGTTTCCCACGAGTTATTAATTGGAATCAAACAATGAACCTTACTTTATATGGCAATGATATACGCCAACATTTTGTTTCATATAAATTCATAATACCAATATTGGTTATTGATATTTCACAATATCCATTGTGATAAATTATAATGTGGTTGAAATTGATATCGAGATTCTTGATTAGTAGCAAATATCATCTTCAAATAAATTGAGCTTTCATTTGCCCTCCTTGCAATATTTTTTGCACCTTTGAAGACTATCAAACTCTTACATGTTTTTAAAGTTAGGAGGTTGCACATTTTACCATAAATCATGCATGTTCACCTAATTTAACTTTAGAAACCCACTTTTAGAAAAAGACAAATGGCAGTGTTGTTAGAATAATATTCAATAATTTGGTTTCTTCCCTTAAAATCAAATACGGTAATGATATATATCAACTTTCCAATTTGATATAAACCCATAATACCAATGTCGGGCATTTATTGATCATCATTACATGGTTATTCTTTCATGTAAAATCAAGTAGGTGATATAAAGATAAAAAGTGTTAGTGTTAAATAGTTGTAAATGTATTATTGAAGAACCTTAATAATTCTCATATTTTAAGTTACACAAGTTAAACACATGACCATTTGGTCTCCGTTGGACAACCTTAATAGAGAGGACTTAAAAACAAAGAAAACATTCTATTGTTGTATGTCCTAGCCTTTGGTTATATGTGCAGATGATGGTGAAACTATGCAACCCAATTTTAAACCCTGTTCATTTAGCTGATGAGAAGGTGCAAGAATGAGATTTATTTATGACCAAACATGTCATATGATCAACAAATAAACAATATGGTTGGACACTAACTTCTGAAGCTAGGTGAAATTAACAGATGTTGCATTAATAGATGGAAAATGCTAAAATCTCCATTACATCAACAATATTTGTTTTATGTTGAACATGAAATAAAAATGATCAAAAAAAAGTTCATGAGGTAAACAATGGTCAAATTATAACAATTATATATTATAAGGTTTCTCAACAGCTAACTGGATATTTCATTGTCCTAGTCATGTGCAAGGGAAGTTAACATATATCTAACACTGCTTTTGCATAATAATAAAACCCATCTGATAAGTATTTTTTAAAGCTTCATTGCCTCTTAACAGATGTTGCATAAATAGATGGAAAATGCTAAAATCTCCATTACATCAACAATATTTGTTTTATTTAGAACATGAAATAAAAATGATCAAAAAAAAGTTCATGAGGTAAACAATTGTCAAATTATAACAATTATATATTATACGAGGCAATGAAGCTTTAAAAAATACTTATCAGATGGGTTTTATTATTATGCAAAAGCAGTGTCAGATATATGTCAACTTCCCTTGCACATGACTAGGACAATGAAATATCCAGTTAGCTGTTGAGAAACCTTTAGAACATGCACTCCCAATTTGATCAATATTACATTTGTGGGTCGTTTGCTGACATTCTACTGTCTTCTTAAAAAGATAAAAGAACAAGGTTTCTATCCTGTTTGGAAGCAATTGATAGAGAAGATGAGGAAAGGCTTCAGAGCTTGAACAATGAACAAGGTTATACAAGGGTGAACAAAATAATCTTCATCTAAACACACCATACCGCGAGGATAGTACACAAGATGTGGATGATGATGACTCGGTTATCAATTTGAAAACATGACTTTATTAGACTCTGATATCTATTATTAGAGCTTACTAATTGTGTTGCCTTCTGGTCGATTTTTTATAGAATTTATGATTTTGATGACATGCTGAAATTTTCTAAAAACATGTTACTTAATATTGTAAATTAATTATTTTAAAAATATCAAATTTTACATGTGTTACAAATGAATGATTCCAATAATTCTTTGCAGGTTTTCTTCATTCAAGAATTATTGAATGTATGTCAAACACAAATGGTCCGTTCTATGTTGACATGTATACTTGGCTCATTAATGAATGCATTTTTGCAAAAGAGACACAAACCACTGTTGTGTCCTGAAGTTCTGGAGATCGGGATCTCCAGTTAAATCTGAGAGTGAAATACCACCCACATTCACTAACAAAGTTAATGCCTCTAAAGCATAAGCTTCTTGATTCAACAAAGCCGCAGCACAAGCAAGGTTAAAAACTACACCACACTGCTCTTCAAACTTCAGCTTGCAGCTTCCTGTAGAATTAATCACCAACCATGTTAGCAAACATTTGAACACCTTTGAAAGTATACATGTTTACCAACAGCAAAGAAGGGGATTAGTGGAGTAATATAACCCACATAGACATAGGCGCATAGCCATAGCTCAAGCTTTATTAATGAACCATCAATCATTTTGATGTTATGTTTCAAATTCAGCTCTAGTGTAACGGTTTGTAATAAAAAAATAGACGTTTCTTAAAAGTGTAGACTAATCTTTTGACCTTCACAAATGAAGAAATAAATTTCTAATTTTGTTCCTAGACATAGGAAAGGCAAAGCCAAAGAGATGAAAGCAATGCATGCATACATAGATACAGAGATGCATAAATTTGCATATGTATAAATAATACATGCATGCCTCCATGCAGAGATAGAGACAAGCATCCATACATGCATGCATTGATACATACATATATCCATACATGCATGGATATGGAGGTGCATGGATAGATGCATACATGCATGCATTCATATGCATACATACATGCTTAGATACATGCATGCATGCATGCATGCATAGATACAAATACACATACATAAATCTACAGGACTAGGGTAAAATAATAATTACAAGATAAGAAAGTCTGGTCATGTTCTAGTGAGTTTGCAACATTAAGGAAAGATCAAGGTCATGCTGACTTTTCAGCTTCAACATCCCTATTAAAATTGTAGTTCGGCCATGTGCCATAAAACGTAAAAAGTGCCTATAGTGGCTTTGTTCACACATATGAACACAAATGAAGCAATAAGAGTTTAATGGTAATTGCAACTTAAATCTCGGTTGCACACTCAAAGGGTTTGTTCAAATATTTGGACTCGTACGAATCTCATCCTCATGCTTGCAACCGTGGAACTTGTCAACATGCAAAATGCCTATCAAGAAGAACTATTGGATTATAACGGTCATTGAAGCAACCAACAGTACTATCATTCTTATAGGTACAGACAATTGAACTTTCAAACATCTAGATCAATAAGTTACTAAGTGATTTGGACGATATCATTACTACCAAACATGTCAGCAATTCAGAGGAAATATACATCATTGTAGAAATATGGTATCTGTCAAATTAAGTTTTTGGAGTATGGGTAGGCAAGAAAACATACCAGCTTTCAAAATTTCAACAGCTTTGGTATATGTGCTCATGCTATGAACCAAATGTTCTTCAGCAACAGTAAACTTCCCGATATTCTGGGAAGATTTACCAGCTACAAAATGGGCTTCTGCTTTCCCGATTATAGCATCAAGGCATGTAGAATTAACATGTAATGCTATACCAAATCCTTCTTCCAATGCAATATTCAATAGTTCCAATGCTTGTAGGGGTGGAATCTTCTCAGCAAGAGCACAACATGCTTCACCTATGGCAATAAAAATGCTGACATCGGTAGGATGAATCTTTGCAGCTCCCCTCAATTTCTCTAATGCGTGTTCAAGGGCAGTCATTGACTCTGAAGATGAATCTGGATTCCTCTACAAGACAGACAAAAACATATCAGAGTGTCTGGGGGAGACCAGAGGATCATGCATTCAACTCCTTTACTCCAATTGTCTAATAAATTGTTGGAATACCAAAAGGTAAATGGATAAAAAAAACACCAAAAACTCTTAACTACCAGAACACATCTATTTAATGCTACAGTTGGACCTGTTTTGATAAACATCCAAAAACTCCAGGGTATTTTGTCTTGTAGCCCATAAATAAATGTAGTTATCAAACTTTGCCAAAAGCACGCATCTAAACCTCAGCAAACGATGCAAGGCCAGCCCCCCAGTTCTGTAGAAGCCCTGCCATATCATCACCAACACTTGCATTCCCTAGATTCCAAGCGCGTTCATACATCTGCAATCCCTTGCTATAGAAATCTTTTGCAACCCTCCATGCTTGAGATTCTGAACTCTCATGGCTTCTTTGCATTTCAACTTCTGCCCTTTTGATATTGCAATCACCATAGTTTGCAAGGAGTTCTATATCACTTGGAGTGACAGAGAGAGCAACAGAGTACCTATGATGCATAAATCAATTCTAACCTCAGAATGTTCTTAACTTTCAAATGTTTTAGGTGATTGACAATGATAATGGACATACCGTGCATCCGCTTGCTTCAAAAGATCTAATGCTGCTGCTATCCCACCACCTTTCTCAGCTGGTAGCTCAAGTGTAACCTCAGCCCAGTCACATAAGGAACTGGCACTATTGATTAAAGCTTCCTGTTTAAATTCGCTGGATTCTACTGACGCAACCTTCTCATACATGTCAAAACTCTTTCTACCAACAAAAAATAAAAACATTTAGCATCAGCAACAAGAATAAAGTAGCCCATAGAAAAACAGGCATCAGTCCAGTGATGTGAATTTTCAACATCTCCACATTCATTCATAGCACATCTCCACATTCATTCATAGATATCTGCATTATTAATATCACCCTTGCATTTTCATGTCAACCATTTCAAGCAATGTTTCTTGAAATTGAACATAGAAATCCTTATAAGCAGGTATTTTTAAAACAGTTATCAGCCCACATAATCAGTATTTGGAAAAGAACCGCAAAAATCAAAAATAATTTATCTTCAACTGAAATTTGAGAAATTGTTGATCTGAAAATTTATCAGTTGTGACATTCAACATCTGCTGTCCATCAATATCGTCTGCTGTCCATCTAGAGACACATTAAGATATATGTGACATTCAGGACAACAAGATATATGTGACATTCACCTTCCTATGGCCCTTTACACATTAATGCCTTTATATTCTATCAATTGCAACCTATGAACGCATATATCCATCAACCAGTTCTTTTGTTTGTCAAATGTCATGTCAAGCAATAAGATAGTAACCAAAAAATGCTGAACCATACATCCTTTGAATGTATTTTCAGACATTTTTGTCATATCTTGCCATCTTATGTTCTAGTTAAATTTAAATGTGTGGTATATTTATCTTAGCTAGCATATTTTTATATTTCCAAAATATTTAAAAAAGAATCAGTAGTTCTGTTTCATTTTTCCATTTTGGCAAAGTTGAAACTCACTTCCTCTGGTTAGGTTTGCCTTGTTTCCCATCATACTTGCAAGTTGCAATCATGAAGGTGATTAAAATCGTTGAGTGCAGTGGGAGTTTCATCACCTTCACCAATACGTCAGGATATAAAATTGTGACCCAAAAACAGGACAACTTGCAAAGCTCTCCAATCAGCTTGATTAAGCATCTTGGAGTCTATAGCAGCCCAGAAGGTCCATCGAACATTGTGTCGAGGAATAAAATAGGTGGTCTGGGGGTATATTAACCACTTGTTTCAAAAAAAATTGCATCAGTGTAGTCTTGCAACATTGCATGGATAGGTTGGTATGTATGTTGCTCTGGTAAGGTGTCATGCATGGTTGATGTCTTGGCAGCACTGCCGATATATCATAATGCCAGACCAAAAATCATCATTCAATGAAGAATATTTCTGAAGATTTTTGAAAACGTTTGGTTATCTCTAACATCAAGGTTTTTAAAATATTCAACTTAGGAATAATTCAATATTTACAAAAAAGAAATAAGTTAAATATTACAAAAAGTACAAGGGATTACTCAATATTTCTACTTTTATGGTTTCACAAGTTATAAATTTGCCCAATCACCAGAAATTTTGTGAGTCTTTAAATTCTCCAAATTACCAACGCTTAAATGAGTTCATAAATTTGCTCAGATCCCTTCAAATATTTTTGAGAGTTCACCAATTTAATATTCACTTGATCATAATGGATTGCAAAAGCAACAAACACCATATAAATAATGGAACAATTTTAAACTATATGAACTATAGCACAAAACTTACATTTATAGATAGAATATAATTACAATGTGCATGATCCATAACTTTAAATTCAAATGCTATTAATAGGTCTTCATCATTGATTCATTGACGCACATAAGAGTACCTGTAAAGATTAGATGAACGTTGGGCAGCGTCCATTTGGATGTTCCATGCATCAGTCTTGTTAATTCGTCCACCAAAAATGCTCCCAACCATCTCATACACACCCACTTGCACTGAGCTCGCCCATAAAGCATAGACCTCTCCCTAAATGAAAAGAATAAAGTAGGCGAAAGTATGAAAAATGTTAATGCATTTACTCACTAACCCACCCAGGAACGTGGGCTAATCTTATCTATTTTGTCTTTCCATGAATTAAAAAAAATGGAAGCAAAGTATTGAGTCAAATTCATAAAACAAGTTTCATCTGATAAAGCATCTGTAAATGTGAGCTAATCTAATCCATTGTCTCTTATAATGAGGCGTGAAAAAGCTGCACTCTATGTGAGTTAGCTCACAAAAGAAGAAAAAAAACAAGACATGGATTTGCCAACAATTCATTTGATGAAGCATCTGGAAATGTAACCTAATCTAATCCATTGTCTCTTATCATGGAACCATAAAAAAAATTCACAAAACAACCAAGATATGGATTTTTCTATCATTCATTTGATAAAGCATAAAGGATGTGAGCTGATATATTATGTGGTTTGATTTGATACATAGAAAGTATGCGAGTTAATTAACGAAAGAACAAGATATAGGTTGATTTACTTACCAGATCAAAGAGAGCCTCTTCATGCTGAGGTGAAGAAGGGATGCTAAGAATTTGCAGAAGAAGCTGAGCGCATTCTGCAAAAAGGGAGCCTCTTGCTAGCCCTTCATCCTTCCTCTCTGCTTGCTTCTTTACTTTCTCTGCTTCTATAAAATAGAGACAGGTTTTAAGGTTAGTATTTAGTTGCTTTTTTAGGTTTCTATGACTTTGATATTAGAGTTTTGGGCAAAACTCTCTGAAATGGCCCTGAGATTTTTTTATTTCCCAAATGTCTCCGGGTTTCTATTAAATTTCAACAGAAATATCCCTGACCAGCCGCCGCCAAAAGAGAGCTCAAATAGCACATATAATCGAGGAAAAGGGAACGAATTGGGACAAACAATACATGGCACGAATTCGGGGCATTCAGGGAAATATCATGGGCTAGAGGCAGTTAGGGAAATAAAAAAGGAGAATTCTGGGATACATATTTCCTATTTTTCCTTCAGGTGTTATTAAGGGGTCTTCTTTGGTTTTACGGGTTCAGCATGTTAAGTTTTAGGGGTTCTGCGATTCAGTGAACATTCGGAGGCCACTTATCAATCAGAGGTATTACTGTTGTTCAGTCGACAACAACTATTGTCGACACAGTATAAGTCAAACACTGCTCACCGAACGTTCTACCAATGAATTGTGGTTAGACGAATAGATACTAAAATGGCTGTAAACTTACCGATGTTAAACAGACATCGAGATCGCTATTTACGTAATAAAGTTATGACAGAAAAGAATAGATTGACATAGCGTTTCGTAGACAGAGATTTCCTAAACTAACTTTATATTACTAAATAAAATGATAGCTCTTTACACTACCTTCGGTTCCTTTTATACTGCCACAAAATGGCAAGAACTACAAAATCTCTAACTAACTATAATTTCGGTTTTAATTTAATTCGGCAAAATGCTGACTCATCGATCCTCTATACCGATCCGATTCCGAACCTTCTACATTTCCGACTCCGACGCTTCCCCACTTGTCCGGGTAACAATTACGGTAGGTTTAGGGTTACAGTAAGAGTTAGAGAAAAAAAGGTTGAGTTTTTGAAAGTGATTGAAAGAATTACACAAAAACAACGAGGATACAGGAGAACAATCAGCCAGATACTAGGATTAGGGTATAGTGGGTTTAGAATTAGGGATTTAAAGAAGGGGGGGGGGGGGGGGGGGGGGGGCAATGGCGATTATAACTAAAAACAAGAAGCGGAGTGGAAATAGGAAAAGTGGCCACTTACCAGCGAGAAGTCTTGCTGCGGAGGAGGAGGAGGAGGAGGAAGTGGTCTTCTTGTTTCTACTGCTCCTGCTGCTGTTACGTTGAGTTGTGGGAGGTGCCATGGAGAACCTGATTTAGGTTTAGGGTTAGGTTTAGGTTTAGGTGCAAAACCTGATTTCCAAATTCTGGGGCTATACATACATACACATACATATGTAATTGGTTCCAAATCTTAGTGCTATATGTACATACTATGTGTAATTGGGCCCACATCCAACACACTAACACATTCTCGGTTTAGGCTTAGGTGCAAAACTTTGACTTCCAAATTATATAGATAATAGGCCTATAATTGGCTCCAAATCTTTAGTGTTATGTGTAATTGTGCACGGATCGAACACACAACACACTTTCGGGTTAGGGTTAGGTTTGCGTGCAAAACCTGACCTTCCGAATTCGGGCACGGATCGAACACTCCCTTGTTTCGATGTGGCATTGTTGATGGGGAGCACTCTGGTGACGAGAATTTCTTGCGCCTGTTCCTCCCCTTCTCTTTTGTCTGCCCTCGTGACCCGGCCCATGGCCTAGTATCAAGGCCAGGAGATAAGAACAAATGAAGAGGGGGGAACAAACAATCGTGTGGAAAAGGGTTGTTTGAGGTTGAGGAACACCATGTTAAGTGCATATATATTCTTTTATAGCTTAGCCATAGAGACATCGCATAGCCTACATTACATGACAGATTGATTGCATTACTTTCACTTTCGTAATCGGGTCAAAGTCAACCCCTTTTAGATTATGTTGGTAGACCTTCTCCCATATATAACTATATTATAAACTTATCGCAAAATTGCACTTGGTTTTCACTTAATTATATTGCCTGTTTTTTATTTTAAATCTCCTTCCTATTCATAACGCCAATCTCTTTGAACTTCAAAATGGACAAAACATATATAAATTACAATATCGCTTATGTTCTCTATTTTGTTGGAAATACAGAATACATCCAAGTTTTTCGTACAATTATGTGGTTACGTGAAAATAGTCACCACCTTCATCGAAAGCTTTGAGAACGGCGATCAATTACATGATAGCATGAGCTCCTCTCCCTTATCTTTGTTTCTTAACTTCATATGTTTGAGTCTCACATTAGTCAGACCTTTGCTCAAGTCTCTGGCATGAATCTTCTTGAACCAAAAGTTCAAGTGAATGTTGCGCTACTTTTTTTTATATTATTTTCAATTAAGCTTAGGACTAACATTGGCAAGGTAAACCATTTTTATTTGTTACTTTAAATGTCCATACTCTCCCTTATCTAGAGTTTAGATGCTCCTATGTTTGTACATATATTAATGATGTTCCTAACCCTATGGTACATTAAGAGTGTTGCCTGAAATGTATACCTCCCATGAACATAGCCTGCTGGTCAAATTAAATTGGGCTTTTCAGTAGAAGTCGAAGTTTAAACAAGAGGATTCTAAAAAGTGTAATGCAAGATGTCTACAAGAAGATGTTATCTACCCTGATTTTTGCACCACATTGCAAGTCTACTCTAGAAATGATCGATTTCAAACTCAGGAAAGAAAGACAATTTGCTTGAATATTTACTTTGACTTGAAATTGGATATTAGCAATATGCATTATATTATTATGTGTACATGTTATAGAAAAACACAACATTTCAATCTAAGCCTTAAATAGAAGCCTTTGTAACAAAACTAAACCTTCATGGATGGAAAATAAAAATAGTAGATGATATTGTACACTAAAAAAGAGTAATTTCCACAACCAATTTACAAAAACAGGGCGAGATATCCACATGGGCACTGTGACCAGGAGATTCTAGAAGAACTCCTAAACACTGTTTAAAAAAACAGAAAAGAGGAGTAATAGCCATTGTAACAAATTTAAGAAAACATCGCAAGATATCCACATGGGCATTGTATCAAAGGGATTATAAAACAAATCTTTAAAACTGCTAAAAAAATGAACATCAAGCTCACAAAGAAACCACATTTGAGACCCATAAATTACTCCAACCATTTGTATTCTTTAACGCACCTTTTATTACGTCATATTTCATTTTAGATGCATCACAGAGAAAAGAACATTAAAATAGATGGACAAAATTATTTTGATGTTCTGTAGTATATACAAATTGATGTATTGTCTACAAAGCTCAAATGTGTTCCAAGTAGATCCTACTTTTTATTGGGCTGAAACAATAAATGGATCATCGCTAAAACATGAGACATCTCTTATTTGGCCGGCATGAATAATAATCTAGAACTATCATTGGAAATCTCTTATGAGCTTTTTATTGACTTGACTGATGAATCATTTATATGTATCCAATCTATGTGCCATTGATTCATTCCCTATTGAATTAACTTTTTTCTTCTAAACTACATGAATCTCGATGTATGTATTTAGTATGGAGATTTGTAAGATTTATGCATCGCTTGGATATCATGCCCATTCACATCAGGCCTTGAGAATCAGAGTGTTCACAAAATTGACTGTTGATTGATGATATGAATTCTCCTTCACGAAATGGCTACTGTGAGTATATCCTTCAGAGTCAGTGACTGTTGTCATGTTATCAATAGGTGGAACAGCACGCCCATTGTGCTTAACTAAACTGCTGATTTCATTTGAGAGCTCCGTATCATCGACAAGAGATTCCAACAATACATGCAATCCTACATGTAAATCAGAATGCAAATTAAAGAGTCAGTATATATTTATTTATTTATTTATTTATTTATTTATTTATTTATTTATTTATTTATTTAAACATGATAATGGCTGCACACATATATATTACTCATCCCACTTACGGAATCTCCAGTAATGCTTAGGATTAGTTGGGTCATTTATGCACTCTTCCTTCGCAGGGCGCTGTGCATACAATTCTTTCAGTGCTAGCATATCCTGGAGAAATGAATAAACATATAAGACATGAGAATAAATGGAAGCCGCAAAACTTCAGGCATCATTCTTTTCTTTGTTTTGCTCAGTTTGATTTATGAGACAACATCGTTGTACATAATCTTGGTTTTTGTTCATGGGGGTTGTGGGCATACAGCTATATATTACCTCTATACAGCCAAAAACTGCATAAAGATGGAAAACTTTCTTTCACAAAATGAATATCTACTTTCTAAATTCTAGCATGTTTTGGCTGCTACTATAGTCGTCAATTGAATTTCTGTTTGGGATATTTTTATGATTCATTTTACTGATTAGATTTCTGTGTCACTGTCTGTGTTTACCATATTGAATGTATAACTCTGAAAATACTGTAACACATCATACCATTGTCAATTGTACACATACTGTATCATATTGAAAACTCATATCTTTTGTCTGTCTTTTACTCACTTTGACAGAACAATATTAGCGATTAAAACATTATGGTCTTTTTGAGTGATAAAACATTTGTTTTCCTTCCTTTCCAGTTCTTAAAAGTGGTTTACCTGGAGAGGGAAGACGGCCCACATTGAAGGTGATTCCATATGTTGTTTAATGATTGCATAGACAACACTAGGTTCACACTTTGCTGGTGGTAAATCACCGAAGTTCAGGGCATTATGGAAGAATCTTACTCGCCGGTCTTCATCCTCTTCCCACCAAGCCCGTAGTGTGGAACTATCATGACATGATGGAGCGCAGACCTGGAAAAGTAAACTATACATGTCTTTTTAGCATATAAGATGATGTTATTCGTTAAACATGTAAGAACTATAAATATATATATTGGTTTTAGAAGATCAGACTTCTTCTTCATCAGGAGGAGAAATAAAATGATTCTATCGCCCATCGGGGATAGACATAGCAAACCTTGGGATTGCTCAAATGAGAAGCAACGGAACCATCGTAGTATGTTTAGAAGGATGGTACATACCATATTACAGTGTTCCGGGAGGGAAATTTATATATACATAATCGTAAAAAAAATGTCTCTATTGTTAAAATCACAAACCGTTGTATATTCGTAGTCAGATGGCAGAGCAAATTCCACACTAGGGCTGCTTGGCATCCTCTGAATTCTGAGGCCCAATAATCCTAGATCTCGAAGAACCTGGTGAAGAAAATTAGGGTTGAATTATGGAGCTTACTGAAGGCTAAATGTGCATCATAAACCAACAAGAAAGATAATATGCTCTCTAGGATAAAAGATACCCATCGCTTGTATAAGCAAATACATGGAAACAGGCCCAGAACTGAATCATATGATCTCTTTATATCATACTCTCATTCATTTCTCTTTGTTTGGCTGATATGAAAACAAATATAACCCTGGTAGGATGAAATAAAACTCTGCTAATTATCCAATGAGTCACATGATCACATATTCACGACAATAAGAATCAATGTTTCACACAGATTGGATAGTCAATCTTGAGTAACATGCCATCTAATGCAAATGTCACGAATAAGTTTTGTTTTTGTTCTATTATGACATTGTTTTTTGTTCTCTCTGGAACTCTTTACATTGCATGGCCACTATGAAACATCTTGAGGACCAATGGTGCCTAGACCGACGGAACTAATGGCCACCATGTGGTCAGTCCAGTTAGCCCTGGGTTCCAATGTGTGGAGGTGTGTCCAACAGTAACGTTATGTCTTATAAATAGATTTAGATTGGGCTCTTCATAAAGTCGGTTAAAAGTTACAAGCCAGTGATAGGTGAGTAGGCTAAGATATTTGTTTTTTGCAGAGGTGTTACCTAGCAGCATGACCAAAAGTTACCTTACTCAAACAAACCTGGTTTTATATGCGGAACTAGAAATTTGGTTTTAGATCTAAGAAATAATCATTTTGGAGAGATGAAATCTCTTTGATTTGCCCATTTCCTAGTTGCTGAGTGGAGAGCATCTCAGAGGCTGTACTTTCGGATTTTAGTTGCTGAAATAGGCTTAAAAGTCCTGGTTGCGTTCCAAGAGTTTGGTCTATATTTTGTTGTATCCTCTATTAATTATCCATAAAGAAATACTGAAAGGGGTGTTGGTTTTTGGGGACAGCATGGTATCAACTTCCTTGTTCAGGAACAATCTAGCTTCATGAAACTGAAATTACACAGAATCCTGCCGATATTTTTCCTCTTTGTTGCAAGAACATTCCGATGGTGTCCGATTGGGCACTTTACCATCCTTCAGATGTTCCAGAGGCTAGTTTCAAAAAAATTAATTACATAACTTCATTTCCTCAGGGGTTATGAAAATGAACATCCCTTCAACCATATGCAGCCCCATATCTAATAGAGATGTCCGTCAAACAAATATCAACAAAGATAAAGAACTTTCATCATGTAACAACATAAGTTTATTTTTTTGAGGACTCTTGTTCACGAATATGGATTTTCAGATTGGGAAATGATATATCAGATATTTCAGATGTTCCAGAGGCTAGTTTCAAAAAAATTAATTACATAACTTCATTTCCTCAGGGGTTATGAAAATGAACATCCCTTCAACCATATGCAGCCCCATATCTAATAGAGATGTTCGTCAAACAAATATCAACAAAGATAAAGAACTTTCATCATGTAACAACATAAGTTTATTTTTTTGAGGACTCTTGTTCACGAATATGGATTTTCAGATTGGGAAATGATATATCAGATATTTCCTTGTGAACCACAACTTGCTTTTTCTGAAACATGTTCAAAGACAGATGCTTGGATGGCTAGATAATAGAAAGTTTTGGAACATTGATCGTTCACATATCTCACAAGAAAAGGAAAATAGGGCTCGAAAGTGGCCTACATAACAATGAAAAAGGAACATCATATCACATAAATACTTCCTGGTTAGACTGTGATCAGAAGCTCTCAAGAATCCTATCATTCAAGAAGAAAAGTTGCAGATAAAGATAATTCAAGAAGAAGGGATCCAATGAAATCACTGAAGAAAAGATTGTGAAGATATTATAAAAAGAGATCAGAGATGATTCAACAAATGTTGCAAGATGAAGAGATCCACGAACTAGCTATACATACCAGGTAAAATATGTTTTTAGGTATTTCTCAGCTTAAATTTCAAACCAAAGATGAACGAGGACAAACTTTATGCCATATGTGATCTTACAGGTTGTACACACGCAGGTACTAGACCAAGATCCTCTCCACATGCCAGCATCTCGGAGGAGTTGAGGAGTACAGGGAGTGTCTTCAATGCATTTTCCCTCCACAATTCTTCTTGCCTATGGAAGTAGTAATCATAGTATAGGTGGCGGAGAACATGTTTGCTGTGTTTTACAGAGTAATGAGAAGTTAAAAACATCTGATTTAGACAAATTTCCATCCGTTTTCTGTTTGTTTTAATTCCAAACACTGCTTATTCACATGGCTCTTAAGTACCTCCCATCACCCAGTTCTTTAAAGCTCTCTGTTTGTTCAAGGTTAAAACGAGGATAGAACTTTGTTGGATCTTCTGAGTCTTGTAGCAAAACCAATTCCTGGCAATAAATAAATAATTTTACATTAAACTGTCAATTCTGTTCTACCTATAGTTAGAACTCATGTAATATAGGGAAGAGATTTGCCTGAAGTAAATCAATGAGTTGCTCCCTCATGAACTTCACTTCATATCCATGTACCATCTCCAATACTCCCAACTCCTTCACAATCTTTTTCTCTGTGTTATACTTCTCCTTGAACTAGAATAGCCATAATATAAAGTTTTAACAATGTGTTCAAGACACTCACTCAAAAGATTCTTCAAAATTATGTCATTATTTATTAGACATCAACAGAAAGACGAAGATAAAATCATGGAACATGCACGTAAATATGAAATTTGCATAAAGGGAAACAGGAAGGCAAAACTGCAGAAATATACCTCATAACATATATCCTCAAATTCAATAAAGAAAGTTTGTGCAACCTCACTCCAACGTTCACCAAATCGCTCCTGGACATGTTTACCATAATCAATAAATATACTAATGAATAGAACACAAACCACAACCAAAATAAAGGAAAACAGTAGAAACAGCCATACCTGTAGCATGTATCGGCGTACATAGGGCTTTATTAACCTATTGAAATCCCAGATCCCTTCTTTTTCCAATTCCTCCTGCATTCCACCTCTTCTTGAGCTTTAAAACAATAACATCACAAACACAGCACTAACATAACAAAACATAGCAATAACATGAAATAGGTGTCAATTTCGCAACACAAACCTGACTCAGCGGAATAGAGGGCCTGAATCGCCCCATCAAACCCGTTGCAGCATGATCTGGCAGCTCCCATATGCGGAAGAATCCCAGGACATGATCTATTCTGTAAGCACTAAAATATTTGGCCATCTATGTGGGCATACGCAAAGAAAGAGATCTATCTTAGAAGAACTTTACATAATTTCAATCAACAAACATTATTTGTTTTCCACGAGTTTAGAAGCACCTGTTTCAATCGATCTCTCCACCAACCATAGTTGTCTTTGGACATTTCCTCCCAGTTGTAAGTAGGAAATCCCCAGTTTTGACCATTTTTGTCGAAATAGTCAGGTGGTGCACCAGTAGAGGTGTTCATTCGGAATAGAGTAGGATGCATCCATGTATCAACACTATTGCGATCAACCCCAATTGGAAGATCTCCTTTCAGCAACACTCTGTGTGATGAAGCATAATTGGCCGCTTCTGAAAGCTGTAATCATGTATTTTAATAATGTCACTTAGAAAATTATAATGCATATATAAACAAGGATAGTGAATAAATAAGACATTTAATACCTGTAAATGAAGATGATATTGAAGGTAGTAATGAAATGCCACTGCCCCAAAATGCTCAGCAAGTGGATCCACCAGCTTTTCAAGCTGATTTACAATTTAAAGAATGACATTAAACACACAATACATTTACCTGTGAGTTGACATTTTATATGAGGATGTACGCATACCTTCTCTTGTGAGAAACTGGAATACACCCCCCACTGTGAATGGTCCGAAGTACCAAACAGATCTCTTAAAAAACAAAAGGCAGCATAAGGCTTGAGCCAATCCTGTGAGATAAAATTAAACCATAAAGCTACATAAAAAAATGCTCCGAAAAAAGTTTCCATTGTTACTTGTATTACCTGATTCTCAGAGAAATAAGATTTATATTCTGAGGATTCCATCACTTGACCTTTCTCTAATTGAAAGATTCGCTTAGCAATTGAGAGTTTTGTTGACAAAGTAGCCTCATAATCCACTTCCTGCATCAAGAACTCATGGCACATCACCTTATAACCCAAATCAAGAATAAAATAAAATAAAAAATCTGAATGGGGCAAGCCTGGAAATGTTTAATTAAAATCGTTAAGAGGGATATTTTTCATGTGCTAAGTTCTCACACATAGTGAAACACCATAAACGCATCACATAGCCCAAGTTTGCAATCTCTTATACTGTACAAAGTAACACTTTGCAAACAATTAACTGGATTATGGGTAGATCCATTTTTATTATTTAGTATTTGAATCACAGAAGCCCAACTTGCCTTCAAATCAAGCTTCTCTTTTGCACTGTCAATCTCTTCCTGCAAAACATGTAATACATGCCCATCAAGGTTAAAAACAAAAAGAGCACTAAAAACTGACATACAAAAAGAGGATGAATCGTAAACAGACCTTTATAGAATGTGGTAGGCTGTTTGAAAGCTGCTGAAGGCGTAGGTATAATGGATGTAATGCAAAGACTGATAATGAGCTGTTATCCGAATGTAAAAAATATTAGTATGGAGACATGAATAAATGACATACTTGCTCCTTTTCTTAGATGATGAAAAACGGAATAGGAACTACGACAAAGGTTCTAAAATAGAAGTAAGCAAGTGGTGAAATGCAAAAGATAAACATTAAGAAATGATTAAATGAAAGACAGAAGAACTAATACAAAAGAGAAGCAGATTCTGTTCAATGGCATACCTATATGGATAAGAATCCCACCACATCCCATTCACAGACGTATCATTGACAGGAAGCAGCTGAATCATGTGCAGTCCACATTTGATAGAAAAATCTACAAGCAGTTTGATATCCAAGAATTCACCTACTCCTACACCCTCAGTAGTTCGCAACGAAAAAACGGGTACAGCCAACCCGGCACCTCTCCAGGGGCTCGCCTGTTGTACCAAAGGAGGAGAAAAGAAAGAGTGATGAATTCCTGCCAATTGTTTCTTACACTTACTTATTTAACATAAGCCTAAGGATTTGAGTCAAATACATATACATGTGCTATATCCAGTATATATACATGTGTGTATACATAACATCTACAAATGTATGTTTGCAAACATAGATACATATGTATATACACATACATATTTAACCCTGTTATTGACTTATTATTTCTATTTTGGGTTTCTCCAAGACTGTTGTTTCTGTCCACAGCTTTGAATTCACTATTATTCATGTGGAAATATTTATTTCAATCATTGACGAAAAAATTGTAAAGATAAGTTTGATAAGTCACCTTGAAGTATCCATCATCTACAATCATTATCCCCGGTTTACTCGTGGATCCATCAATAAATAACTCTCGGTCTGATCCATCTTCTGCGATCACCCTACCTTCATCCTTAATAGCATACTTATATGTAAAGTATAAATCAAGGTCACACACAATGGAGCACCATACAAGAAGAAAGGAGAAATTGGAGCTCTGTAGCTTCAATGTTATGCAAAAATTCAGTAGCTTCATCAAAAGGATATCTCAAAGGAAAATCATTTTCATCAACCACACACTCCCCCATCCAACAAAGGTCTCCAGTCAAGGACAGCAAGATTTCTATTCCTGAATTCTGATTACCTGATCCACAAATAAGATAAATCTTCACGAAAGAGTGAAGAAGGAAAACAATATCAGACACCATTGTCATCATTTTATCGCTTAAACATGAATAGTATCTTGGGAATAAAGCGAAACTCACCTCTTTGTTGGGTTGCAACCTAGGGCACTTAATTTTGAATTGGATGAATACACCTGAGACGCAAAATGTGGAAGAATATTTATGGACAATGACATTTGAAGGACTTATTATAGAAGGAACTTCATTTGATAATAATACCATCTAATGTTCCAATATTTCGTGGGATAGAAGGCGCAAGATTTTCATGCCGTAAACCATCTCTCTTGTACTGAAAGATAATGTTCTGAAAAGGACTCTTACAAACAAAATTCTCAGGAGCCGACGCATCCTGTAAGCACATCCATACAGAGTTAATATGACAGGTCCTAGTGAAATTTCCGAGCAAAGTGAATTCAGCACTACAGCCTCTTCCTAACAAAAGGAATTTAGTTAACATGATTTATATCTGTATATGAGTCTTTAGAGATTACAACGTCTAACGATAGAAATAAGTCTTTTCTAGGAAATTCTAAACAAGACATTCTTTGGATAGGACAAGCCAGAAATTTTCTCAATACTTGTACTTCCCCATATATGTAGCATCATGCATCGAGATAAATTGATTTAGATATAGATTCATAAATGCAGATATGGATAATATCTGTATACACAACACAATATGTATGAATGGACACAAGTACACACATAAATATATACATATAAATACATACACTAATATATGTGAGTGCATGAAGCATGCATGCATGTCTCTGTGGGCAGTATATATGTATATATCATTCTTCACTCTATTCAGAACAGGGATAAGAGAAAACCTGAACTAGTCAATACTCTGCCATAGAGTTAAATGGGCTGGTAATTATACCAAAGCACCGGATGGAAACAATCATATATGAGGGGAAATCAGTTACAAGGACTGCAGGAATTCCTCATATACAGGGCAATATCAGCAATTGAACTTAGTAATGTGAATTCCTGATAGAAAATCTACATGAATTCAATTCACTAGATATAATTTACAAACATAAGCCGAGCTGAAAGTGTGGACTTCGTGAGTATCTAGCAGTGACAAGGTAAATTGAATCTAAATCTCGGCAAGAAGTTAACCATGTAACATTGATTGTCTATTGTTAACCATTGAATCTAAGCAAGAATACCGCTCGGCAAAAATATGGACAACGAAGAGTCAAGTCCACCACTATTCTTCAGACATATTAAAGAACGCATAAGCTTTTCATGCATTAGGATTTCCATATGAAAAATTTCCAACCAAAGAGCATACAAAGCCATATTTGCAAGAGGCTAAGACCTCTTCAAACAGATCAATTGAACAAAAAAAAATGATCTGCTTCACAAGCTTTGAAGTTTCTTTACCAGTCATAAGTCACTAAAACTGATCTGTTTTACAGAGTTTCACGGTTCACCTTTTTTATCTACCACCAGTTTTAGGAATTTTGATCTGTTCTACAAATTTTTTAGGGTGGATTTTACCCACCACAAGACATCGACACAATCCATTTCGCAAAGTTTCGTTTCATTCATTTTACTGACTACGAAGCCATGTAAATTGATCTGTTTCACAAGTGTTTTAAAGGCTTTTACCTACCGCAAGCTGTCAATACTGATCCATAAGCTGCAAAATAATGTTACAGATTTTCAAACCCTGCCACAAAGCTACATAAATCGATCTTTTCTGCAACTTTAAGGTTTCAATCAACCACATTTCCTCAAAGATCGGGTTGGCGTGAAGTCTTTAGGGTTTTGTTACCCATCAAGACTAATCGAAATCGAGCCATAATGCACAAGCCATTTATCTTACAGATTTTCTCACCTGCCAAAGGTCATGAATTTCGATAAGCGACCCATCGGCGGCATCAGCAGGGAGTGAGAGGGAGTGAGGGGATCCAGCCTCACTTCGAAGGATGCGACGGCTATCGTAATCCACGACCAAATAGTGGTAAAGGAACGGGCGGCGGAGATCATCACTGGGCAGCAGAGGGAGGGAGGCGATCCAGAAGAGGTGGCCACGGATATGTTTGGGAGAGAGAGGGAGAGCAAGGGTGGGGTCCCACGAGCCAAGGTGCGGGTGCGAACCCGAGAGGACGAGGCACTGGCCCCATTCTGTGTGGTAAGGGATGCCAAAGATGAGGCTCACGCGCTTCAAGCGATGAAAACTCTGCTGTACACACTCCATATCTCTCCTTCTTCTCCTTCCTTCCTTCCTTCCTTCCTTCTTTCTTCTTCCTCCTTGTTCTGTCTTATACTATCTTTTGCATTATTTCTTGGTATCTTCTTCTACTATTTCTTCTCTACTTTCTTTGTATTATTTCTCCTTCTCCTTTTCCTTCTCTTCTTCTTCTTCTTCTTCTTCTTCTAAAGGCTGTAGCTCCTGTGTGCCATAGCCTCCTCTCTCTCTCTCTCTCTCTACTCTCTCTCTATCTCTCTCTCTCTATATATATGTATGTATATATCACTCTCTAGGATTTAGTTCTCTTCTTCTTCTTCTCTCTAAGATTTACCAGCCTTCTCTCTCTCTCTTCTCTCTCTCTCTCTCTCTAAAACAAGGTCCTCTCCGCCTCTCTGGTTGGCGGCTCTCCATATTTAGAGGCGCGCGCTGCTCCTTACCGGCTACAGCCGGTCGCTCCTTTCTTTTCTTCTCCTCTCTGTTTCTTTCTACTAGCAGTAGCAAAGGCGTTTAGGGGGGATCCGCCGCCACCCACCGACCATCAGCGGTGGCCGCCGCCGCTTTTTGACGTGTCGCCGGCGTTTTGTTGGCGGCTGCTTTGCCGACCGGCTGGAACCGGTCATGCCGCAGCCGCCACCTTTTCCCTAGGCACACTATACTTCCTTCACTTCGGGGATCGCACTTCTTCTACCATGTACATACATATATATGTACATATACGTATATCTATGTACATATACGTATATCTATGTACATATACGTATATGTATGTATGTATGTACATATTTGATTCGTTGGTACGTTGGTTATAGGGAGATACCTTCTCCTCTTCTTCTTCTTCTTCTTCTTCTTCTTCTTGTGTGCGTGGACACACACTCGCCCTGAATCATTCCGGCCCTCACGTTCCTCGTGCCCATGATGAGCCTCTCGCCTCATCTTGCCTTCCTCCCATCTGCCTCGCTTGTTTGTTTGTCCGGCTCACCTCTATCTATCTAACATCCGGAACATCCACGAAACGACACGAATAAAAAAAAAAGTCCAGACCATCACCATCAATGCATTGTAATTATAAGTGAGAGAGACAAGGGGGGGTTGGGGAGCTTTATTCAGCCCTTTTTGTATTTCTGACTAAAATGTGCATACATTATATCGAAAGTGTTCGTTCTGCTTATTTTTTTACTTTGTCCGCTCCAAACTCCCAAATGCCCAAAAAGGAAGTGCAAGCCACATCATGCAAAGGTTGAGGAAGAGAGAGAACTTGCATTCATAACACCTTTTCTAATATGGTCCTCCCGCTTCAATGCCAAGGAAAAGCGGAAATGATGTCATTCATATATTATGAGTGAGGGATCAATAGTTTTTTATTATTATCGTTGGAGGTCAAATATGAAACTTAGGGACCACACTGAAAACTTTCTTACGTAAGTGTGTGTGGAATTGGCAAGTGGCTCTTGATGTTTGAGATTTTAACTAATCAACGTTACAAAGAGAGAGAGAGAGAGAGAGAGAGAGAGAGAGAGAGAGTAGTTAGTGGGTGAACCGTGACCATACTCCATTGTGACACCCATTGTAAATAGTGTTTTTCACACACATTTATTAATATAATTGTGTGTTTTCACCAAAAGACACATAGAGAGAGAGAAACATAAACGGTGTGTTTTGTCTGCATGCACCCATGGATCTGAATGTGGGGCAAGTAGATTGAGGCAAAGAATGAGAGATAAAGACAATGTATGTACCTATTTCGAAAAAATCTACATAGATATTATGTATAGTGTTGTCTACATGCGCCCATAAATTTGAATGCGAGGAAAATTAGGCCGAAGCTAAAATTGAGAGACAAAGACGATGTGTGTGTGCCAATTTCAAAAAAATCTACATAGATATTATGTGTAGTGTTGTCTACATGCACCCATGAATTTGGATGCGACGAAAATTAGACCGAGGCTAAAATTGAGAGATAAAGAGAGTGCTTGTGTTTATTTCTGAAAATTGATATAGAAATTGTGCGGTGTTGTCGACATGCACTCATGAGTTTGAATGTATGGACTCTAGAGCAAGGCTGAAGTTGGGAGACAAAGACGACATACTTGTGTCCATGTCTAAAAATCTATGCATAAATTATGTGTAGTATGTGAGAACCATATATAGATTTAGGAGATTCACGAGTGGAAATTTTATAAAGTGGAGGTACGAGGGCAAAAGTAAACGTTTTCAAATAGGGGCAATGAAGTTTTCCATATTGTCACACGATTTTGTGTTCAAATCTCAAGGTGTTTTTAGCGAAGGGTAAAGTAATTATTCATTGTGGACAATGACATGGTCATAGCCCCTCTCCTCTCCAAAGTCATAAGGAACGTTATTGGCGCTTTTATCTCTAACACACATTAGTTATGTATGTAGTTGTAGTCATTGGTTATGTGTGCGATGTAACATCAAAGTGTCATTGTCCTCAAAGTTATGAACATTGAGAATCGCTAATCGCTTTCACGTTTATAATGTGAAACATTTATATTTTTGGTCTCATAGGTCATATTTAGACTCCAAATACGAGAATAAAATCTCTCTCTCACTCTCTTTGGTGAAAAACACACGATTATATTTAAAAATGTGTGTGAAAAACACTACTTACAATGATTGTCACAAAGGAGTTTGGTTACCCACTAAGTACATGGGTAGTGGAACATGTTGAATTGCCAATAGGCAAGATGAACACTCCAATGAAGAAAGAATTTCCACTTACTCCAATAAAGAAATTTGCCATATTAGTAGATATGCTTTGACTCCATGCCTCTCTCTCTCTCTCTCTCTTGGAAAGTGTGCATCCCTAAGTTCGTTTATAAAGAGCTTGAAAATGTTCAAACATGTTTCCTTACATAGTTTCTCTAAGTTAAAAAAACAAATGTCATGCACCATGGGCACTCGTTGAGCGGGGATCACTTCTTATTGATGTTATGGCCATGGAAAGGGGTATTGAGCACATGCATACGGTTCAAAAAAATCCCTTCACATCGACTTCCTAGCATTACATGGGAAACAAGCCAAAAAGTTCAAAAGACACATAAAAGTAATTTCTTTTTGTTCCACTTGGATATAAGATATGAAAAAATGGTTTGGAAGATGGGATGCAACGTACTTCCTTCATGATGCATTATATAAATTCATTTTTGAATGAGGCCTTTTTGCAACACCAATGTTTCATGATACGAGAAAAATCTAGAGATTTGCGCTTCACACATTATACTGTACATGTATTGCACCTAACCACAAAACCATATTTTCTTCAAATGGGGAAATCACATGCATTGATTCGTGTCAAAGCGCATTGTGTTGTTTGTCATCCCAACCATTGCTCTTGTACGTTTTAGTTTCACTTGTTTTTATGATGCATCAATAGATTTCTGCATGGATATATCTTTCTTGAAATGCTAATGTATTGTTATGGAGGTTCATGTTTAACATATTATGTCACATGTGTTGCACCAAACTGTAAATCCATTTTTCTATTCAAACGAGGAAACCAATTCATTGATAAATGTTAGAGCCCATCCCTTTGTCTACCGTTTATACCATTGCATTCATACAATGTGCCTAACATACTCTTCAATTTGAGATGAGACATTAAGGGATTAGTGACAAAATTAATCAATTATGCATAAAATTCCCTGAACAAGCTCTTGAGTTGGAGTGTTACACTTTGTTACGATGTTCCACTATTGAATGTATAGGTCTTTTCTTTCCACGTAGTGTCAATCCAATCCAATCAATCTCTATAAACATTTCTCTCATAATCACAAATATGTATTGTGTGTATGTGTGTTTCCTTCACATAAGATATATACATGCATACATGATTTATAAGTTGTGTGGGAACTACATACTAAGTTCCTAATTATTTATGAGTCTCATGTCTGAATACATAATTTATGATATCATTCCTTTTTTTGTATATAAAGAACAAGTGAACATACAATTGAAATCACACCCTTATTACAGGACAATGCTAAATATAGCTATTGCAAAGTGTGTGGCTAAAGTTCATTGCAATGTAGCTCATAGGCTCAATTTCCAATGTGTCATTGATGGCATCATACCTAAACATATGTATGTCCTTATTTTGACAAGGCTTCCAATATAATTTTAGCATGTTTAACTCAGAATGGAGGTTCAAATAATTAAACTATCTTTATAACAAAGTACAATGTTTTTAAAACAATGCTAAATAAAGCTATTACAAGATGTGGGTAAAATTCAGTGCAATGAAGCATAGGCTCAATTTCCAATAGGTCATTGATGGTATCATCCCTAAACATATGCATGTCCTCATTCTCACGAGGCTACCGATATTTTTTGAGCATTTTAAACTCAAAATAGAAGTCCGCCAAATAATTATGTTCTCTTTATAGCAAAGTACAATGTTTTTATGCAGTCACTTCCAATAATGTATATAGTGGCAGTATGTACGATAGATTGGGGGCTTTTTCTAGGATAATGAATTCCATTATCCATTTAAGGTAAAGAGATGCTACTATTTTGTGAATATTGTGATTCTTGAAAGTAGACAATAATGAACCTATTATTCATTGATACCTTAATAGTAGGAGAACCAAGTGTTCAAGGATACCATGATAATGGAAGATAATGACATATCAACGCAAATTGTCAATGTAGGTTTGCATTTGTTTCATAAGGCACAATGTAGTAGAATAAAATTTGAAAGAAGATTCCACAAAAATACAACATTGCCTATTCATTGCCAAATTGAATGAATGATTATAAATATAATCACCAAGGACCCCATCTAAGACGAAAAGCTAAAGCATACATATTCTTGTGCAACCTTAAAGAACACTAAAGAGTTATAACGTCTTTAAAATAAGAGAACCTTTAGATATTCTTTTTAGTTGACAGATCACAACTTTGGCGCTCTCTATAAGCTGATGTAATTTCAATTTGGGTCTATCAAATTAAAATGAAATTTGGTTTAAACATGAGTATTTTCAACTATCATAGTGCTCTACCTCAAAGTATAACTTAGATGGATATGACCGAATTGCTTCCATCGGTATCATCAATGATGCCAAAGGTGGCAATAACACAAAATAATGAAGATCAAATCAAGTAAATTGTGTTCGTGTTTCAAACACTTAAATCTAAACATAATTTTATAAAACATGAATTGCCTCCCAACTATCATGAAATTATTGGATACTCCATGAAATTTTAGAATGTGTATAATTTAAAGCTCATAAAGTTTATTGAAGTTCCTCAAAAGAGCGTTAAAGGAAGGCATCAAAGGGTAACACCAAATTCTACCGTGGTGTTGAGATTCAAGACTGTAATTGAGTGAGAATCTATAAGCATTAATCAAACTCTTTCTTTTTCTACACCTTCAACGTGCATGCTTCAACCCCCTATCTCTCCTTATATTTAAATCAGAACATGATTTGCTTTCTTTCTTTGTAAACTCATAACTCATAGTCTCTTCTTCCTCTCTAAAATCACAAATCTCTGTCTTAGGAAAGGTTGGTGTCTTTAGAGATGTTGACATACTCTTTGGGGAATTTCTTTTGGGAGCAAGTGGAGTTGAAGTCCTATTCAAGAGGCAAGCTTTCTTGTATGAAGGTGAGCTTTTGGCCGAGATTGATGAGCTTAAAATGCTTGCTTTTTTCTCTCCATGACCCATGCATGCATCATTCGTGATTATGGATGACCCTTCATGACACATCTATGTGTGACAACCATATGGCATTACTCATATGTACAAGTATGGTAGTTAGATGAATGCAAAAGGTTTTTACACAAAGTAGGGGTTTGCAATATATGCACTTTTACCAAATGAGCTATCAATCCTTCTTGAAGAGATACATAATTCCCCTTACATCATCTTCATATGTGTAGTGTCCAAAAGTTTTTGGAACACTGCATAACCTATATATAGTGTGACACTATGCACATTCCCATCCTATGGAGTGGCGTGATTAATAGTTGGTCGAGAATTTAAGAACTATAAATAGAGGCTAGGAGTTGACAACGGCTTGGCTCAAGCCTGAACTAAGTCGTTAAATTGTTTTTAAACGGTTTGGCACTTTGGTTTCATTTGGTTCAAACTTGTGTCTCTTCAACCGGTTTGAGCTCGACTTAACAAGGCTCAAGTTGAACCAAACCATTTAGGGCCAAACTAGTTAAGGCTTAAACAATTTGGCAAAACTGGTTAAAGCCTTAACATGTTTAGGAACCAATTCGGTTCAAGTTTGAAAACTCTCAAATCGGTTAAGGCTTAACCAGAATAGGTTAATAAGTTGAAACCGAATAGTTGTCAATTCCTAATAGAGGCACCTCATTCTTGTTGAACCATTCTGACTCAATTGGCAATCTTGAGCCTTTATGTGTTGTATTTTGCTTGCATTTTGACTATTATATTCTCGAGTATGGATTAGATATATTGCCAATTGTTTAAAAGTTTCTTCCATATTTTCATGAAGTTTCCTTGTTTTATTGTATGTCATGACAAATTGAACTATAATCTGTTAGCCTCACTTGTTTGCTTAGAGCCTAAGCTCAATTTTCTTGAGACATTTGATAACACTTAGGCTAACCTATAGGAGTTCTCAAATGAAATCTGATTGACTATTTGACTCCACCCCATTGATATCTAATGAATCATGTCCAAGTTGGTCTCATTGGTTCTCTTTGTTGGCATAAAAGGCCGACTCCTTCCACTTTGTATCCATACAAGTGTGAACACATCCAAATAGTTAGGGCTTGAGTATATAAACTCTAACCTAACATTGTAACGAAGATGATCAATCTTGAGTCTTGTAGAGAGAGAGTTATAGAGAAATAGAGAACTTCCATTGAAGCTCTAACTATGTTTACTGCGTCTATCTTCTTCTTCTTATCACTACATATCTGTGTTGTTTGATGTGGATAGAAAGACAGGTTCTCATACATGCCATACTTCCGCACATATATCTGAACATATAACAACGAGTGGTATCAGAGCAAGGTTACTATTCAACGGTGCCGAATAGAAGAAAAACCAAGAAGAGGAAACCCCACAGTTGAAAGAAAAGACCAGGTCCATGGCTTCAACATCTGGACCAGGAGTTGAAATCCGAAAGTTCGACGACAAAAACTTTGCCTTGTGGAAGGAGATGATGCAAGACATGCTGATCATTCGAAGACAGGTCGAAGCCATTTGACATAGCGAAAAACCTGCTTCAATGTCAGCCAAGAGTGGAAATCAATAAACGAGATCGCACACTCCACCATTCAGTATGGCAAAGGAGATAGCAATGGGCACGGTTTCGGCTCAAACCGAACCGAACCGATAAACTGTGGCTTAACGGTTTTTCGGTTCAAAATTAAATAATGAGTTTGGTTTGGTTTAAAGAATGTAAGTTTGGTTTGGTTTCGGTTCAGTTCGGTTTAACATTTATCGGTTTATCGGTTTATTGGTTTTATTGGTTTAATGGTTTCTATTAATTTGGTTCGGTTTATAGGTTTATAGGTTCTTACCCTACCCCTAAATTTTCAATTTTATAAATTATACCCTTCCTATTTTTACTATGGGCATTTGCCATTGGGCATTGGGTAATAGTCTATAGACCTAAAGGCTAAGACTACTATCGAACAGAAGGGATTAAGGAGGCGCACTACGCAGGCGGCACTGTTCAGGCAGAGGCGGCAACGACCAATCACCACTTCATTGCTCTTCAAACTCCAGAGTGCATACTTCTAACTTCTAAGTTCTAATCGTGTTGTTTTCTCCACTCCTCAATTATTCATACTCCAGTCCTCTTATTGTTGCTATTGCTGCCTATAACACAGGTATGATTCATCTCTGAATCTAAAGTTGAATCAGGTCCATTTCCACCATTTGTTCACCCAAAAGAAAACATGGATGTCTCCTAATTGCTGCAAATCAAACGAGAAAACCCTTTGTTTGAGAGAGAATATAGACATAATGATCTAGGGCCATGAAGAAATGATGATAATAAATACTGTCACACACATGTCTCATGTTTTATTTTCTCTAATGGCACTAGAATTCTAAGAGTTTGGATGTCCATAAGCTTAAAGGGTCTTAAGTGCATGATGCATCCACCTCATAAAAAGCTCTTTTTTTCAAACACACAATCATCAAAAGCTTTGTTTTTCATGATTATCAGAATTTTTTTCTACAGGCAGAGAATGAGATTTTTTATGTCAATCCATTTCTCTTTCATATCCTAATTTACTGATCCGTGAGGGTAAAATTTAGCAACACGTAATGTTTTTCTTTCACAATTCTATTATATTTAAATGCAGACCGTGCTGAAGCAAAAACACTTAGTCTCTGAACAAAAAAAAGTGATCACAATGAATTCACTTGCCAATGTCGAGAAGAAAGTAACCCCCTTTGATGTTTTGTGAGCCTATTGCCAAATTAGTATTTGGCTACTAAATTATTTTCAAAATGATCTCATGTGGTTTTCGCAACTCAAATTTTTGCCACACAATTAACATTACAAAGGATAAGATTTGAATTGAGGTACATTTTATTCGTGAGAAACCCACACCCATGTTTAAGAGAATGATTTCCCAAAATAAGAATTATGCCAATCTAATTTTGTCCTAACTCAGTTGAATCTAAGGGCTTTGATCCAGTTTTCTCCCTTTCTGCAATGAATACATTCTACTCGTTCACATTCTGATCATTTTGCAAGTCCATGCCAGAATCACCCATGCTATTGTCGATCTGAGTCTTTCCTAATGTGGAAATCGGCCCCAATATGGTCAAATTTGGGGTCTCTTTTTCATTTTCCTCCTTGTTAGCAAATCTGAAGACATTTTGCTCCTCGGCATTGGAACCATTTCCAGAATTGGTAATGGTATTACCAATCTAAGCTTGTCCTAACCTAGTTGAATCTATGGGCTTTGACCCAATTTTCTCTCTTTCTGCAATGAATACATTCTGGTCATTCACATCTTGATCATTTTGCAAATCCATGCCAGAGTCAACCATGGCATTGTCGATTTGAGTTTTTCCTAATGTGGAAATTGACCCTAATATGGTTTAATTTGGGGTCTGTGATTCATTTTCCTCCTTATCTGTAAATCTGAAGATATTTTGCTCATTAACTTCTTCATCATTTTGCAATGTGGACATTGACCCTAATCCAGTTTTTCCTAATGTGGAAATTGACCCTAATCCAGTTTTATCCCTTTTTGCATCTAAAACATTTTGCTCATTAACTTCTTGATCATTTTGCAAGACCATTCCAGATTCAACAATGGCACTGTTAATCTAAGTTTGTTCTAATGTCAAAATTGATTCTCTTTCTGCATTCAAATCATTTTGATAAGGTGAATCTGATTCATGGTAGGTAAAATTGAAGGTTTTTAGCAAAGAAACTTGTAGATATGTTCAAAGAAACATGATAAAATGTTATACCTCTAGTTTCCACCCGATATGTTCAACTAAACTATGTTCAGAAATAGCACTGATTATTTGGCTATCAAAATTGTGTACATATATTGGCTTGATTTGATTATCAAGGTCCAAACTTACGTGCTCTGATTGAAGTTATCTCCGCAATAATTAACCCTAGCTCTATTTATTTCTAGCTTCATAATAAGCTTTTTATGCATACATATTTTGCATTGGATTGTTGAACTATACTCGTAAAGACAACTGATGTATTAACATGTACAATCTTTCTTTCTCTGAAGTGTAACAATGTGTTAACATGTCTTCTTTCTCTGAAGTGTTTATAACAATTTGGAATTATGGTCTTGTAGAATGTTTGCCATTGGACACAATGGTTGTTTTTCTGTTCTTAGCTAACTTAGCAAACTTTCTATTTCATTTATTTATCTCATTATCATGTATTTGAAATGTGCTAATTGAGTTAATTGAATTTTATAGGAACACCATAAAATGGAATCATCATCTCAAACTAATGTTGCAGTGGACTCATCTTCAATTGATGTTAGCCGTGGGTCAACAAGTAGCTCAAGAAAAAGGCAACGCACATCATGGACAGATGCTCACATCATATTTTATATGGATAATGGCACACCTCGACGACGATGCCATCATTGCCATGTTTGTTGGTCTTCTACAACATCCACAGGCACTATAGCTAAACATTTAGTAGAAAAGCATCGTTTATCAAGCGACCTTGACCAAAATTCAGGTATATCACAACACATTCAATCTTCAATTGAGTCTGCTAGAGTATCTCATGTTTTAGAGAAGAAAATTGATGCTGCCATCATGAAGTATATTGTGAAGGGAACATTGCCCCATGCACATGTGGAATCACTTGAATTTAAGGAGTTCATACAACAAATTGTACCCAGATATCAAGTAAAGAGAAGACGCACGATTAAGCGTTCCATCCTAGAAATGTATGTGGTGTTGCGTCATCAAGTGATTGATTTGCTATCGAAATGCCAATCAAGATTTTCCATAACTTTTGATGGTTGGTCAAATTGTAGTTTGAAGGGCTTCTACTCAGTGACACTTCATTGGGCATGTCATGAGACAGCAAGGTCGAGGTCAATGTTATTGGATTTTGTGCATGTATTTCCAGGTGTTGGATCAGGGAAGCGTTGTGCACATGCCCTCTTTGCTCGACTTTGATCCTTTGATATTTCTAGTCACCTCTTAGCTACAATTTTTGATGGAGCGAGTGATGCACGAGTAGCTGCAAAGGAGTTGAGCATGTTGTTACAAGATGAGCATGGTAAGGAAATTTTGGCTCCATCACATATGTTAAGATGTATGGTACACACTTTTCAGTTGGGTATCAAGGCAACATTAGAGGTTATCTCACCCTCAACAGAAAAGTTGAGAACAATGCTCCATACTATTAGATCTAGCAAGGTTCGAAGGGAAGTGTTTAGGAAGCATGCTAGGATGGTTGAACATCATGAAAGGGAACCCCCAAGGCTTGATGTTGTTACAAGATGGAATTCTACCTTGGAAATGTTTAGGCAAGTTATCAGGGATAGAGATGTATTGAATTTTACAATTTCAGATTTAACAATATCAAGTGATTTCAATGGTTATGTCTTGACCGGAGAAGATTGGAGTCACATACATGCCATGGCGGAATGGCTAGATACACCGGCCGAGGTTTCTACTTTTCTGGGAGGGTCAAGATATCCTACATTATCACTAGCATCGCTAGCATATAATTGTTTACTAAATCATTACAATCAATTTTTAGATTCTTCACTTCCAGGATCATCTAGATTCACACAAGAGGTGCTTCAAAGAGCATCTGAGAACTGCTTACAATATTTAATTAAGTATCAAGAATCGTTAAAGTCTATTCCATCTCGCATAACAATGTTTCTTGATCCCAGGTAATGCTTACCTTTATATCTTACAATTATCATCATGATTTCTGATTTTTTATTTGAGTTTAAAACCGTTTTATTTGTTTTGTAGATTGCCTCTTCCAAATGATCATACAGAAAGAGAGTTAGATATTAAGTTGGTTGAAAGCATGATTGAGTCCCATTATCACTCATTCACGAGTGATGTTGAACCACCTTCAGCTTCAACCACAATACATGAAAATGATAAGAACTCTAAAATTTGGACGTTAATGGGTGTAAATAATAAAAGTCTTGTTTCTGATTCACGGTCAGAAATTGAGCACTTTATGAGACTTCCTTCGGCTGACACAGACAAGGATCCTTTACAATGGTGGAATGATAATAAATCGGCAATGCTTTCACTATATAGGATGGCATGTGATTACCTCACTATACCAGCATCATTAGTACCTGCTGAAGAGGCTAATTCGGCAACAAAAATGACCTTTGATAACAGGATCAAACTACATTCGTGCACTTTCAAAGCTGAAATGTGCATTTGATCATGGATGAATGTTTTAAAAGAATGTAATGTTCAGTTGATAGATAATTTTCACACCACTTATGCAGAACTAACAATGAATTTGGATGATCTTGTTGCTGAAGATGAGGTAATAGATTACATATTACATGATAGTCAAAGGAAAATTAAGGTGTGCATACTTGTTACTTGGTTGTTTTTTATTTGAGTCTTTACTTAAAATATTTTTATTAATAATTACTTACTTGTTTTTATGTATTTTATATGTACAGGAATCATGTTGATTTTTGGCAAGTTAATGACAATAGTGTTTGCAATTGGAGATCTTCAAAGTCATTGTAATTTTTATTACATATTAATTACTATTTTGTTTTTTATTCGATTCTTTAAATTTGTTATTACGAATTACTTAAGTCTTTTGCGTATTTTATACTTTCAGGAATCCCTTATTCAAACATTGGAAACAAAAGGCTGGATTAAGTTTACATATATGGTCCTATGGATTTGGAACTCTATTATATGGATTGTTGTTCTTAAGTTACATATATGGATTTCAACATATATAGATTTGAAGTTTGAACTCTATTGTATGGATTTTTGTTATCATTCCAAAAAACATTTATCTTTTTATGTTATATATTATCATTTTTCACAAATTAGCAATTTTTAGAAAATGTGTTGTAAATTTATGTTATTTTATAGTGTTCTAGTCTTTGATTTGGTTCAATTTATAGTTTCGTGTTGGTTGGATTATGTCAAAAATAATTTGGTTTGGTTTAGTTATGATGTATGATCAACTGGTTTGGTTTTGATTTTTGATAAACTGGTTTGGTTTGGTTCTACATTTTACGTAAACGGTTTGGTTTCTCCTACATATTAAACGGTTTGGTTTAAATGGTTTGGTTTAAATGGCTTTAAAATTTTCAAATGGTTTGGTTTGGTTTGGTTTGGTTTTAATGTTAAGAAACCGAACTGAACCGAAACCGAACCGCGCCCATTGCTAAAAGGAGACGACAACATTCTCGTTGTGGGAGAAGTTATAGGAGGTATATGAAAAGAAGTCTTCGGGAAGTGGCCAGAGTTTTGTTAGAATACGGTGTCGGGATATTATGCAAATGCGTGTGGAAACGAGGCGGGACCGCGGGGGTCTCGAACCAAAGAGCAAGCAAGGGAGGAGAAAGAGAGAGAACCGGCTACGCGGGACCGGGGATACGCAGGGACACGGCCCTCAGCACGGAGAACGCGACAGACACCGACACAGACAGATGCGAATGGCTAGATATGTATATTAACAAAATGGCTAGCACGACTACAACCCTCGATGGGGCGCAGGTTGGTTACAACTGAACAGGCCGGCGAACAGATGCCGATGCCTGTTCGCTTCGACGCACAAAGGGGAGGGTGCAGGCCGGAGGTGCTGCCGGAAGCACTCGGGCGTTCCTCGAAACAGCGCGAGCCTCCTCGGAACCCTGCACAGAAAGCTATGGAGCTCAGGAAGGAAGGAAACAGAGAGAGAAGCGTCCGGAAACGGTCCGACAGCACTTCGTCCTCTCTCCGCGAGATTCCTGCAACAGCTCTTTCCTGCTCCTTTTATAGGCCGTTGAGCAGGCCGTCGCGTCAGCTTTATTCCCTGTCCCTTTTTGAGCAGGGATCTCCTCTGTCCTTCACGCATCCGCGTAGTTACGCCGCCGACTCGTACAGTTCGCGCGCGTGACCGAAAAGACTGTTCGCGCGGTCTTTGTCTCCACTCGTGTTAGGGCCCGTTCTTGCCGATTATCCTCCTAATTCGATTCTATGTACAACTTGGAGCGTGCGCGCGTGAGGAACCGGTTCCCACGCCTCGGTGCGCCGATTCCGCTTAGGGACGGTTTTCTCCACGACAACGGGTATGTACATCCCCGACCACTCACCATACCAAAGAATAGGGCTGGATTCATCATGGCAACCTTCGAGGGCTTGAAGGTGGATTGGCGCTTGATCATCGCAGACTCACTCCGGACAACGATTTCAACGGTGGCTGATGGAAAGAAGGCGTGGACCGGAGTCGCGAAGTGGTTGACAGTACTTGTGACACCAACACGCGCCATCAAGCCAAAGAAGAGGGTACGAGTAGAAACAGTGTCGACACAACCGTCCGGCAGTAGCTTCTGGCAAAGCCTACCGCCGGATGGACAACAGAGGTATCCCGGCAAGCGGAAACAATTCCGAAGGCCAGAAGAGAAGAACTAGCTAGACCGGTAAAACCCACTCGAATCAAGCTACGAAGGCAAGATTGGGAAGAGCAGTCGGAACCTGTGCCCAGGGCACACCAGGAGAAGGTTGAAGATGAGTTGGAAGAAGAAGAAAAAGAACCTTTTCACATGCCTCCTAGAACATGGCACAAAGAGCAACATGGGGACGGATCAGGTCCGGAGAAGGACAATATACCGATCACCTGCTTAGCGGTGGTGGAGCCAAAGCCGACTGAGCATGCTGAGAAGGAGAAACCAGAAACGGTTGAGAAGGTTCCATTGGAACTAGAGACAGAAAGAGTAACGCAACCGGGTTCGACACAACAACAATAGAATGAGGCAGAAAGGCCAAAACTGGTGATAGAAGAACCAGTAATACATAGCTTAGGGACATAACAGGGAGAAATGTCGGAAGCTGTATAGCAACCTGTTGCACTCACACAACACGGAACCTGCTAACAATGGTTAGAATGGTTGGGAAAGTAGGTTTCCAGTGTGCTTGACTAGGTTAAAGCGGAACAACAAGTATGGAGAAGCGGGCACACACCAGTAAAATGGTTATTGGCGGTAATTATGGAATTACAGAAGGCCCGAAATCAGATCCGGATTTTCAGAAGAAGAGTTGGCAAGGGCCAAGGAATTAGTGGACATTATGAAAAACATGGGGCAAGGAACCAACACAGAAATGGAGCTAGAAAGAAGACAGGAAGAAGCCCCAGTCAAACAAATAGAACCGGTGGCTAGCACAACACTGGAAAGAGAGCACGAGTTGTGCGGAAATAATGCTTAGCCACAACCAAGTCTTCAACAAGGAATAGAAGAGAACAAACTAAAATAGAGATGACACAAAATGTTAACCTGGAAAACCCTAAATGGGAAAAACCATGGGAGCCCATAAACTCCAACTATCACTATGAGAGGAGGAATACAATGTGAGACTTAGAGGCAACGACCTCAAGCTCTATGTCTTCGCCAAACCTGTGATTACAACAGAAAACTAGTTTTGTATCTCTGTCACACACTCTCCCTCTCTGTATACAACAATATACAACACCTAACAACAACAACACTCTAAAAGTGATTGGCCTAAGTCATATTTATACTTATATGATATTTGGGCTATTTACAAATATAACCTTAATAGGCTAACCATGAAACATATTTACAAATATGTCCTTCGATCCGGTTTGCACCAGATCCATCTAGATTCACATGATCCGGTTTCCGGGTTTCATTCTGAACCCTTCCGGATCCGATTCCTTCATCCGACTCATCCGATCCGGCTCCTCCGGTTCTCATCCAGGTCCCATCCGGAGCGACCAAATTCCTAAAAAACTCCCCCTTCACTCCGGCATGGGATTTCTCGTTAATCTGATCCATTTCTAGCACGTGTCTAGTTTGTCAGCTTACAGGACCTTGGTCAACATATCCGATCCATTCTCCTTTGTGTGGATCTTCGTCAGCACGAACTCTTGATCTTTTACTCTCTCCTTGATCCAGTGATACCTCCGTTGGATGTGCTTCTTCCGGGAATGGTAGTCTGCTCTTCGCAACATGGATGGCACTTTGACTGTTGCGGTAGCGTCGGAATTCTTCCTACCGGATCCCTAGCTCTCCGATGAAGTCCTTCATCTAGATTATCTCCTTGCCGGTTTCCACAACTGCCATGTACTCCGCTTTCGTTGTCGACAGTGCAACGGACTTCTGCAACCTCGACTGCCATGATACAACTCCCCTTGCATATGTCATGACATATCCAGATGTAGACCGGCTGGTATCCGCAACAACCGGTATATCCGAATCCATGAATCCGTCACGTTGGGGTTTACCGGAGCCAAACCGAAGGCACATACTCGGGGTGCCTTTCAGATACCAGAGTATCCACTGGACCGCATTCCAATGCTCTCTTTCAGGATTGTAGTCTCTTGTGCCACAACTCACCAGAAGTGTCGAATGCTACGTTCACTTCTTCCATGCATATCTAGGCCTGCATAAGGTACATCGTGTTGATCTTCCGGGCTCGAGCCACAATCAGGCTTCAGTTCTTCAACACTTGTCACGATCGACGACATTCCCTTCCGATCCAAGTCTTTCTGGTCCGAACCGTTCCGGTCCGAACCCTTCTTCGAATCGGCACTATCAGTTCCTTTCTCTTTTCGGAAGTGTCCTGGCTTGCCACAATAGAAGCAAGTAGGCCTCCCCCTTGACTTCGACCTTGTCCCCAGCTGTTCCCGGTTCTAGGGAATCCGGTACCGGTTTCTTCCTCAGTGATGGTCATCTTCCGTGACCAAGGCCTTCAGATCTGTTCTGGATTCCCGGTCCTTCCGGCGAGCTTCTTCATCTAGCAAGCTTGATTTTACTCTTGCTAGGGCCAACTGCTTTCAGTCTGGCTCGACGTTGCCCAAACTGACAACTAGCGTCTCCCAACTATCCGGGAGGGAACCGAGCAGGAGCAATGCAAGTACCTCATCGGCTAGAGGTACTTTGCGTGAATTTGTTTGGTTTATGAGCCCCTGAAATGCATTCATGTGCTCCGCCATGCTCGATCCGCCTTGGTATCGGAGTCTCACTAACTTCCGGAATACCGAAACCCGATTTATGGTGTTTTTACTCTCTAGCATGGTGCCAATTTTCTCCCAGAGCACATGAGCTTTACTTTCTTCATTGAAGTTGTTATATAGGCTAATGTCGATGAAGCACCGGATGTATGCCATTGTCTTCATGTGCATCACCTACCATGTCGCGACATCGATCTTATCCGGTTTCTCATCCCCGAACTGTACCGACAGTCAGATCTTTGACCACGAGCATGTCTCTCATCTTCCACTTCCACACTAGGTAGTTGGAGCCAGTGAGCTTGAACATACCGTTGTCGTAGTGTATTTCGTACACTACGTGAAAAACTTATAAAGTACCGATTTAATAAATATGAATAAATAGTAGAAAATATTAAAATATATATAACATGCATAGGGCAAGATTCGAACCTTGCACCTCCATGTTAATAATGTAATGTCTTACCATTACACTAGCATTTTATTAGTGTTCAAAAATAGATGTTCCACATAGAAAGCTTAGTTCACCTAGGATAAACTTTAGTTAAAAGAAAACGCATGCTAAAAGAAAAAGCTACGCATGCACATCTAGCGTGCATGAACGCTATAGTTGATAAAAAACGCACAAGTTAGAAAAAGCATGATCACTTTAGATAAAGCATATAGTCTATCTATAGGAAAAGCATGGAGTCTATAGTTAGAAAAAAAGCATGGTGTGCTTTGCTGCCTCCACTTCGAGTTTCTCTTCGAGGGCCTTCACTAGCTTTCGGCCTTTGGCCCGGATGTCCTTTTCTCTATTGGAGGATTGGCGGAGTTCGGAGCAGAGGCGGTCAATCTCGGATTCTGCCAGCTGCACAACCCTCTTTGCTTTTGAGGCAATGGTGGTCTGGGCTTCAACCTCTTCTCTTAGGGACTGGGCCTCGACGGTGTTGCATGTTGGTCGAGTTTCCGAAATTGAGGCAAATTGTGCACTAGATTGCCTGACGAAAATGTCGTTCCTCGTCCCGAGGTAATGCTTGTCGTAATGAGGACATGGAAAATCGTTCCTCTTCTTCATCCAGCCCGAGCTGTAACGCCCGCTCAATGACCATATCACTTGTTTCTCCTTTCACGCTATTGTGGTTGAGTGTCGTCCGTATAGGTCATCATATGGCAGCCATAAATGTCTCCTGAGCCTCGTCCTCTGTCGGGCCCCGTTCTAATTTCCGCCGCAAATTTTGGATGCGTAAACTTAAGTCCACGACAGTCTCCGCCGACAATTGTTTGATTGTATAGAACTGCCCGAGGATTTCGCCTTGCAGCACCCTTCGATGAAAGAAACGCAGAAAGGCCGACTACAGCTGGTCGAAGGTCATGATTGCTGGCAGATCCATCTGCAAATGCCAAAACACAACTCTACCATCTAGAGTTAATCCAAACTCTGTCATTTTGGATTGGTGTGCTACCTTTTCTGGAAGTCTCTGCGCCATGTGATTCGCATTCCAGACATTCAACAACAGGCGAATGTGGGTTGCGGCGTTGAAGCGGGGATAGGAGAAGGCCATGTTGGACGCTACAGCACGCACGGGAAGACCACAATACTTGTGTGGTGACGGAACTTCCTGTGTCTCGCCCGGGTATTTGGTGAACGGGAAGTCGACTTTGTGGTTCCGACAGATATCACTGAGGTCCCTGAGATGAGGTTTTCGCCCTGCGCGTTCCTTTGCTTGGTGTGTGATGGACCTTGTGATTGGTCGGTCTTGTTGTGTTCGTTTTGTATGACATTTATGGCTAAACATCCATTCGTCGTTGTTCGTCTGCGAGAAGACATAGATCACCAAGCGTGCCAAATGTGTTACCGATTAGGAACACTGTCTACGGTCAATCCTTTAACCTAGACCTCAAGGTGATTGCGTTGCAAGGAATGGTACCGTTGTACCATAATACGTAATGGGATACTTCCCTGTATCCTAGTAGCGTATAAGGGAGACGGCTACAAATGAACTCCTTAGGAAGTGCACTTAGTATCCACACTTACGCCTACACCTTTACGATTACAGTTTACCACAGAGAACAAAGAACAGAGTAGATAAAACCACAAATATGCTCATAAATCAGAGAAGATATTATTCTATTAGAATAACTCTCTATGCGCCAAAATTACACGCTACCTCTTACAGAGGATTTCTGCCCTTTATATACACTGGGTCTTTTAGCTGTTTACGCTTCCCGTGTGAACCGTTACATGCGTTTCTTACGCTTTTACTATATTCTAATATTTCTGCACTTCTGGCCGTCGGTTACTATTCCGGCGGACAACAGTTCCTTCATCCGACTCGTCCGATCCGTCTCCTCCGGTTCTCATCCAGATCCCATCCGGAGGGACCGAATTCCTAACAAACTCCCCCTTCACTTCGGGATGGAATTTCTCATTAATCCGATCCGTATTCGGCACGTGTCCAATTTGTCAACTGACAGGACCTTGCACAACATATCCGATCCATTCTCCTTTGTGTGGATCTTCGTCAGCACGAAGTCTTGATCTTCTACTCTCTCTTGGATCTAGTGATACCTTCGCTGGATGTGCTTCGTCCGGGAATGGTAGGCCGCTCTTCACAAGGTGGATGGCACTTTGACTGTCGTGGTAGAGCCAAAATTCTTCATATAAGATCCCTAGCTCTCCGATGAAGTCCTTCATCCAGATTATCTCCTTGCCGACTTCCACAACTGCCATGTACTCCGCTTCCGTTGTCGACAGTGCAATGGACTTCTACAACCTCGACTGCCATGATACAGCTACCCATGCATACGTCATGACATATCCGGATGTAGACTGGTTGGTATCCACAACAACCGACATATCCGAATCCATGAATCCGTCAAGTTGGGGTTTACCGGAGCCAAACCGAAGGCACATACTCGAGGTGCCTTTCAGATACCGGAGTATCCATTTGACCGTGTTCCAATGCTCTCTTCTGGGATTGCTCATGAACCGGCTCACCACTCCGACTGCATATCCGATATCTGGCCGGGTACATACCATCGTGTACATCAAGCTTTAGACAATTGAGGCATATGGGAGGGACCGAATTGCTAACATGAGTAGGGAAAAGAAGTTGATGTGCTCAAGGAAGAACTCATCACGCAAGTGGCACTAAAGGAAAGAGAAAAACAACTACGGAATACAGCCCAGGAAGAGAAGCGGAAGATGGAGGAAGGATTCCATCAGGTGAAAAGTAATATGGAGGAGTTGAAGAAGGAAAAGGAAATGTTGTTGAAAGAGAAAGACAAACTTTGGAGAATGGCGGAGACAGATTGAGCGGCTCAAAGAAGAACTTTGCCAAGAAAAGGAGGATTTTGACAAGTTGTATCAGGACTACAAGAAGTTGGAAACGGATTAGACTGGTAGCATGACCAGTTGAAGGAGGCCCGTGCCGAACTCCAAGAGAAGGCGGAGGCTCTAACGGCTCAAGAGAAATTGTTGGAGGAGAGAACAACGCAGCTACTGGCGGACACGGCGAAAGAGCGGTCGAAAATATTTGACACTGAAAATCAAATAATAGAACGATCCCATACGGTATTAGATAAAGTGCAAACAACATACCAAACCCGGATCCAGAATTATGAAGTGCAAGAAACGGAAACAACAACGTTAATTAAGCAGTGGAAGAAGGAAAAGGAGGCCATGGAAGACAAGATCAAAATGGGGATTAACCACATCCAAGTGATCGTCGGAGGATGGAAGGACCAAATAAAAATGAAAATAGATGATTATTCGAGGTGGGTATGGAATGAGTAATTGAAACAGGCGGCTGAACTCCAAATTCTCTAGGTTGATGCTGAAAATCGGAAGAAAGCCGACGACAATTTCTATAAGATGGACGAAGAAAGCATCGTCACCATACAATAGAAATTGTCGGATGATTTTTATGGCATGGCCGAAACTGAATTAGAGGTTGTCTGGAAGATCCCCGACATATTTGAAGATGACCAACTACAAGTGCAGTTGCAGTTGGAACGGTATGAAAGGAAGTGATGGCGGAAGAAAGCGGAGAAAAAAGCGGAACAAATCAACATCAGTGATGAAGAATCACAGAGGGAACCGGGGACTACCACACAACAACAGTCAAAGTCAGAGTCGGAGATGCAAAGGACGGAAATAGAGGTAACAGAACCTGAGTCATAGAGACCAGGGAAGTAGGTAGAGCAGTCAGAAAAGGAGTCGGAGTCAGAAAAACAGCAGTTGACGAAATCGGAAGAAGACCCATTTGAACCTCTAGATCAGAGCATTTTGGATATACTTGATGAAGATTGAAGGAGCTAACCCGTGGGTTTGACGTGCAAGGCACTGTCCCACGGGCGTGCCATGTATTGGCCTATGAGTATGATCCGGAAGAGGAAGTGTGAACAGGGAAGAGTTAAGGCCAGAGGAGTATTATTAATATAGTTAAGGAAATGACGGCTCCAGATATTTGTACCGATCTAGATCCGCACCATTTAGTAACCGGTAGTCAGTAAGGCACCGTTTTATAACTCTTACCGGATTCCTATAAAAGGATACAAATTGATGTATATGAAAGAAAATAGCACGGAATATTGCTCGACCACAACTGAGTCTTGAATCACAGAAATGGGCAGTAAAGAGTGAACACACGTACACACACAAGCAATAGAGAGTACACAGGATGTTTACATGGAAAACCCTAATAGGGAAAAACCACGGGAGCCCACAGACTCCGAACTATCAATATGTGAGAAAGGCACAACTAGAGACTTGGAGGCAACAACCTCGAGCTCTATTTCTTCGCCAAGCGGGGGTTCCAACAGAAACCGATCTGTATCTCACTCTCTCTCTATACAACAGTTATGCACATACAACAATATGACAACAACATTACTAAGTGATTGCCCTAAGTCATATTTATACTTATATGAACTTAGGGCTATTTACAAATGTAGCCTCAATAGGATTACTCAATACATATTTACAAATATGTCTCCTCTTTCGGTTCTCACCGGGTCCATCCGATCCGATTTCCGGATCTCTTCAGGTTGTCACCGGGCCTATCCGATCCAGTTTCCGGATCTCTTCTGATTCTCACCGGGCCCTCTTTATTCATAACCGGATCCCATCTGAAGGGACCGAACTCTAGATCTTCTACTCTCTCCGGGATCCAGTGGTACCTTCGTTGGATATGTTTCTTCCGGGAATGGTAGCCCGCGTTCCTTGCAAGGTGGATGGCACTTTGACTGTCGTAGTTGAGCCGGTATTCCTCCTGTTGGACTCCTTCATCCATATTATCTCCTTGTCGGCTTCGCCTCCGTGGTTGACAACTGCCATGTACTACGCCTCCGTGGTTGACAACGCAACCGTCTTCTGTAGCCTCGACTGCCACGAAATAGCTCCCCCTGCATAAGTCACGACATATCTGGATGTAGACCGGCTGGTATCCGCATCAGCCGACATATCCGAATCCGTGAATCCGTCAAGCTGGGGATTACCAGAGCCAAACCGGAGGCACGTACTCGAGCTGCCTTTCAAATACCGGAGTACCCACTTGACTGCGTTCCAATGCTCTCTTCCGGGATTGCTCATGAACCGGCTTACCACTCATACTACATATCCGATATCCGGCCGAGTACAGACCATCGCGTACATCAAGATTCTGACGGTAGAGGCATATGGTATCTTCATCATATCTATCTTCTCCACCTTTTTCCTTGGACTTTGTTTTCCAGATAGCTTGCAGTTTACCGGAAGTGTCGACCCAACCAGTTTCGCCTCCGACATGTTGAATCGTTGAAGCACCTTTCTCACGTACTTCTCCTGTGACAACCACAACAACTTCTTCGACTGGTCCCGGATGATGTACATCCCCAATATCTGTCTTGCCGGATCCAAGTCTTTCATTGAGAAGGTCCAGTTCAGAGCCTTCTTCAGCATCCAAATCTTCCCTTGGTCTCGTCTAACGATCAACATATCATCCATATATAGGAGAAGTATCAGGAAATCTCCTCTGTCAAATTTCTTCACAAACACACAGTGATCGGCCTACGTCTTGTGGTACCCTTGGTCGGTCATGAAGGAGTCGAACTTCTGGTATCATTGCCGGGGAGCTTGCTTCAGGCCGTATAAGCTCTTCTTCAGCCAGCACACTAGGTGCTCCTTCCCTTTCTTCTCAAATCCTTCCGGTTGATGCATGTATATCTCTTCTTTGAGGTTGCCATGTAGGAATGCCGTCTTGAAGTCCAGTTGCTCTACTTCGAGGTCCATGCTTGCCGCTATGCTCAATGTTGTCCGAATGGAAGTCATCTTTACTACCGGTGCAAAGATTTCATCGCATTCCACTCCTTTCTTCTGCTGGAAACCCTTCACCACGATCTGGGCTCTGACCTTGGTGGATTTCCGGCGTCTCTCGGTTTCAGCTTGTACACCCACTTGTTCCGGTGTGCTCTCTTCCCTTTCGGCAACTCCGTCAGTTCATATGTGTGGTTCTCATGAAGGGAATCCATCTCGTCCTTGCATGGCACTCACCCACTTGCGGCTGTGGGTGTCTCTCTTTGCTTCTTCGAAGCTTTCCGGCTTCCCCTCATCGGTTAGGAACGCATGCTCTGCATCCGGAAATCTCCGTCCCTGCTTTCTAACCACCGGTTCCTCCGTTCGTTCCTCATCCTCATCCAATTCGGGATCTTGTCTGGTTCTGGTGTCTTCTTCTTCTTCTTCGATCGTTTTGGTTGCTTGTTCGTATCCAGCCGGTTTGTCGAGTGTCCTCTCGTTGCCGGCTAATAACCGGGTAGGTCCTTGTGTCCTCAAATCGGTTTTCATTGGATGATCCAGAGTTCATCAACTTATTCTCCGACTCCCAATCGGAAATGGTCTTGTCTTCCATGAAGACTATGTCCACCTCCGGAACACCTTCTTGTTGACCATATCCCACACCCGGTAACCGAACTCATCATCACCGTATCCAAGGATTATGCATTGCGGGGACTTCGGATCCATCTTTGCTCTCTTGTCCTTCGCCACATGCAAGTAAGCGAGACATCCGAATACCTTTAGATGCCGGTAGGACACGTCCTTACCGGTCCATACTCTCTGCAGTGTATCTCCGTCCAAGGGTGCTGAGGGTGATCTGTTTATTACATAGGTCATCGTCGCTAGTGCCTCAACCCAAAATGTCTTGGGTAACATGGCATGTGCAAGCATGCTCTGAACTCTCTCCATTATGGTCCGATTCATCGTTTCGGTCAGCCCATTTAGTTCCGATGTCTTTGACACGATAAATTCGAACCGGATTCCCTTCGACCAGCAGTACTCCTCGAACTACCCCCAGTATTCTCGTCCGTTATCTGCTTGAACCGCCTTCAGCTTCCGGCCGGTTTCTCTTTCCACTCTCGCGTGGAGCTCCTTGAAGACAGATACCACTTGATCCTTCGTCTTTAGTGGTGTGACCCACAGCTTCCGGGTGTGGTCGTCTATGAACGCGACGAAGTACTACAATCCAACATATGACTTCGTGTCCACTTGACACACATCAATATGCACCAGCTCTAGTGGTGCGCTCCGTCTCATCGGTGGTGTTAAGCGGAAGGAGGTTTGGTTTTGCTTCCTAGCCAAGAAATTAGTGCACTTCTAAAGTTGCACGTCCTTTACCGGAATGAGATTGTCTTCGGCAAGTCTCTTCATCCCCTTCTGGCTCATATGACATAGTCTCTTGTGCCACAACTCACCGGCAGTGTCAGATGCTACGTTCACTTCTTCCCGGCATATCCGGGCATGCATTAGATACAACGTGTTGACCTTCCGGGCTTGTGCCACTATTAGGCTCCCTTTACTGAACTTCATAACTCCGTTCTGGATGCTACCCCTGTAGCCTTCATCATCTAGCCAACCGGCTGATATTAGGTTCAATCGAACCTCCAGAACGTGTCAGACATCCTTTAGCTGCAACATGCATCTGGTTGATGTCGTCAACAACACATCTCCTGTGCCGACAATTCGGTATGTACCTTCATTCCCCATCTGGACACAACCATGATCACCGGCTGTGTAGGATGAGAAGCATTTCCGATTCGGTGTCAGGTGGAACGACGCTTCGGAATCGACAACCCACGTTGTCTCGTCGCCGACAAGGTTTAACTCATTCTCCTCGGTAATGACCATCAACTCTTCTTCTCTTGTCACGATTGCCGACGTTCCTTTCCGATCCGGGCCTCTCCGGTCCAAACCATTTTGGTCCAAACTCTTCTTCGAATCGGTGGTGCCAGTTTCTTTCTCTTTCCAGAAATGCCGATAGTTCTTCTAGAAGTGCCCTGGCTTCCCACAGTAGAAGCAAGTAGGCCTCCCCCTTGAGTTCGACCTCATCCACGACTTGCCCCAGTTTTGGGAACTCCGATACCAGCCTCTTCCCCGGTTGTAGTCATCTTCCATGTCCAAGGCCTTTAGATCGGTTCCGGACTCCCGGTCTTTCCGGCGAGCTTCTTCATCTAGCAAGCTTGATTTTACCCTTGCTAGGGACAACTGCTTTTCTTTTGGCCAGGCGTTGTCCAATGTGACAACTACCGTTTCCCAACTATCCAAGAGGGAACCGAGCAGGAGTAATGTGAGTACCTCATCGGCGAGAGGTACTTCCAACAAGGTTGTCTGGTGGATCAGTCCCTGGAAGGCATTCATGTGCTCCGCCATACTGGAGCCATCCTGGTACTGGAGCCTCACTAGCTTCTGGAATATCGAAACCTGATTAATAACATTCTTGTTCCGGAACATGATGTCGATATTCTCCCAGAGTTCGTGAGGCTTGCTCTCTTCATTGAACTTGTTGTACAAGCTCATGTCGATGAAGCACCGGATGTATACCATTGTCTTCATGTACATCACCTACTACATTGTGGCGTCGATCTTATCCGGTCTCTTGTCCCGAACTAAACCGGCAAGCAAAGATCTTTAACCACCAGCATATCCCTCATCTTCGACTTCCACACTGAGTAGTTGGAGCCGGTGAGCTTGAACATGCCTCCGAACGATTCTTCCATTTCCTGTGTTGTTCACTCTGATACCAGATTGTAAGAAAATAGTCTGGAATATTGCTCAACCACAACCAAGTCTTGAATCACAAAAATGGGAATGAAACACAGAAATGGGAAGTAGAGAGTGAACGTACGTACACACACAAGCAATAGAGAGTACACATGATGTTTACGTGGGAAACCCTAATAGGGAAAAGCACGGGAACCCACATACTCCGAACTATTACTATGTGAGAAAGGTACAATCAGAGACTTGGAGGCAAGGACCTCGAGCTCAGTTTCTTCGCCAAGCGGCGGTTACAACAGAAATTGACCTGTATCTCACTCTCTCTCTATACAACAGTTATGCACATATAGCAATATGATAACAACCTTACTAAGTGATTGTCCTAAGTCATATTTACACTTATATGAACTTAGGGCTATTTACAAATATAGCCTCAATAATCTTACTCAAAACATATTTAGAAATATGTCTCCTCTTCCGGTTCTCACCAGGTCCATCCGATCCGATTTCCGAATCTCTTCTGGTTCTCACCGGGCCTATCTGATCCGGTTTCCGGTTCTCTTCCGATTCTCACCGGGCCCTCTTTATTCATAACCGGACCGGATCCCATCCGGAGGGACCGATTTCCCAACAATATATTTTACTGAAGTAATGCAAATTTAAGGATTGTTGTCTATTGTATTGTTTGATTTACATTGTACTTGTCGTTTGTGCTATAATTTGCAATCTTACACGTGTAACTAAGACCCAAATAAGTGTGTGAAAGTTCTACCAGGTCGTAAGTGTAGTTCTCATGCAAGGATTCTACCTCATCTTGCATCGCACTCTGCCATTTCTCCCTGCGCTCGTCTTCCATGGCCTCATTGTAGCATTCTAGCTCACCTTCATTAGTAAGCAAAACATACTCACTGGCGTATAGTGAGGGTACTCTCTTTTTCTTGAGTGGATATCTTCGACCTCCCATTGTCGACTTAGGTTCGGATGTCTCTGCCGACTCTTCACTCGGCTCGTGTTCATACATGTCGATCAGTTGTTGAAAGTCGACCGATTCTGACTCGTATGCCTCAATCGACTTCTGAAAGTCAGCCGACTCCGACTCATTTGTATTTGTCAGTTGCTCTGAGTCGACCAACTCGGATTCGGTTCTATCGACTGGTTCTGAGTCCATAGTGGTGGGAGTCGACTGGGAAGCTGGTTCCGACTTCTAATGTTTCAGTCCTTGATTGTCCTGTCTTCCAAGAACACTATGTCCCAACTTCTCACCACCTTCTTGTCAAGTAAGCCCCACAACCTATAGCCGAATTCATCCTCCAAGTACCCTAGGAATATGCATGGTTTCGACTTGTTGTCGAGCTTCAACCTCTGATCCTTTGCTACATGCATATATGCCAGACATTCGAACACCTTCAAATGTTGATAGGAGACATCTTTACTTTCCATGCCACCTTTCAGGGGCACTGAGGGAGAGGTGTTGATAAGATAAATAGACATGTACATTCCCTCAACCCAATACGATTTAGGCAGCTTTGCATGCGCCAACATGCTCCTCAATTTTTCCATGATGATTCGATCCATCCTCTATACAAGCCCATTCAACTTAGGGGTCTTAAGCACTGGGTATTCGATTCGAATACCTTGGGACTTGCAATACTCTTCAAACTATCTTCTATATTCGCCACCGTTGTCGGTTCGGACAACCTTTAGTTTTCGGCCTGTCTCTCTTTCAGCTCTGGCTTGGAACTCTTTGAAGAATGATAGTATTTGATCCTTCAACTTTAGTATGAAAGCCCACAACTTTCGACTATAGTCATCAATGAATGTTACGAAGTATTGTCCACCACAATGCAATAGAGCACCCAAGTAGCACACGCTTGTGTGTACCAGTTCTAGTAGAGCATCTCTTCTCTTTGGTGGTCTCCAGTGGAACGCAATTGTGTTCTGTTTTCTGACGAAGCAATTGAAACATCTCTCCAAGTGTATTCCTTTTAGTTCTAGAAGGAGTTTCTAGTTGGCTAGGATATGCATGCCTCTCTCACTCATGTGGCCAAGCCTCTTGTGCCATATCTCTCCACTCGAGTCAACTGCCATGTTTTGTTTGACCTTGCACAACTTGACATGCATCATATACAAAGTGCCCTATTTCTGTGCTCGGGCCACTATGAGATTTCCCCGACAGAACTTCCATTTGCCGTTTTGAAAACTACCATTGCAGCCTTGACCGTCCATTCTTCCAGTTGATATTAGATTCAGCCTGATATCTGGCACATGCCAAACATCCCTCAAGGTCAGCCAACAACCAGTCAACGTTGTTAGGCATACACTTCCTATGCCAACTATCTTGCATTCTCCATTGTTTCCCATCTTTACATAGCCATACTCATCGGTTGTGTAAGACGAGAAACACTCCCTCGAGGGAGTTATATAGAATGATGTACTTGAGTCGATCACTAGGTACATTGTTCATTTGCAAGATTTGTACTCGCTTACTTGCAAATGAACAAAAGTTCTTCTTCACTTGTAGCCATGGCAGAAGTGCCCTTCTCCTTAGAAATCTTTCTAGGTTCAACATCACTTGAAGCACCTTTGTCTTTCTTAAGGTGTCGACAATCCTCCTGGAAGTGTCTAGGTTTTCCACAATAAAAACATGTGAGCTGAGACTGGAACAGGACACCTTTTTCCTTCCTTCTTGTCTCCTCCTTTAGGAAACTTATCTTTACCACTTGCATGGACAAGTTTTCTTCTTGGCATGAGGTAATGAGAGACACCACCAAGTTCTCCTAGCTGTTTGACAGGGAACATAGCAGCAACACCACCTACATAGAATTATCTAATGGGAACTTTGCTACTGCAAGTTGATTCACCAACCCCATGAAGGTGTTAATTTGTACCACAATGCTTTCTCCATCTCTATACTTCAGTCTCACGATCTTTCTCATCGGAGAGGTTTTGTTGAGGGCATTCTTCCTCTCGTACAACCCTGACAGTTTGTGCCACAGTTCGTAGGCGTTTATGTTGTTAGCAACGTGTTGTAGGACACTCATGTCTACACACTATCTGATGGTGTCCACCACCTTCATATTTAAGAGTTTCTATTCAAACTCCAATACCCTTGTGGGTATTTACAATTCTATCGATGGGTTCATATAGATCTTTGACTATAAGAAAATCCTCCATCTTGAACTTCCCATCAGAGTAGTTGTGTGAGTTCAGGACTATCATACTTGGGAAGCCACTCACACCTCCTTCCATCCTTGCACCTCACGCTTTGATACCAGTTTGTTGTGCTCTGACCATAGATCTATAAGAAAGATAGATCGATGTGCACGACACAGAAACAAAAATAGCAAGTAGAAAGAGAATCCAAGATACACAGGTTTTACGTGGAAACCCTAAAATAGGGGAAAACCACGAGGCAACAGATATTCCACTATAAACAAAAGTACAGGAAGAAAAACTGATTACAAATCATTGCAAAAACAACATATACACCATGTTGAGAGATCAAGGTCAACTTAGTTTAGTTAGTTAGTCAACCATGTAACTTCATAGTTACCTAGATAGAATCTAGTTAGAAGTGTTGACTATAACACCTTAAATAGGACCTTGTACTTAAGGTGGGATATTCTAGATCCTCCACTCCTAAGTACATTTAATATAGGACTTACACTTTTGTACCTATATTATACTCACACATGTGCACCCTTGCACATTAGATCTATATATACCTCATTGTACGTATTTTTGTATTTGATGATGATAATGCTAATTTAATATAGTTAGTCCTCCCCCATCTTGTGTTGTTCATAAGTGCCTCTCTCTCTCTCTCTCTCTCTCTCTCTCTCTTCCTCTCACACACATACACACACATATCACTTAATTTTCCGCTTATCAACTAATCACATAATTAGGTACTAATTAAACCTTGCTTAATTACTTACCTAATTATTAACATGGTATCAGAGCACCACTAATGGACAACATGAGCTAACTCAATACGAGCTCTTCGTCGGAAGGAAGCCGATCTTGTCGCACCTCAAGGTGTTCGGAAGCATTGGGAATGTATGCATCCCGAACGAACAACCACAGAAGCCCGACGCGAAGTCAGAGGAATGTATCCTCATAGGATACTCGTACAAGTAGAAGGCATGCAAGTGCTACAACCCTTTTACCCAAGAGGTTATGGTAAGTCGAGACGTAGTCTTCGACGAGTCCGCATCCTGGTACGCACCAGAGACGACTTCAACTTCGACTCTGCTCGACCCGAAATCCGTCGAACAAGAGTTAGAAGATGGAGATCACTTCAAACACATGTTTGAAGAAAGTACGATTACAACAAAGCCTAGTGGGCCACAAGAACCCCCACGTGACCCAAGCACATCGCGGCCAAGTACGAACGTGGACAAAGGCAAAGGTAACTCAAGGTGATTGGAAGCATTGAGAATGTACGCGTCCCGAACGAACAACGACAGAAGCCCGACACGAAGTCGGAGGAATGTATCCTCATAGGATACTCGTCCGAGAAGAAGGCATACAAATGCTACAACCCTTCTACCCGAGCGGTTTGGGTAAGTCGAGACGTAGTCTTCAATGAGTCCGCATACTGGTATGCACCAGAGATGACTTCGACTTCGACTCCGCTCGACTCGGAATCCGCCGAACAAGAGGTAGAAGATGGAGATCACTTCGAACACATGTTCGAAGAAAGTCCGATTACGGCAAAGCCTAGTGCGTCAAAAGAGCCCCCACGCGACCCAAGCACGTCGCGACCAAGTATGAACTTGGACAAAGGCAAAGGTAAGATGCCTGCATACGAAGTCGATCACCCTGACGATAGTGATTCAGATGGGTCGGCTCCCGCACTAGATAGTGAGTTCGGTGTACCCATCATGCGGACACCCGGGCCAAAGAAGGTGCTCACATCGGCGAGCGAAAAACTGCGACGTTCATCTAGAGCAAAGAACCCCGTCACTTGGCTCGGCTACAACGAGTACATGGCCCATCACTATGCATTCGCGATGAAGGTAGTGAACGAACAAGAGCCCAAGAGTTCCACCAAAGCGGCTCGTAACCCACGATGGGTGAAAGTGGTCGACCTTCGCCCACACACTACAAGCCTTCGTTACCCGCTTGAGGGGGAGGAACCGAGATTGCCACGGTGAAGAAAGCCGAAGGCCGGACAAAAGCACAAGAAGTTGACGAAAGCCAAAGTGGATGTCGAACGCCTCACACTTCAGCTTGAGGGGTCGTGTTGAGAGATCAAGCTCAACTTAGTTTAGTTAGTTAGTCAACCATGTAACTTCATAGTTACCTAGATAGAATCTAGTTAGAAGTGTTGACTATAACACCTTAAATAGGACCTCGTACTTAAGTGGGATATTCTAGATCCTCCACTCCTAAGTACATTTAATATAGGACTTACACTTTTGTACCTATATTATACTCACACATGTGCACCCTTGCACATGAGATCTATATATACCTCATTGTACGTATTTTTGTATTTGATGATGATAATGCTAATTTAATATAGTTACTCATCCCCCATCTTGTGTTGTTCATAAGTGCCTCTCTCTCTCTCTCTCTTCCTCTCACACACATACACACACATATCACTTAATCTTCCGCTTATCAACTAATCAACATAATTAGGTATTAATTAACCCTTGCTTAATTACTTACCTAATTATTAACACACCACTTAGGGTTGTGCCGGAAAGTTCCTCTAACTATGCCTCTCTCTCACACACTCTCGCGTCTCTTCCTACTCTCGGCTATAGAAACTCTATACACGAGAACATAATGGTTTCCCTAGGTGTATTTATACTCACACACAGTATGGGCTATTTACATATGTCGTCGTTATTATTATTATATATAATGTATATAATAATTAATCAACCGACCTTGTCAGCCTTGTCTTCTACCATCCGGTCGGCTCGACTTGTCGACCTTGTCTTCGACCTTCCAATCGTCCCAACTTGTTGACTTTGTCTTGTCTTGGAGCATCCATCCAGTGGAGTCTATTATCTTAGTCGACGCTCTATCTCCTTCAAAACCAATCGACTCATTCGTCGGTCCAACCGACCAACTTGTATTCAGCTTGTCGATTCAACTGTCGACTTCTTCCTTGACTTCGACTATCGACTTCTCCCATCGGAGGGACAAATTCCTAACAATGGGTCATATAGTAAGGGGAAAATCGTTAAGGACTTCGAGTTTTTATTAGATCTCTTAAAATGATTTGTCAATATGGTTGTTAATGCCTTAAGTCATAGTCATGAGGTTAACTCATTAACACTTCAATCATTTTGATAACCTTCGAGGAAAGTACTTAGGTGATAGTTTCCTCTAAAAATCCTTGGCAATAGTTGAATCTAGAATAAGTGATATTAAACATTGCATGCTCAAAGGGAACCTTCTTATTTCTTAGAGTCTACTCAACCGTGTTGGAAAGGTTTATGTTCCAAATTTTGTCTAGGGTCCAAAAGAAGAATGTTTTCACCCTTATTAAGGCATCTTGGAATGTATCATGCCTAGAGTTTGAGGAACAAGGATATAAATTAAATTACAATTCTACAATGTGAGATAATATCAAGTGTTTTATCACTTCATCACTTTTACGTGAAGCAGTCTAGTGTGAACAAACTCGAGCCTATGGCGTCTACCTATATAAGAAGGCTTACTACCTTCTTACGAGGGAGGCTTGACTTATATTGGGAAACTATCTCAATGTGTTTATGGCTCTTTTACCTAAGCATGTGTGATCCTCGCGGAACCTAAGTGTTGAGAGACAAGCTCAACATGAGCCGGATCGGCTAAAGGCTGATAGGTCAATCGATTGAAGAAGCTGACAACCAAAGCAGTTGAGGGAAGTCGGTTGAATAAGCCGACAACTGGGTCAACCTAGGGATAGGCTAATAGGTCGTCAGAGCCTTTATTCCTAGTCTTAGTATTAGGAATTTTTTTGGGAGTTAGTGTGATAGGCTCTTTATGAGTATTCAAGTACTAAAAATACTTGTGCCAGCCCGTTGTCAGGGCTTGTATAAAAAGTGCTCTCTGAGCACACTTGTCTGTACACAGAGCGTATTAATTTGAATCTGATTTTTTGTCTGCTGCTCTTTGTGTCTCTCCTACTCCCGCTTACTGTATTTCTGGTTTCTCTATGTTTAACCTAACTGTGGTTCATCCGATTGTGTTGTTCTTAAGCTTCCGCACACGAAACTTGTTACATGGTATTAGAGTGTGAGGGTTGAGAATCCTTTCCTACTGACAAGTGCTTTCAACATAGACGAGCCTTTGATCTCTAGAAAAATATTCACAAGAACATGGACATAGGAATGGGTAGCTCATTGCCATCAGAAAAGTTAGACCGAAGCAACTATGCATCTTGGTTGTATAAGATGCATCAGTACCTGCTAGGCCATGACTACTAAAGCTACGTGGAAGGACTAAATGAGGTACCACCAGAACCGGCACACAGAGACTTCCCAGCTTGGGAGCAAACTGCAAGCCGAGTATAGTGTTGCTTTGACTCCTGTGTTCATGATCCGATGCTTGGGTACATAAGGGATGCAAAGTTGTCGAAGGATGCCTAGGGGAACCTGAAGAGGGTCTTTGCCACAAGCACCAAAACTCGTAAGTTGTAGCTCAAACATGAGCTCAACAATATCCAACAAGGAGGTATGTTGGTAACTAACTATACCACAAGGATCAAGGAGATCTGCGACTCACTCGGCTCCATCAATGTGATGGTGGACGAAGATGAGATTGTGCAAATATGCCTTGGCGGTCTATTTCAGCAGTATGGGCCATTTCAGACTACTATCTACACAAGCGAGAAATCGCCATCATTCTTTGACTTGTAGTCGATGCTCCTAGTAGAAGAGAACCACAAGAGTGCGTTAGGGATCACACACACCAACAACAAGATGTTGTAAACAGAGGCAAAGAGGCCCATTGGTTGTGGTGGACGTGTGGATCGTGTTGAGATACAAGCTCAACATTGGGTGCGTAAACGGGTGCGTCGATTGACTGCGTAAAACCGTACACACAAAGGCCGTAACGGTGCGTAAGCCGAGAATCCGTTCGAGCATTATTCCTCGTACGGAATAATTTTGGGAGTTAGTGTAGGAAGCTCATTAATGAGCATTGAAGTATGTGTCAGTACTCTGATAGTACTTCTATTTGTCCATGAGGACTTGTATAAAAAGCGCCGATTGAGCACATCTTGTATAGAGTGACTAAGAGTTATTGTGTGTTCTGCTCACTCTCTCTCTCATTCTCTGTCTCTCCTGCATACATTGTGTCGTGTTCAAAGATTTCTATTAAACCTTCTCTTCTTCATCTGTATTACACAATTATGTCTATTATGCTTCCACAAACCAGCTCTTGAGCTACATTCGGGATGCCAAGACGCCAAAGGACGCGTGGACGAATCTCAAAAGGATTTTCTCCGCGAGCACAATGGCCAGGAAGCTGCAGCTTAGACAGGAGCTCCACAATGTCCGACAGAAAGATCTGTCTGTGGCCGATTACACGGCTCGAATCAAGGAAATCTGCGATTCTCTCACCTACGTCGACATGAAAGTGGAGGAAAATGAAATGTTGCAAGTGTTCCTTGGAGGGCTAGCGTCCAAGTTTGGAGCTTTCCAAACGGCAGTCTGCACAAGGGAGAATACGCCATAGTTCGTCGAGCTTCAATCGATGTTGCTCATAGAGGAAAATCATGCGGGTGCATCGACGAGTACACATGTTGACAACAAAATGATGTACACGGAGGAAGATAGGCCCCGTGGTCGTGGTGGACGTGGTGGATCGGTGCACAATGGAGGCAGCCGAAAAGAGCAGAACGTGGGACATAATCAAAATGCCGGAAGTAGGGGGAGTCATGGCGGCGCCATAAAAAAGGCAAGAGAAGGCCGCGATGCATTGCTAGTACTGTGGCAAGAAAGGCCACAGGGAGAGCGAGTGTTGGAAGAAACGAGCCGATTCCGAGAAAGGTGGATTGAGTCGAAGAGATGCAGAGAGGCGTCAAAGGTCACACTACACGGAAGGCTCTGAACGAGCTGGAAAAGGATCGGGCCCAACCTTCATAATGAAGCACAAGGCTAATTCAATGGTTGTGAACACCTCGAGGGAAAATGAGGTGTGGTATGTTGACTCCGGAGAGTCAAATCATATGACAAATCACGAGGAATGATTCTCATACTTGGAGAAAGCGGAAAACCAAGGAGTGGTTGAAACAAGAGACGACACTCCGCATACCATTGAACATTTCGGCGAAGTTCCCCTCAGTCACGTTTGACAAAAAGGGAACCTCATGAATGTGCTACACGTCCTGAAAATAACCAAGAACCTGGTGTTGGTCTGCTAAATCGTTGACTAGGGGAGGCAAGTTCGATTCACACATCTCGGGTGCTTCATAGAAGAGGAAGGCAAGATAATCGTGCAAGGATGCAGTGAAGGGAGGATGTTTATCCTCGAAACCAACAATGGAGGCACCGTTATGTTCACGAAAGGACAAAAGGTCAAATCAGATATCAACCTGTGGCACAAGAGGTTCATCCACATCAATTTCCCGAAGCTTCGAAAAATGCAGAAAAAGCATCATTTTCGACAATGAGCATAACCGGAGTCGAAATACGGTTGATGTGATCCATTCAGATGTATGGGGGCCGGTACAGAACATGAGTCTTGGTGGAAGCCGATATTTCGTGGCTTTCATCGATGAATTCTCTCAGCACAGTTGAGTGTGCTTGATTAGGAAAAAGAGTGAAGTCTTCGCGTGTTTCCTAAAGGTAAAGAGCTTTGCAGAAAAGGAAACTAGGCGTAAGATCAAGTGCCTACAGTCCGATGGTGTGAAGGAGTACTTCTCCGACCAGTTTGCGAGTTATCTACAGAAGGAGGGAATTCGACGTGAATTCTCGTGTAGATACACACCGCAGCAGAACGGCGTCGCCGAGCGCAAGAATCAGACAACCGAAGAGGTGGCAAGGGCGATGCTTGAAGAGAAGCATCTGCCGAAGTTCTATTGGGTTGAAGTGGTTAGAACAGCTATCTACCTACAACATTGGACTTCTACCAATGGAGCTGTACTTCGGCAAGAAGCCAAACTTGGCACACTTGAGGGTTTTCGAGAGCATCGCGTATGTGCATGTGCCGAAGGAGACACAGAAGAAGCTGGATGCCAAAGTTGACAAGTGTATCTTGGTTCACTACTCGGACAAACAGAAGGGTTATAAGTGTTATAACCCCCGAACCAAACAAGTTCGCATAAGTCAAGATGTTGTGTTCGACGAGTCCGCTTCGTGGTACTTGTCTTCGCCCCCCCAGTACCCAATGACTCCACTTTGAATTCTGAAGAAGAGGTCAGCGACGCAGAGATGCCTTTGCACAATGAGGAGATCGGAGCTCTAGGAGAGAGTTCGATCTCATTTCGGCTAACTAGGCCGAGTGAGGGGTTGAGCCGAGATGGTAAACCGTGTGAAGAGCCGGCGAGTAGTGGAGACTCGGGCGAGTAAGGAACCGAAGAGACGGTTTATGTGCAGAGATAAGGGGAAGAAGAAGATGTCGGAGTACGAGTTTGGCAGTGCCGAGTCAGATCAAAGCGAATCTGACTTCGGGCCAATCGAAAAGGAACCTTCGTGGAAGAGGTCGAAGTCGGCCAAGAGGGCCGCGAAATTAGCTGATCACGAATTACGCTGATCTACCTGCCTAAAGAACCCTGTAAAGAGATACCGGTATAATAAGTACATGGCGCACCATTATTCGTACATGACACGAGTGGCGGAAGTGCATGAGCCGGAGAGCTACGCAGAAGTGGCGAAGGACACAAACTGGCGTGCCGCGAAGGAGGAAGAGATGTGCGCGTTATCGGACAATGAGACTTGGGACCTAGTTGACACACCAAAGGGATTGAAGCCGATCAGATGCAGATGGGTGTATAAGGTCAAGTACAACACCTACGGCTCTGTCAACCGCGACAAGGCCCGATTAGTGGCGAAATTTTACACGCAAAAGCACGACGTGGATTACGACGAGACCTTCGCGCCGGTCGCGAAGATGACCACCGTGCGTGTTCTATTAGCCGTAGAAGCAGCGAAGGGGTGGCATCTAAATCAGATGGATGTGAAGAATGCATTCCTGCAAGGTGACCTTGAGGAGCAAGTGTACATGGTACAAACCCCTGGATTCTTATCCGAACAGAACACTTCGGTAGTGTGCCAATTGAAGAAGTCGTTATATGGACTTAAACAAGCCCTGCGAGCTTCGAACGCGAAGATTACGCGTCATCAGATTCAGACTCTTCATTGTTCATTCAGCAAGGTCGATATGGACTGGTTTGTGTTTTACTTTATGTTGATGATTTAGTCATCGTCGGTGCCGACTTGGATGAAATCGACCGGGTAAAGTCTCAGCCTGCCGCATCATTCGACATGAAGGATCTTGGTGACCTTCATTACTTCCTTGGGATCGAAGTGATCCGCACCCCTAAAGGCATATTGATTAGCCAACATCATTACGCGTTGAATATGCTCTTCAAGTTCGGGATGGCAAATTGTAAGCCCATCTCGACCCCTCTGGATAGAAACGTCAAGCTTCGCCAAGATTCGGGAAAGGCGTGCGACCCAACATGGTTCCGACAGATTGTTGGAAGCCTAATCTATTTGACGATTACTCAGCTAGATCTCAGCTACCTGGTTGGCCTGATCAGTCAATTTATGTCATAGCCCAAGGCCAAACACTTTCAGTGCACGCAAGGGATACTGCGATATGTCAGCGGCACTAATGACATGGCATTGTTGTATCGAGCAAGCGTAGCCGAATAGTTAGTTGGCTACACGGATGCCGATTGGGCCGGAAATGCCAATGATCAACATCCGGATACGCATTCGCAATGGGAAGTACAGTGATCATGTGGAGCAGTAAGAAGTAGCCAACAGTAGCACTATCGAGCATGGAGGCCGATTGTCGAGGGGCAATTGTCACTACTTGCGAAGTCATTTGGCCAAAACGGCTATTACGGGATCTACATGTGGAGGTGTCCACTCCGACCACGATCTATTACGACAACCACAGTAGCATCCAACTTGTGAAGAACCCCGTATTTCACACTGAGACCAAGCACATTGAGGTGCATTACCATTTTGTCCGTGAGCATGTCCTTTCCGATGAAGTTGAACTAGCATATGTTCCGACAGGTCGGCAGATTGTCGACGTATTCACGAAGCCGCTAGGCCTTGACAAGTTACGACAATTCTCGGATGTGCTTAGGTTGCACCACCTCGACACGCCGAACTTGAGAGGGAAACAAGAACAAGAGCGCGAGCTTGAAAGGAACGAAAGTGGTCATCGCAGTAGATTTGATCACCGTGATGTCGAGTCGGATGAAGAATTCAATTTCGGGTCGGCTAAAGAAGCCAAAGAGAGTATAGGGGGGGCCGTAACCACAGGGAGGAGCCGAAGACAACCGAAAAAGGGGGCAATAAGGCCAAGACCAAGACGTGGTCTAACATTGTCAAAGGCCTAAAGACTGAAGACAAATTGGAGACAACCAATTCGGACGTAAGCAGAAATGAATCAGAAGTGACTGATTCAATCGAAATGTTCAATTCGGACATGGTGAATCAACTGAGGGCCAAGTGGAGGAAAGGGCAGCGAAAGAAGCACCAACACCGCGATAACAAGGGAGCTATGAAGGGCCACATGAGCAGACAAGCCGACCGGAAGGGTCGAGGCACACGGAATCGAATGGGTCGAGGAGCGCGTGCGAGGCGTGAAGGCAAGAGAAGCCGGAGAGAAGATCCGAAAGAGTAGGCGGAACCTCAAGTTGAGGTTGAAGGGGAGTGTTGAGATGCAAGCTCAACATTGGGTGCGTAACCCAGTGCGTAGACTGGCTGCGTAAAACCATACGCACAAAGGCCGTAACGGTCCGTAAGCCGAGAGGCTGTTAGAGCGTTATTCCTCGTAAGGAATAATTTTGGGAGTTAGTGTATGAAGCTCATTAATGAGCATTGAAGTGTGTGACTACTCTGACATACTTCTGTCTGTCCATATGGACTTGTATAAAAAGCGTCGATTGAGCGCATCTTGTATAGAGTGACTAAGAGTTATTTTTGAATCCAAGTTTTGTGTGTTCTGCTCACTCTCTCTCTCAACACAAGTCAACGTGCTCGGATGTTGGGCTTCAACACAAGTCAACGTGGAGTAGAAAAGATTAAGAAGATAAGGGAACGTGAGCTACGTCGACTCGAAGCTATGGTTGGGGTACCTCTTACATGGGGACCATGGGCCACATCCACATCATGGCAACCCTTTGACCCCCCGCTTCTCTTCGAGAGACTTGGATGGAAATGAAATTAGGCCTAGTATAGAATCATTCTCATTGTAGAACATGTTTTTTATATAGAACATGTTTGTTGTTTTCTTAGAACTATTTAGCTTAAACTCTATTTTATCTTATTTTTATTTTTACTTTCGATGAATGGGTAAATATCCCATTTTTGTTGTACACCATTTGTCTCATGGGCCAATTTTGGCCTTAGAAGACGTTAATATATCTTTCTTTCTTTCTTTCTTTCTCATTCTCTGTCTCTCCTACATACGTTGTGTCGTGTTCAAAGCTTTCCATTAAACCTTCTCTTTGTCATGTGTGTTACACTATTGTGTCTATTACGCTTCCACACACACACTATTCATTTAGAAATCGGCACGTAATGGTAGCGCCGACAAGACCAGAACCATAGGCACAATGGTGGTGCCGAGAATAGTGGGCGCTCTACGAGTAGGGGGAGTCAGGGTGGTGTTGGAAGAAAGCAAAATAAAGCCACCAATTGCTGGTATTGTTGCCTAAAGGGCCACAAGGAGAGTCAGTGCTGGAAGAAATGGGTTGAGTCGTACAAAGCCGAATCAAGCAGAGCTGACTCTAAGAAACCGTAGAGATCGCACTGCGATGAAGGCTAAGGAGGAGCAAGAACGGGCCCTTCCTTCTGTGAAAGTGTTTTTAGAACTCAAGGTATTGAATACTATAAGAATATAAGGTATGGAGCTTCCACATCCGGAGGGCAAGAACACGAATCAAGGTCTTGAGGATAAGTCAAACTAAAAGCAAGAAACATGGAGAAATGTAAAAGAAGAAAAAAGCGGGCCACCAAAACACAGTCTGAAACGAACGATTGTAACTCTTTTTTTTGAAACCCAAATATCATTCAAAAATAGTTGTTAGAAAGCTCGTGAAGTCAGCTATCTTTAGAACTTTAAATCGCTAAATTTGGAGCTCGTACGAGGGAGATATGATGATTAGAAGGTCATTGTGTCATAGCTAAAAATAGGAAATAAAAAACTTCTAAAAAAGCTTGAAAAAGAGAAGAAGATGATTGTAAGAAGTGAGAAGGGGAGTATAGAAGGGAGATAGAAGAAGTGATACCTTTGTAATAGTGGAAGACGAAGTGAGAAGGGAAGATAAACTAAGAACCCACCACCTTTGTAAGGTGGTGGGTTCTTAGTCTACTTCTTGTGGTGTTTTCTTTCCCATTCATGTAGCGTGGTTGAATTGTTATCAATATATTTTTGTAGATTTGGATTTATGTATCTTCTTTCTCTCTTCCTTCCATCATGATCATTCATTAGCAATAGATCTTTGTTGTTTTGGATTTATGTATCTTCTTTATCTCTTATTTCTATCATCACTCTTTCACCTTCATCGTGGAGCACAAAGCCAACTCGATGAGGATGAGCACCTCGAAACCGAACGAGGTGTGGTGTGTGGATTCTGGGGCTTCCAACCACATGACAAACCATCAAGAATGGTTCTCCTATCTAGAGAAGCCGAAACCGCCAGGGGGCGTTGAAACCGGAGATGACACCCCTCATCTTATCAAACACATCAGAGACATCCCTTTGAGCCATATCGGCTAGAAAGGGATAATGAGGAATGTCTTGCATGTACCAACGATAACCAAGAACCTGGTGTTGGTCGGTCAGATCGTCAACCGAGGTATGTAGGTTCTATTCACTCATCATTGCGCTACGTCGTGAAGATGACGACTGTCCTTGTGTTGTTAGCGGTAGCTGCGACAAAGGGGTGGCACTTACATCAGATGGATGTAAAGAATGTGTTCCTGCAAGGTGAGCTTGAGGAAAATGTCTACAAGGCTAGATTAGTAGCAAAGGGCTATGCGTAGATTGGTGGCAAACGGCTCCGTCAACCAGTACAAGGCGAGATTGGTGGCAAAGGGATATGTGCAGCAACACAACATTGATTACGATCAAACGTTTGCGCCAATCGCGAAGATGATGACCATCCATTTGTTGCTAGAGGTAGCCGCGGCAAAGGGGTGGCACTTACATAAGATGGATGTAAAGAATTTGTTCCTGCAAGAGAGCTTGAGGAACATGTGTACATGGTACAACCACCCGGATTTCTATCCGAATTGAACACATCGGCTGTTTGCCGACTGAAGAAGTCCCTCTACAAACTTAACCAAGCCCCACGTGCTTGGAACGAGAAGATCATGCGAGGTTGCGTAGGATGGGGTTTGCTCCATCGAAATCAAACTCTTCATTGTTCATTGGGTAGAGTCGAACTAGACCAATTAGTATTTTGTTATATGTCGATGATTTAGTCATAATCGGTGCCGACCTAGAGAAAATCGACTGAGTCAAGTCTCTGCGTGCGACATCATTTGACATGATGGATCTGGGGGACCTTCATTACTTCCTCGGGATTGAAGTGATCCAAACTCCCAGAGGCATATTAATCAGCCAATGTCATTACATGTTGAATATGCTCTTCAAATTCGGAATGGCAGATTGTAAATCCGTCTCGACTCCTTTGGACCGCAACTTTAAGCTTCGCCAAGAATCGGGAATGGTGTGCGACCCGACATGGTTCCGAAAAATAGTTGGGAATTCGGTCTCTCCGGATGAGAACTGGAAACCGGATCGGATGGATCCGGTGTGAACAGGATCCGGGGACATATCTGTAAACATGTTTTTGATGTGCCTATCATGGCTATATTTCTAAATAGTCCTAAAGTCATATAAGTATTGTTGAGAATCGAACTCAACTTCCCATAGAAATAGGTTTCGCACTAGCTCATGGACATACTGATAGGGTGTATAAGATAATAGATAGTTATACACTATATGAGGGCTTGACCAAACCGATTAGATGGAGTTGAAAATCATAATATATTATATAGCTATAGGTAATTATGATTAGAGAGTATAACTCAAGAAACTAAGAAAAAAGATAGAGAAAGCGAGCAAGAAATAAGAATGTTCTGATATTCCAACATCAAGAGAATACAAAGGAGACAAACTCCACATTGAACAAAAACCAAAGACCTTCCTCTTCTAAAACACTTCCTCTTCCACAAAGACACTTCTTCCTAACATTCCTCATCCACTCTTTGGCCTTCCTCTTCGCCCCTCCCCTCACTAATATCACTTCTTCTTTTATAACCTTCCTCTTCTTATCCACGTTCATGCTATTTTTAGAAGCTTTTATCTCCCTATTTTTAGCTATGACACATCGACCTTCTAATCGTCATATCTCCCTCATCCGATATCCAAATTAAGCGATTTAAAAAGCTATAGAAAGCTCTTTTTACAAGCTTTCTAATCCATATTTAAACGTGATATTTGGATAAACAACGAGGGAGTTATGACCATTCTATTTTTACTGTTTTTTATAGTCTGCGTTTTCTCTTTTTACTTTTCTCTTGGTCTCGTACTTTTACTTTTGACTTCTTCCCTAAGGTCTTAGTTCGTGTTCTTATCCTCAAAAGGTGAATTATCTATACTTTATATTCTCCTAATGTTCAATGGCTTAGATTCTAAAAACACTTTCACACATACCAAGCTAGTTTTGTAAATAGTAGAAAGGGCCCTTGCCCTAGTTTAGTTGGTATTTAAACCAACTCTTTGTAACTTTGTTACTATTGGATGATAACATACAGTCTTCTTGGTTAAGAACTTTCTCTCTCTTTTCTCTCTGTTGTGTAACACACACAATCCTTCCGCTGCATACAATCACTCTCATTTCTTTACATGGTATCAGAGTGCGTGGTAGCTTGATCCAAGCCCAGACCAAAGAAACGCGTTCATGAAGACCCGGCTAACTGTACAACATTCGCACAGAACGAAGAAACATAGAAGAAATCACCATGAATACTCAGATGGGAAGTGCTCTTCCTATGGAGAAGCTCAACAGGACGAACTTCGCATCTTGGGAGTACAAGATGCATCAATACCTTGTCAGACAAGGATATTGGAGCTATATTGAAGGAGCTTACGAAATGCAACCCAACCCGACACACGCCGACTACCCAACGTGGAAGCAGGTTGCAAGCTGTGTGTTGTATTGCCTTGCATCATGCGTACATGATCACATGCTTGGCTATATTCGAGAGGCGAAAACGCCAAAAGAAGTGTGGGGCAATCTCAAGAAGATCTTCACAGCCAATACGGTTGCCCGCAAGCTCTAGCTTCGTCGGGAGTTGAATGACATTCAACAATGGGACAGATCAATCAGCAGCTACGCCTTGAAGATCAAGGAGCTGTGCGATGCCCTCGGGTCGATCAATGTTGGCATTGACGACGAAGAAATGGTGCAGATATGTTGGGAGACAGGTCCCTCCGGATGGGAAGGGAGAAGAACAGTGCTGATGAGCAAACTCGACCGAGGCCGAAACCGAATGAGGAGTACCCGGCTACGGAGAGCCGGATAGTGCAGACTCGGTGAGAACCGGATGAGGAGTACCCGGCTATGGAGAGCCAGATGGTGCAGATCCGGTGAGAACCGGATGAGGAGTACCCAGCTACGGAGAGCTGGATGGTGCAGATCCGGTGAGAACCGGATGAGGAGTACCCGGCTACGGAGAGCCGGATGGTGCAGACCCGGTGAGAACCGGATGAGGAGTACCCGGCTGCGGAGAGCCAGATGGTGCAGACCCGGTGAGAACCGGATGAGGAGTACCCGGCTACGGAGAGCCGTATGGTGTAGACCCGGTGAGAACCGGATGAGGAGTACCCGGCTACGGAGAGCCGGATGGTGCAGACCCGGTGAGAACCGGATAAGGAGTACCTGGCTGCGGAGAGCCGGATGGTGCAGACCCGGTGAGGAGTGCTCACCGGATGAAGAGACATATTCGTAAATATGTTTTTTGAGAGTCCATCGGGGCTATATTTGTAAATAGCCGGAAAGTCATATTAGTATAAATATGACTTAGGGCAAACTTATAGATGTGCGTTGTTATTCTTGTTTGTGCAAGATCAGAGTGTGTAACTGTGTACAGAGAGAGAGAGAGAGGAAGAGGTTGTTGCCTCTGTTGTAACCGCTGCCTGTGGCGAAGATAGAAAGCTCGAGGTTGTTGCCTCGGTGCTTTACTGTTGTACACTATAACATAGTGATAGTTTGCAGCCTGTGGGCTGCCGTGGTTTTTCCCTAGTTTGGGTTTTCCACGTAAACATCATGTGTACTCTTCTCTCACTTTTGTGTCATGCATTCATTCCCGTTTTTTGTGGTTGATTCTAAGCTCGGTTGTGGCTGAGCGTTGTTCATAGCGGAGTGCATAGTTCCTGTCAAGATATGCCTCGGAGGCGTGGCACCTTGATTGAGTGCAATAAGGTCCGCCTTGCAAGAGAGAATCCTCCCACCTTTTCCGATCTCCAGTAAAAATTGCTGGTCGAAGAAAATCACGCCCAAGAAAGGAACAATGCACCAGAGGGTCAGATGCTCTACTCCCACTTGGATGATAGAAGAAATTTCGGCCGTGGAAATAGAGGTCGATTTGGACAAGGCTGTCACGGTCAACAGACCCAAGAGCGTAACTCCCACCAATGGCAAGCAGACAAGAACAATACTAGAGCGTTCGACCGAAGGGGGAGTCATCACGCCGGACCAAGCAACCGTAATAACCCAATCAAATGCAGATACTGCGGAAAACTCGGTCACTACGAAGAGGAGTGCCGAAAGAAGAAGCGAGAATCGGCTTCAACCAGCGGACAATTCACGAACTACACATCGAATTCCGACTAGGACAATCGGAGCGGAATATTCACGAACTACGCATCGAATTCCGACTACGACAATCGGAGCGGAATGTTCACGAATTATGCATCGAATTTTGACTACGACGATCGTAGCGGAATGTTCATGATGAGGCACAAAGGGCACTCAATGGCGACACAAGGTGAAACAAGCACCACGCCCTCAGAGAATGTATGATTTGTTGACTCGGGAGCATCAAACCACATGACGTCTCATGAAAATTGGTTTCGGGAATTACGAAAACCCGAACAACCCGGATATGTTAAGACAGGCGATGACACGAATCATCCAATACAACATATCGGGAACGTCCCATTCGGAAACGATGGCAAACAAACCTACCTCTAGAACGTACTTCATGTTCCTACTATCACTTAAAACCTGGTCTCGGTTGTTCAGATTGTCGAACAAGGAATGCAAGTACAATTCAACAATGATGGGTGCTTTATCAAAAGAGGCGATTGAATCGTAGCTCACGGCTGTCGTGAAGGCCGTATGTTTGTCCTCGAATCGAACGAGGTAAAATCAACCATGTTTGCAAACGGCCTCAAAGTCAAAACCGACCTAAACTTGTGGCACAAGAGAATTGGTGACATCAATCTCCAGAAGCTTCAGAACATGCTATTGAAAGGAGTCATACTCAGACTCCCGAACTTTACCACATAGGAGATTATGAGCATATGCGAAGTGTGACAGTTCTGAAAGCAACGTAGACATCCATTCCCGAAAGAGTGGAATGTGAGCAAAGGGATCTTGGATGTCGTACATTTAGATGTGTGGGGACCAGCTCAAACAACCACACTCGGTGGATGCCAATATTACATCACGTTCATCGACGACTTCTCCAGGTACACATGGATCTACTCGATGAGACAGAAGAGCGAAGTGTTTGGACACTTCCAGAGATTTAAAGCCAAAATCGAAAATCTACGGGTCGGCACATACGCTGCCTTCGATCAAATGGAGGCAAAGAATATTTCTCAGATGAATTTACGACGTATCTCTGAAAGGAAGGAATCCGACGAGAATTTTCATGTCGTCATACACCTCAGCAAAATGGCGTAGCCGAGCAGAAGAACTGGCACATAGTAGAGGTTGCACGGGCAATGATGAACGAGAAGAACCTGTCGAAATCATACTGGGCAGAAACGACGAACAAGACCGCATACCTTATGAACAGGTGCACAACCTCAGGATTACACGACACAACCCCCTATGAGACGTTTCTTGGTAAGAAGCCAGACTTATCACATGTTCGTATTCTCGGCTGAATTGCTTATGTGCATATTTCCGATGATACGTGACAATAGCTCGACCCAAAGTCAGAGAAATGTATCCTCGTGGGATACTCGCTCGAACAAAAGGGTTACAAATGCTACAATCCATCTACCTGAAAAGTTCGAACAAGTCAAGATGTCGTTTTCGACGAGTCCGCATCCTGGTACACACCAAAGACAACTTCGACTCTGACTCTGTTCCACCCGGAATACGCCGAAATAGAGGCAGAAGGCGAAGATTGACTTACATGCATGCTCGACAAAAGCCCAATCACGACCCGAATAAATGGGCCACAAGAACCTCTGAGTGATCAAAGAACATCTCACCCGAGTCCGAAGCTGGACAAAGGGAAGGCGAAAATGGCGGAGTATGAAGACAATCACTTCGACGGAAATGAATCAACTCATTCCCTCGATAGTGAGTTGGAAGGCCTCGACATCTAGAAAAATGGAGCGAAGAAAGCCTTAATATTCGCAAACAAAAAACTACGTAGGTCCACCCGAGAGAAGAACCCTGTAAGCCGTTATGGCTAAAACAAGTATGTGGCGTATCATTACGCCTTTATGATGAAGGTAGCATCAGTACGGGAGCCGGAAAACCCTTTCCGAAGCCGTAAAGGATCCGCGATGGGTTGACGCGATGAATGAAGAAATGCAAGCCCTATGCAAAAATGAGACATGGGATCTCGTTCCTCACATTCTGCACAAGAAAGCAATTGGCTGCCGATGGATTTACAAAGTGAAACACAATGCCGACGGCTCCATAAATCACTTCAAAGCGTGGCTCATTGCGAAAGGATACGCAAAAACGCACGGAGTTGACTACGAAGAGACCTTTGCTCCAGTGGCAAAGATGACAACTGTGCGAACCGTGGTTGCAATCACATTAGGAAAAGGGTAGCACCTTCATCAAATGGATGTGACGAACGCATTCCTCCAAGGGGAATTAGAGGAGGAAGTGTACATGATCCAACCACCTGGCTTTGAATCACGCAATCATCTGAACATCGTTTGCCGACTCAAGAAGCCACTCTACGGCCTCAAACAAGCACCACGTGCATGGCATTCGAAGATCATGTAGTACTTCATCAAATCGGATTTCGAATGTCAAAATCTAATAACTCTTTGTACATCTGAAACGATTCAGATAGCCTGATTTTCATCATCCTATACATGGATGATTTGGTCATCGGAGGAAAGGAGCTCGCCGAGATTAACAAGGTCAAATCACTTCTCTCCGACAGATTCGAAATGAAATACCTGTACGAGCTACATTACTTCTTAGGCATCGAAGTAATTCAAACACCAGTCAGGATAATGATCTCACAACAACACTACGTCCTCAACATACTCTACAATTTCGGGATGGCGGAGTGGAAACCTGTGTCCACCCCGGTTGACCGTAATCTCAAGCTTGATGTCTATTTTAGCATAGCCGAGTGCGAGCCCACTTATTATCGCCAATTGATCGACAACCTCATCTACCTAACCATTACACGACCTGACCTCCACTATTCGGTCGGCCTACTCAGCCAATTCATACAAAATCCGCGAAACCTTCATCTTGATTGCGCTAAGAGGGTACTTCGGTACGTCGGTGGTACAATTGATTACAGAGTCAGATATAGGTCAAATATGATAATTCGACTTGAAGGGTACACAGACGGGGACTGGGCAGGTTATAAAGCGGATAGATGGTGAACATCAGGATTTGTCTTCTCCCTCGGCAGCGGAGCAATCTCATGGAGTAGTAAGAAGCAACCGACAGTTGCATTGTCGAGCACGGAGGCCGAATACAGGGGCGCGGCGGTCGCCGCGTGCGAAGCCGTATGGCTCAAGCGTATATTGAAGGATCTGGGCGTACCCATCACGGATCTGATCCATCTATACTGCGACAACATGAGCAGTATCTACCTGGAACGGAACCCCGTATTCCACGCGCGGACTAAGCATGTCAAAGTGCACTACCACTTCATCCGCGAACGCGTGTAGGCCAGACTTACACCACATTAGCACGAATCTACATGTAGCTCTGAAATTTTCACGAAAGCCCTGGGTATCGACAAGCCGCAACAGTTTGCGTCGAACCTTGCCCCATCTATTCCCGACCAGCCGAGCTTGAGGGGGAGTACAGAGTGAACCGATTGATTGATCGAAGCCGAACAAGGAGTACGCAACCGAAAAGCCGAACAATCAAAGTTTGAGGCGTTCCAAAGACCGATCCAAAACAATTTTTCGATATTTGGAAGTTGTGTTTGAAGGGGCAGGTTTAGAATCGAACTCAACTTCCCATAGAAATAGGTTTCACACTAGCTCATGGACATACCAGGCTAGTTTTGTAAATAGTAGAAAGGGCCCTTGCCCTAGTTTAGTTGGCATTTAAACCAACCCTTTGTAACTTTGTTACAGTTGGATGATAACATATAGTCTTCTGGGTTAAGAACTTTCTCTCTCTTTTCTCTCTGTTGCGTAACACACACAGTCCTTCCGCTGCATACAATCACTCTCATTTCATTAGAAGTATAAATATGACTTAGGGCAATCACTTTAGAGTAGTAGTAGTTGTTGTACAAGTTCATGTCGATGAAGCACCAGATATATGTTGCCGTCTTCATGTGCATGTACAACAACTTCAATAAAGAAAGCAAGGCTCATGTGCTCTGGGAGAAAATCGACACCATGGTGGAGGGTAAAAACGTCGTTAATCAGGTTTCGGTATTCGGGAAGTTAGTGAGACTCCGGTACCAAGATGGATCCAGCATTGCGGAGCACATGAATGCATTCCAAGGGCTCATAAATCAAACAACCTCGCTAGAAGTACCTCTAGCCGATGAGGTACTTGCACTGCTCCTGCTCGGTTCCCTCCCGAATAGTTGGGAGACGTTATTGTCACCTTGGGCAATGTCGGGCCGGAAGGAAAGCAGTTGTCCCTAGAAAGGGTAAAATGAAGCTTGCTGGGATGAAGAAGCACGCCGGAAGGATTGGGAGTCCGGAACCGATCAGAAGACCTTGGTCACGGAAGATGAACTTAACTGGGGAAGAGGTCGTATTCAGACTCCAAACCGGGACAAATCGGGGACGAGGTCAAAGTCAAGGGGAAGGCCCACTTGTTTTTATTGTGGAAAGCCGGGGCGCTTCTAGAAGAATTGCTGACACTTTCGGAATGCCAAAGCGTTGCTGACATTCTAGAACCGACGAAGATTTCGGAAAGGAGAGGAACGTCGGCGATTGCAATAAGTGAAGCATAACTACTGCTAATCACCGAGGAGAGTGAGCTGCATCTTGTCAATGACGAAATGACACGGGTGGTCCACTCCGGAGCGTCATTCCACCTGACTCCTAACCAGAAGTGCTTCTCACCATACAGAGCCGGATATCACGTGTTGGGAAATCGGTCCCTCCGGATGGGATCCAGTGATGAATAAAGAGGACCCGGTGAGAATTGGAGGAGACCTAGTGAGAACCGGAAGAGACGACATATCTGTAAATATGTTTTGAGTAAGCCTATTGAGGTTATATTTGTAAATAGGCCTAAGTTCATATAACTATAAATATGACTTAGGGCAATCACTTTATAGAGTGGTTGTTGTAATATTGTTGTACAGAGAGAGCGACAAAGAGAGAGTGTGTGAGATACAGAGTGATACTTTGTTGTAACCGCCGGTTGGCGAAGATACAGAGCTTGAGGTCATTGCCTCCGAAGCTCTGATTGTACCTTTCTCCTATAGTCATAGTTGGAGTCCGTGGGCTCCCGTGGTTTTTTCCCATTTAGGGTTCTTCCACATAAACGTCCTGTGTATTTCCTTTGTGTACTCTCCACTTCCCATTTTTGTGTTTCATTCTCAGTGAAGCGATTCTGTTGTGGCCGAGCAATATTCCGCGTTTTTTTCTCTTCAATCTAGTATCAGAGTGAACAACACAGGAAATGGAAGAATCGTTCAACGACATGTTCAAGCTCACCAACTCCAACTACTCAGTGTGGAAGTTGAAGATGAGGAATATGCTGGTGGTTAAAGATCTTTGGTTGTCGGTTCAAATCGGGGACAAGAGACTGGATAAGATCGATGCCATAGTGTGGGAGGTGATGCACATGAAGATGAAGGCCTACATCCGGTGCTTCATCAACATGAGCCTGTACAACAACTTCAATGGAGAGAGCAAGGCTCATGAACTCTAGGAGAAGATCGGCATCATGTTCCAGAACAAGAATGTTGTTAATCGGGTTTCGGTATTCCTGAAGCCAGTGAGGGTCCGGTACCAGGACGGCTCCAGTATGGCGGAGCACATGAATGTCTTCCAGGGACTGATCCACCAAGAAACCTCGTTGGAAGTACCTCTTACCGATGAGGTACTCGCATTACTCCCACTCGGTTCCCTCCTGGATAGTTGGGAAACGCTAGTTGTCACATTGAGCTATGCCGAACCGGAAGGAAAGTAGTTGTCCCTAGCAAGGGTAAACTCAAGCTTGCTAGATTAAAAAGTTCGCCAGAAGGCCTTGGTCACGGAAGATCACCACAACCGGGGAAAAGGACGGTATCAGAGTCTCCAAAATCGGGACAAGTCGGGGACGAGCTGATTCGAAGAAGGGTTCGCACCAAAATGGTTCAGACTGGAGAAGCCCGGATCGGAAGGGAACGTCAGCGATTGTGAAAAGTGAAGAAGAATTAATGCTCATTATCGAAGAGAATGAGTTAAACCTTGTCGACGACAAGACAACGTGGGTTGTCGATTTCGGAGTGTTGTTCCACCTAACACCAGACCGAATATGCTTCTCATATTACACAGCTAGTGATCATGGTTGGGTTGGGATGGGGAATGAAGGTACATGCCGAATTGTCGGCATAGGAGATGTGTTGTTGATGACATCAATTGGATACACGTTGGAGCTGAAGGATGAGAGAGAGAGAGAGAGAGAGAGAGAGAGAGAGAGAGAAGCGTGAGCCGCGCCATAGACGTGTGAGCAATAGCAGACATGAAGAGCCATGTGTTGATCCACTCGCAAGAGTGTTGTAATCCGCTCTATATTGTATATCCACTGTCTATAGTGAAGTTCTGTTCCAGTGGTTTTCCCCGTTTTAGGGTTTCCACGTAAATCTCTATGCATAGCTGTGTATCTTGTCTTTCTGTGATTCGTATTTCAACATTGTCTGTTCATTGTGATTTAAATTCCGCAATGATTTCTCAACAAACTAGTATCAGAGCTTGAGGTGCAAGTATGGAAGGAGTTGTGAGCAGTTTCCCAGGTATGATAGTTCTCAACTCACAGAACTATGCAGACTAGAAGATCAAGATGGAAGACCTTCTCATAGTTAAAGATCTGTACGAGCCAATCGACAAAGCAGAAATACCTAGGGGGGTATTGGAGTCGGACTAGAAGCTTCTAAATAGAAAGCCACTATCCGACAATGTGTTGATGTAACTGTCCTTCAGCATGTGGCGAACGACACAAATGCCCACGAGATGTGGCAGAAGCTGTCGGGTCTATATGAGAGGAAGAACGCACTCAATAAAACCTCACTGATGAGAAAAATCGTACGGCTAAAATACAGAGACGGTGAGAGCATTGTCGAACACATCAGCACATTCATGGGGGTGTGTAAATCAACTTGTTGCAACCAAGTTCCCCCTGGAGGATGCAATGCAGGCCATCCTGTTGATGTGCACACTGCCAGACAGCTGGAAGAATTTGGTGGTTACTCGTAGCACCTCTTGTCAAGAAGAGAACTTGTCTTTACAGAAGGTGAAGACAAGCATCCTAAATGAGGAGGCGTGGAGGAAAGACAAAGGAGTCTTGTCCCAAACAGACTCAAATCTGACTCAACATATGGACAAAGGCAAGGACTGGCGAAGAAGAAGTCCGCAACGAACGGACAAATCCCATGCCAGATCGAAGTCTAGAGGTAAGCTAGTGTGCTTTTATTGTGGAAAACCTGGACACCTCCAGAAGGACTGCGGACACATGAGAAGAGACTAGAGTGTCGGAAACAATGTTGAACCCAGGAAGATTCCTAATGAGAAGAACACTTCGTCCATTGCTACGAGCAATGAAGAACTCCTGTTCATTTGTGAGCAGACAAGTACAAATCTTGTGAGTGAAGAATGCACTTGGGTGATTGACTTCGGCACATCCTTCCATATTACTCTATCGAGAGAGTATTTCTCAACTTACATAATTGGGGATCATGGTTATGTAAAGATGGGTGATAGTGGAGAGTGCAAGATAACTGGAGTCGGAAGTGTTAGCTTGACGACGTCGATAGGGTGTCGACTAACGTTGAAGGATGTTCGACACATCCCTGATATAAGATGGAATCTGATATCGACTAGAAGACTTGACGACGAAGGCTACAGTGGTAGCTTTTAGAATGGCAAGTGGAAGCTCTGCCGAGGAAATCTTATAGTGGCCCGAGCACAAAAAGAAGGCACATTGTACATGATGCATGCCCGACTGTGCAAATCGGAAGTAAATATGGCAGCCGACTCGGCAGGTGATATATGGCATAAGAGGCTAGGCCACATGAGTGAGAAGGGAATGCACCTGGTAGCTAACCAAAAACTTCTACCAGAAGTCAAGGGAGTGCACCTGGAGAAGTGTGTTGACTGCTTAGCCAGAAAGCAGAACAGGGCGGCATTCCACTCAAGACCACCGAGAAGAAGAGAAGTTGCACTGGAACTAGTTCACACGTATGTGTGCTATGTGGATTCTCCATCGCATCAAGGTGGACAGTACTTCGTGACATTCATTGACGACCATAGTCGGAACACATTGGCCTTTGTATTGAAGACAAAGGATCAAGTACTGTCGGTTTCCAAGGAGTTCCAGGCAAGAGTTGAAAGAGAGTCGGGTCGGAAACTGAAGGTTGTCCGAACCGACAACAGTGGCGAGTACAAAGGGAAGTTCGAGGAATACTGCAAGTGCCATGGTATTCGAATCGAATACACAATGCCAAAGACCCTAGAATATAAAGGGCTTGCAGAGAGGATGAATCGTACGATCATGGAGAGAGTAAGGAGCATGCTTTCCCATGCGAAACTGCCGAAATCCTATTGGGCTGAGGCATTGTACACAACTGTTTATCTGATCAACAGGTCTCCCTCAGTACCTCTAAAGGGTGATGTCCCACAGAGGGTGTGGATAGGAAAGGATGTCTCCTATCAACACCTGAGGATGTTTGGCATATATGCATGTACCAAAGGATCAGAGGTCAAAGCTCGATAGCAAGTCGAAAGCATGCATATTCATGGGATACTCGGAAGATGAATTCGGCTTCAAGTTGTGGGACTTAGTCGACAAGAAGGTAGTGAGAAGTCGGGACGTCGTTTTTCTTGAAGATAAGAAAATTGAACACTGGAAACAACACAAGTCAGAACTAATTCCCCACTCAACCTCGACTACCATCGACTTAAGGCCAAATGTGTCGTCATCGGCAACTGTAAGGAGACAGTTGGCCGACAGAGCCGAATCCGAGTCGGTTGACTCCGAAAGATTGACAGACTATGAGTCAGAGTCGGCAGATCTACTGAAATCAATTGAGGAATATGAGTTGGAATTTTCCAACCTGAAGATGCCAATTGATGAGCAGAATCCCGAGCCGAGAGAAGAGTTGGCAGAGACATCCGAAAGAGAGCCAACAATGAGTGGAAGAAGATACCCACTCAGAGAAAGGAAAGCACCGACTACATACGCCAGTCAATACATCCTCTTGACTGATGACGGTGAACCGGAGTGCCATAAAGAAGCCATTGCCGACGAGAGCAAAGAAAAATGGTTGAACGCGATGCAAGAGGAGATGGAATCCTTGCACACGAATTACACCTACGACCTAATAGAGCTGTCGAAAGGTAAGAGAGCACTTAGGAACAAATGGGTCTACAAGGTGAAGATTGGAGAAGTCCATAGCGAGCCCAGGTATAAAGCCCGCATAGTGGTAAAGGGTTTCCAACAGAAGAAGGGTGTCGACTTTGATGAAATTTTCACACCAGTCGTGAAGATGACATCCATTCGAACTATTCTGAGCATAGCGGCTGGCATGGACTTGGAGATCGAACAGTTGGATGTCAAAACCGCATTTTTGCACGGGGAGCTAGAGGAAGAAATCTACATGCAGCAACCCGAAGGCTTTAAGGAAAAAGGGAAAGAGAATCTGGTGTGTCAATTGAGGAAAAGCTTGTACGGAGTAAAACAAGCTCCACGCCAATGGTACAAGAAATTCGAGTCCTTCATGATGGAACATTGGTTCCAGAAAACACAGACCGATCACTGTGTGTTCATCAAAAGGTACGAGGAAGGAGATTTCTTGATTCTCTTGTTATACATTGATGACATGTTGATAGTCGGTCAAGATGCAAGGAAGATTAGAAGCTTGAAGAAAGCTCTCAGCAAATCATTTTCCATGAAAGACCTCGGACCGACAAAGCAAATCCTAGGAATGCACATAACCCGAGATAGAGCTCGGAAGGTGGTATGGCTGTCACAACAGAAGTATGTGACGAAGATCCTAGAGAGATTCAACATGTCAGATGCAAAGCCGGTCGGCTCAGTGTTGCCGACGAACTGCAAATTAAATGCAAAGCAGTGCCCGAGAGGTGAGATGGAGAAGGCTGAGATGAGGAAGGTACCATATGCCTCGGCCGTCGGCAGTCTAATGTATGCTATGTCTGTACGAGACCGGACATAGCATTTGTTGTAGGAGCAGTAAGCCGATATATGAGTAATCCAGGCAGAGAACACTGGGCAACAGTGAAGTGGATACTCAGGTACTTGAAAGGCACCTCGGAGGTGTGCCTAAGGTATGGTGTTGGAAAACTTGTGCTGGAAAGTTTTACCGATTCGGACATGTCAGAGATGTCGACTCGAGCCGATCCACGTTAGGGTACGTGATGACCTATGCAGGGGGAGCAGTGTCGTGGCAGTCACGACTGCAGAAGTCTGTAGCTTTATTGACTACAAAGGCAGAGTATATGGCAGCGGTAGAAGCCGGAAAAGAGCTGATCTGGATGTCAAGAAATTTTCTCACCGAACTAGGCATGAAGCAAAAGGAGTTCTTGCTTCACTATGACAGCCAAAGCGCCATACACCTAGCCAAGAACGGGGCATACCACTCCCGAACCAAGCACATATCAACAGAATACAGAATTTTCCTCCCACAGGAGTGAAGGGGGATTTTGTTGGGAATATGTCCCTCTAGTGGGAGGAAGAGCCAACTGTTCGGAAAGCCAACTATCGAAGGGTCGAAAATAGTGATTTGATTGTTATTATTATTATGGTAATAATAATGATGATGTTAGGAAATAGATCACTTCGGATGGGGAGAGAGAGGAACCGAGTTGATGAGGGACTATACTTGTAAATAGTCTCAATGTGCGCCCCATGAGGTCTAGGTATGTAAATAGCTAGAAAGTTGTGTAAGTATATATGCAACTAGGCCAAACCTTAAGAAAAAAATAATAGAAGAGAACATAATTGTGAGTGTGTGAAAAAAAAGTGTGTGCAGAGAGAGCCACGCCATAGCTGTGTGAGCAACAATAGACGCGAAGAGCCCTGTGCAGCTGATCCACTCGCAAAGAGTGTTGTAATCCTCTCTGTATTGTATATCCACTGTCTATAGTGAAGTTTTGTTCCCGTGGTTTTCCCCATTTTAGGGTTTCCATGTAAATCTCTGTGCATAATTGTCTATCTTGTCTTTTTGTGATTCATATTTCAGGATTGTCTGTTCATTATGATTTAAATTCTGCAACGATATCTCAACAGGATGTCTGACACGTTCCGGAGGTTCAAATGAACCTGATATCATCCGGTCGGCTAAATGATGAAGGCTACATGGGTAGCATCCAGAACAGAGTCACGAAGTTCAGCAAGGAAAGCTTGATTGTGGCTCGAGCCCGGAAAGTCAACACACTCTACCTGATGCATGTCCGGATATGCCGGGAAGAAGTGAACGTACCATCCGACCCTACCGGTGAGTTGTGTCACATGAGTGAGAAGGGGATGAAGAGGCTTGCTGAAGACAACCTCATTCCGGTGAAGGACGTCCAAGTTGAGAAGTACACCGATTGCTTGGCCGACAAGCAAAACCGATCCTCCTTCTGGTCAAGACCACCGATGAGACAGAATGCTCTACTGGAGCTGGTGCATACCGATGTGTGTCAAGTGGACACGAAGTCACATGTCGGATCATAGTACTTAGTGACGTTCATAGACGACCACAACCGAAAGTTGTGGATCTTGTTGAGAAGCAAGCTCAACAAAGGTATGTGATGCTTATTGAGAAATAAGCTATAGTAGCTATTTATTAGCTAATTAGCTACTAGTGGACATAAAGGTGAAACAACTATTTAGCTATGCACAACTATTTAGTTATTGATAGTTATTTAGCTACAGACAGTTAATTAGCTATTGGCAACTAATTAGCTGCATATACAAGTCACTTATGTACTTGGGTAAAAAGTAAGTAGTAAGTAGTAAGTAGAAGAGTGAGAGTAGTGCAGAGAATAAGAAACAAAAAACAAAAAACAGAACGAGAGCGAGTTGAGCTCTGCATGTAATGAAGTAGAAGCTTTTTGGATTGTGCAGAGGTAAGCCTCCTTCCCCTTCCCCTTCCCCTTTTCTGTCTTGAGCACTCAACGATCCAGCACACCACGATCCGTTGTGCACACAGAAGAGTTGTAGCGCCTTCGTAACATGGTATTAGAGCAAGGTTGCTCATAAAGAAGAGTATAGCAGTGCACAGATCTGAGAAGGTTATTTCTCTGTTTGTTTATTTGAATCAGAGAGTTACTTGTTGAAGTAATTGTAGCAAAAGCCCTAATAGAAAGAGAAAATGGCTGCTGAGAATGTAGGCCAAATCGTTACAGAGAAATTAGATAAAAACAATTTCCCGGCGTGGAAATTCAGAATGAAAAACTTCCTTATGGGGAAAGGATACTGGGATTATATTGAAGGAGACCTAGAAGAGGCTCCAGAGATCCCTGAAGAAAATGCATCTACTGCACAGATTAAAGCATTTAAAGAATGGAACCAAGGGGCAAGAAAGGTATTGCATTGGTTGTCCTTTAGCATCTCAGATTCGATGCTTGGACACATACAGGATGTTATGCTTCCAAAAGAAGCTTGGGAAAGTTTAGTAAAATTGTTTGTAGTGAACACAAAGGCAAGAAAGCTCCAGTTAAAGACTGAGCTAAATACCTTGGAAAAAGGTAAGATGTTAGTGAATGAGTATGCTTTGAAAATAAAGAGCATATGTGAATCACTTGCTTCTATCAATGTGAAGATAGAAGATGATGATACAGTGGAAATTTGTTTAAGAGGCTTAGGATCTCAATACAAGAGTTTCAAAACATCTATTCTCACAAGGGATAGTATCCCAAGTTTTCTATATCTGGTTTCAATGCTTGTAGTAGAAGAAAGAAATCAAATGGATGATATAAACAATGGAAACTCAAAGAATGAGGCGCAAGCCCTCTACAATAGTGCTGGAAGAGGCCGAGGAAGAGGCCATGGAAGATTTGGTTCAGCTAGATTCAACAATAATTATCAAGGAAGAGGACAACAAGCCATTAGTGGAAGAAACAACATCAGAGGCAAGGGGAGCAATCGAGCAAGAGGTAAGCAAACCTATTTGAATTATGATGGCTATTGGTATTGTGGAAAACTAGGGCACATACAGGCTGAATGCTATAAAAAGCAAAATGATGAGAAAAGAGGAAAGAGACAACAAAATAATTATGCCTCAACTAGTGAAGACTGTGATGAAGATGATGCATTTGTGATGCAACATGAAACAACAGCAGTGGCTGAATGTTCACAGAGATGTAATGAAGAGTTTATGTGGTATGTAGATTCTGGGGCATCTAATCATATGATAGGACATAAAAACTGGTTTGAAAGTCTAAGAGAACTAGAGGTTCCTGGTTATGTACATACAGGTGATAATACTACTCACCAAATAGAGCATGTTGGAGATATCCCATTGTGGGAAGAAAAAGGGAAAACAAAGTATATGTTGAATGTTATGCATGTTCCAAACCTTGCAAAAAATCTGATTTCTGTTGCACAGATAGTAGAGCAAGGAATGCAAGTGAAATTTAAGCAAAGTGGATGCTTCATAGAGAAAAATGGAAAGCTCATTGCAAAAGGAAAACGAGAAGGAAGGATGTTTGTGTTAGATGTGGATATGCCTAGGAAGATTACAGTCATGTTTACAGAAGGTATGAGTGTAATCTCAAAAGTGGAAATGTGGCATAAAAGAATCGGTCACATAAGTATGCAAACATTGAAAAATATGTTGAGGAAAGATCTAGTGGTTGGATTGCCTAAGCTCAAAGATTGTGAGATGGGAAAAATATGTGAAGCATGTCAATATAGAAAGCAAAACAGGTTGCCTTTCCCTCCTGAAAGAGATGTAAGTAAAAATCTATTGGATTTGGTACATACGGATGTATGGGGACCAGCAAAAAATGCATCTATTGGTGGCTGCAGATTTTATGTAACATTTATTGATGATTGCTCAAGGAAAACATGGGTGTACTTTATGAAAGAAAAAAGTGAAGTATTTGTTTGCTTCCGTAAGTTCAAATGTATGGTAGAAAAAGAAGCCGGAACAAGAATAAAATGTCTTAGATCCGATGGAGGAGGAGAATATTTCTCCAATGAATTTTCTGATTTTCTATGCAATCAGGGAATAAGAAGACAGTTCACATGTAGATATACTCCACAACAAAATGGAGTTGCTGAGAGAAAAAACAGAACTTTGGTGAACATAGCAAGGGCTATGATGACTAAAAAAAATATGACATTGTATTACTGGGCAGAAGCTTTAAACACTGTTAATTATATTCTAAATAGATGTATAACATCTGGAGTGCATGAGGTAACTCCTGAAGAATGTTTCTATGGAAGGAAACCTAGCTTAGGACACTTGAAAGTGTTTGGATGCCTTGCATATGTTCATGTACCTGCTAAAGTGAGAAGTAAGCTTGATCCAAAAGCTGGAAAATGTATTTTTGTTGGATATTCAGAGGAGCAAAAAGGGTATAGATGCTATAAACTTTTGACAAAAAAGATTGTGGTAAGTCGGGATGTAATATTTGATGAGTTGGGCAGTTGGTATAGCCCAAAACAAAATGTAGAAACTGATGAAGATTGTGAAAATGAAGACAAGGATAAATCTGAAAATGTAAGAGATAAACACAAAAATGGAAGCAATGTTGGACAACAAAGTTCAACATCAATGGAATGTACTGGACCATCTGGAAGCTTAGGTAGGAAATCTGAATCAAATGCATGCAGTGGAAAAAGTGCAAGACGCAAAAATTATGATGATAGAAAGGGAAAACAAAAAATGCCAGAGTATGAAATGCTTGATGATGTGTCTAGAAACATGGAAGATGTAGATTCAGATAGATCATTGGATGATGAGCTTGGTATAGGATCCCTGAAAATCCCTGGTATGAAAAAAGCAATGAAGGATGCAAATTAGAAACTGAGAAGATCAGATAGAGAGAAAAAGATTGTTCAAAGATTTGGTTATGACACATATATGGCTATGCATTATGCATACATGTCTAAAGTGGTACAAATGTCTAAAGTATGAAAAAAGCAATGAAGGATGCAAATTAGAAACTGAGAAGATCAGATAGAGAGAAAAAGATTGTTCAAAGATTTGGTTATGACACATATATGGCTATGCATTATGCATACATGTCTAAAGTGGTACAAATGGAAGAAACAACATCAGAGGCAGGGGGAGCAATCGAGTTAGAGGTAAGAAAACTTATTTGAATGATGATGGTTGTTGGTATTTTGGAAAACCAGGCCATACACAGGCCGAATGCTATAAAAAGCAAAATGATGAAAAAACAAGGAAGAGACAGCAAAATAACTATGCTTCAACTAGTGAAAACTTTGATAAAGAAGGTGCATACATGATACAACAACAATGGTTGAATGTTCACAAAGATGCAATGAAGATTATATGTGGTATGTAGATTCAGGGGCATCTAATCATATGATTAGACATGCAAAATGGTTTGAAAGTCTAAGAGAACCAAAGATTCCTAGTTATGTACAAACATGTGATAATACCACTCATACAATTGAGCATATTGGAGATATCCCATTGTTGGAAGAAAAAGGGAAAACAAAGTATATGTTGAATGTTATGCATGTGCCAAACCTTGCAAAAAAACTGATTTCTGTTGGACAGATAGTAGAGCAAGGAATGCAAGTTAAGTTTAAGCAAAGTGGATGCTTTGTAAAGAAACATGGAAAGCTTATTACAAAAGGAAAACGACAATGAAGAATGTTTGTGTTAGATGTGGATATGCCTAAAAAGATTACAACCATGTTTGCAGAAGGAATGACTGTAATCTCAGATGTGGAGATGTGGCATAAAAGAATCGGTCACATAAGTATGCAAACCTTGAAAAATATGTTGAGGAAAAATGCAGTGGCTGGACTGCCTAAGTTGAAAGATTGTGAGATGAGCAAAATATGTGAAGCATGCCAAAATGGAAAGAAAAACAGGTTACCTTTCCCTCATGAAAGAGATGTAAGCAAAAATTTGTTGGATTTGGTACATGCAGATGTTTGGGGACCAACAAAAAATGTATCAATAGGTTTTATGTAACATTTATCGATGGTTGCTCAAGGAAAACATGGGTTTACTTCATGAAAGAGAAAAGTGAAGTATTTGATTGCTTTCGTAAGTTTAAATGCATGGTAGAAACGCAAGCTGGAACTAAAATAAAATGTTTAAGATTTGATGGAGGAGAATACTTTTCAAATGAATTTTCTAATTTTCTATGCAATCAAGGAATAAGGAGACAATTCACATGTAGATATACTCCACAGCAAAATGGAGTGGCTAAGAGAAAAAACAAAACTTTGGTGAACATAGCAAGAGCCTTGATGACTGAAAAAAATATGTCATTGTATTACTGGGCAGAAGTTGTAAACACAACAAACTTTATTCTAAATAGATGTATAACATCTGGAGTACATGAAGTAACTCCTAAAGAATGATTCTATGGAAGGAAACCTAGTTTAGGACAGTTAAAAGTGTTTAGATGCCTTGCCTATGTCCATGTACCTACTGAAAGCTTGATCCAAAAGCTGAAAAATGTGTTCTTGTTGGATATTCAGAGGAGCAAAAAGGGTATAGATGCTATAACCTGTTGACAAAAAAGATTGTAGTGAGCCGTGATGTAATATTTGATGAGTTGGGTAGTTGGTACAACTCAAAAGAAAATGTAGAAACTGATGAACACAGGAACAAATTTGAAAATGGAAGTGATAACCATGGAAATGGAAGCAATGTTGGACAACAAAGTTCAACATCAATAGAATGTACTGAACCATCTGAAAAATTTGGTAATAAATCTCAATCAAATGCTTGGAGTGGAAAGAATGCAAGACAAAAAAAATATGATGATAAAAAGGGAAAACAGAAGATGCTAGAATATGAAATGTTTGATAAAGGATCTAGAAACATGGAAGATGTAGATTCAGATACATCATTGGATGATGAGTTGGGTATACGAGCCCTGAAAATCCCTGGTATTGAGAAAGCAATGAAAGATGTAAATAAAAAACTGAGGATCAGATAGAGAGAAAAAGACTGTTGAAAGATTTGGTTATGATACACACATGGCTATGCATTATGCATATATGTCTAAAGTGGTAAAGATTCTTGATCCAAATAGTTTTGATGAAGCAAAATCTGATAAGAAATGCAAGAAGAAATTGATGCATTGGCTGAACACAGAACATGGGATTTGGTAAAGTTACTGAAAGGAAAAAATGTGGTAGGTTGCAAATGGGTCTACAAGACAAAGCATGATTCCAATGGAAATGTTAGTAGACATAAAGCAAGACTTGTTGCAAAGGGATATGCCCAAATGCAAGGAATTGATTACGATGAGACATTTGCACCGGTTGCAAAGATGGCAACATTGAGGACATTACTTGTTGTAGGTGCAACCAGAAGATGGGTTTTGCATCATATGGATGTAAAAAATGCTTTTTTGCATGGTAACTTAGAAGAAGAAGTGTATATGTGTCAACCACCAAGTTTTGAAGATAGGAAGCAAACTGAATATGTTTGTAAGCTGAAAAAGGCTCTCTACGGACTGAAACAAGCACCGAGAGCATGGCACAAGGAACTTTCAGAATCTCTGAAAAAATTTGCTTTCAAAATGTCAAAGGTTGATCCATCATTATATGTAACGAAGATCAATGATTGCATTGTTGTGATCTTGATATATGTTGATGATCTAATCATTTGAGGTGATTCTATTTAAGAGATAAGTAAGTTGAAGAAAAATCTGGAAGTGCAATTTCAAATGAAGGATTTGGGAGAGTTGAGATACTTTCTTGGCATTGAGATGATAAGATCTGAGAGTGGTATACATATGTTGCAAAAACAATATGCAACAACTATGTTGAAGAAGTATGGTATGCTTGGATGCAAACCTATTGGTATACCACTAGATAAGAACTGCAAATTGAGGGCTGATTTGGGAGCCAAAATAGAAGATGTAAACATGTACAGGTCTATGGTGGGTAGCCTCATATATTTGACCATAACAAGACTTGATTTGAGTTATGTTGTTGGATTAGTCAGCCAATTTATGCAACAGCCAACAAAGCCGCATTTGGACTGCATAAGAAGAATTTTGAGGTATGTAAAAGCTACTCAAAATTATGGACTGTTTTACAGGGCTGATTTGGACATAAAGCTGGAAGGATATATAGATGTTGATTGGGCTGGAAGCTAAATTGACAGAAGATCCACAAGTGGATATATGTTTACATTGGGAAGTGCAACTATTTCATGGAGTAGAAAGAAACAAGCTACTATTGCATTGTCAAGTACTGAAGCTAAGTACAGAGGAGCTGCAATAGCTACCTGTGAAGAGGTATGGATCAAAAGATTGCTTTCTGATTTGGGAGAATATATAGATGGTGCTGTCACAATTTGGTGTGACAATATGAGCAACATTCAACTGGCAAAAAACCTAGTGTTCCATGCAAGAACAAAGCACATTGAGGTGCATTATCACTTTGTTAGAGAAAAAGTGATTGATGGAGAAGTGGATCTGTTGTATGTAAGTACAAATCAGCAAGTGCCTGATATTCTTACGAAGGGATTGAGCATGGAAAAACATACATAGTTTAGAGACATGATAGGAGTTATAACCATCGGCATGGTAGCTGAAAAGCATGAAGGAAAGAAGACTGAAGATGACCCCAAGAAAGGATAAGTTGAGCTTGAGGGGGAGTGTTGAGAAGTAACAAAGGTATGTGATGCTTATTGAGAAATAAGCTATAGTAGCTATTTATTAGCTAATTAGCAACTAGTGAACATAAAGGTGAAACAACTATTTAACTATGCACATCTATTTAACTATGCACATCTATTTAGCTACAGATAGCTAATTAGTTGCATATACAAGTCACTTATGTACTTAGGTAAAAAGTAAGTAGTAAGTAGTAAGTAGAAGAGTGAGAGTAGTGCAGAGAGTAAGAAACAGAAAACAGAAAACAAACGAGAACGAGTTGAGCTTTGCGTGTAATGAAGTAGAAGCTTTTTGGACTGTGTAGAGGTAAGCCTCCTTCCCCTTCCCCTTTTCTGTCTTGAGCACTAAACGATCCAGTACACCACGATCCGTTGTGCACACAGAAGAGCCGTAGCGTCTTCGTAACAAATCTCACCATTGAAGATGAAGGATTAGGTGTTATCTGTCTTCAAGGAGCTCCACATGAGAGTCGAAAGAGAAGCCGGTCGGAAGCTGAAGGCGGTTCGAGTAGATAACGGAGGAGAATACCGGGGTCAGTTCGAGGAGTATTGCCGGTCGAAGGGAATCCAACTCGAATTTACCATCCCGAAGACGACGGAATTGAACGGGCTGGCCGAAAGGATAAACTGGACCATAATGGTGAGAGTCCGGAGCATGCTCACACACGCCAAGTTACCCAAGATGTTTTGGGCTGAGGCACTGACAGCGGACCTATGTGATAAATAGATCACCCTCAGTACCCTTGGGAGGAGACTCACCTTAGAAAGTATGGACCGATAAAGATATATCTTACCGGCATGTGAAGGTGTTCAGGTGTCTCGCATACATACATGTGGCGAAGGACAAGAGAGCAAAGCTGTATCCGAAGTTCCGACCATGCATATTCCTTGGATACGGCGATGATGAGTTCGGTTACCGGGTGTGGGGTTTGGTTGACAAGAAGGTGTTCTGGAGTAGGGACATAGTCTTCATGGAAGACATGACCATTACCGAATGGGAGTAGGAGAAGAATGTTACCGGCCGGCAAAGGAGTCCAGAGTGTGAAACGGGGAGTTATTTAATTAGTAGGAATGGTTGTAAGTAAGCTATGAGTGTGGACGGACGGACCGGAATCGGTATGCCGTTCCGGATCCGGACCGATCCCGAACAGGTGCGGATGGCATCGTTTTGTAATACAGACCGAAAACCTATTTAAAGGCCCGGATACAATGTAATGAACAATGGTTAATTAATAAAGCTTAGTGTTGTTATCTCTCTGTGATAATTGCCGTTCTGCATTCATTGTTATATCTTACGCGTGTGATTATTAAAGACGATCATGCTAAGTAACCTAATTAAGTCGGATTAATCATTGAGTCTAATCCTGTTGCCGTAACACCCCTTTGGTGAAGTGTCTTCCGTAGACACCCTGTGTTAGGCCATTGTCTGGCCCTAAGAGTTAACACAGTTTTTGGCGACCACGAGTCTTGTTTTTGCAGCGAACGACGCACGGATGGATGACTAGATCAACGCATGACCTGGTTACAGATCTAACTCGACGCCTTGCCGAAAGGCAAAGGAGGCGTGAGGCTTTCCAGCAAGCGGCGCAAGAAATTAGAGCGGATCGCTTGTTTTCCAATGTCATCCGGAGAGTAGCGGAGGACTCCCTCTGGTTACAGCAAACATCGCACCCGGATGACGGCAACAACCTAAGCAGCCTCCTGGAAACCGAATCCCTTCTCCAGGCGTTGGCAAACGGAGAAGGCGAAGTAGAAGCCTTTTCAGCGTATGAATCAGACTCCGAAGGGGAATACAACGTGCACACGAACTACCGTAGTAGCAACGAAACCCCGGGCGGACCAGAGGACGAAGGATTGGGTACCTTACCGACACCGGAACCGGAAGTGCTAACGCTGGAACCCCCGAAACTAGCAGAGGAAGAGCGACCTCCGACACCGGAAGTCGGAGAGGAGAGGCCTCCGTCACTAAAAGAAGAGGAAAGACCACCGACGCCAGAGAAAATCCCGGAACGAGCACCAACACTGCCAGCCCGCGCACCGATACCGGACGACAACATGCCGTTCCAGTACTCCAAGTATAGAGATGATCCGGACGCGGAAGCTCATGTGCACGCCTTTGAACAGACATGGGAAGCCAACCATGTGTCCCAGCGATTGACCCCGGATGAAGAGGAACGCTCTAAGATAGCGGAATTTGGCATCACATTGGAGGGACCGGCAACAAGATGGCGCCGGATGCAGGACCCGTCTACCATCAACACCTTTGCAGATTTAAAAGCTAAATTCTTGCATTTTTTCCAAAAGGAGGTGGACCAGACCGTAATGGTAGGCTTATTTTATACCATCCGATAGGAGTCAGGGGAGAGCATTCCCCAGTTTGTCATCCAGTTTCAACGGATGCATAGTCAGCTTGCCCGCGCACCCCCGGAGGAGGAATTACGGACTATATTCCTAAACGCGCTCCGGGAACCCCTACGCACGGTTTGCACGGTAATTGACTTCCGCACAAGTACCATCGACCAGGTCATTGACAGGGTGAGAGAGATGGAAAAGACAAGCTCCTGGCTCACACTAGGAGCACTCCAACGGGCGTTACTGTCCGATGAAGACCTCCGGTTTCGGCAAGCAATACAGTGCACAACCTGCTTGAATTCCGGACACTCGGCTCTAGAATGCACTATGAGGATGCAATGTGTAATCTGTCAATCCAAGGGCCATACGACGGATAGGTGCGAGTATAATCTATTGAACCGGCAAGCACCGCCCGTCCGACAAATAGAGCCATGCAACAGCCAAGATGAAGAAGAGGAACGCTGGCGGCGAATGGACCGCGACCGACCGGCACAAGATGTCCGGTATGGCGATCGACGGGAGAATGATGTCTGGTACGGTGATCGGCGGGATAACTATGACCGGCATGATCGGTACCGGGATTACAATAGACGATACGAACATTACGACCGGGAGCACTCCCCCGGGTATCGTCAGCAACGGGAGGAATACGACAGATATAACGGGCAACCTCGTCAAGAGTACCGCAATAAGAAGAGCTATAACAAAAAACGGCATTTCAAAAAAGGCGCCACGGGATCCGGAACAAGGAGCTTCAAGCAGCCAACCGGCCCAAAACCCCGCGCGTACCACAGGACCTACCTCGGGTACAACAGACAATGCCGAATCCAGCAATACCCGGAAAGCCTATTGCTACTACTGCCGACAGGAAGGCCATTATAGTAATCAATGCCCGGTGAAGAGCTATGAAAAACGACCGACAGTAAATATGGTAGTCCCTGAGGTGGCAGATCTGCAGCAGGTGACCACACGGTCGAAGGGCATGGCCAAGGAATGGGAGACGTAGGAGACCATCCGGAAGCCAGCGACGGAATGGGTGAAGAAAGCAAACGAGCAGAATGTCACAGACTTACAGCGGCAAAAGGAGAACACCGTAGGGCTTGCCGTCGGCAGTCACTCCAAGAACGAGACATGGCAGGCGTTGCAAGAATGCCAGATTACGCTGCCACTAGGAAGACTCCTACAACTCGTGCCAAGATTCACGGAAGGACTGAAGACAGCCATGACGACAGGAGAATCGTCACCAACACTGGTACTCTTCTCGAATCCGGAGTTGGGACCAACGGTGGTGGACACCAACAGTCCGGTAATCACTGCCATTGTAAAAGGGAAAGAACTCCCCGGCACAGTTATAGATGAAGGCTCCGGGGTGAATGTAATAAGCCTCCGGATGTGTGAGGCCCTAGGAATCCACGAGTGGGAGCCGTGTCCGTTCTGGTTACGGATGGCCGATACAAGCTCAGTTCGGCCGACAAGATTAATATGGAAATTAGAAGTCACTGTGGGCCGTCATACATTTCACATCTCGGCCGTAGTGCTACAATTACAGGCACAAGGCGCATACCCGCTATTGCTGGGGCGGCCGTGGTTGAAAACGGCACATATCAAACAGAATTGGAGGAAAAATATAATTATCTTCTGGTGAGGAAAAGCCAAGGTACGGGTACCAACACAGCCAAGGACGAGCATTGGCAAGGAATGTACACCATTGTACGCAGAGTACGTCAACATGCTAGAAGGGTTAGCTGACCAAGAAGAAGCTCAGTACTTGCAGGAAAACCCGAAGATCATACCCCTCTTCGAAATTGACATTGCCGAAGCAGTAGCAGCATACTTACCGCAACTGGGAGAGGCTGAAGCAGAACCGGATAAAGACGCAATCCGGGAGTTACGGCAAGCGCAGGAAGCGTTGGAACGGGAAATGGCCGTTTCACAACGCGTAAAAGCGTCGCAACTGGAAGAGGTGAACCTAGGGACCACGGACGAAGCAAAATCGGTGCACATCGCCAAGGAGATGAAGTCCGAAGACAAAACGGCGATGATCACACTTCTCACGGAATTTCGCGATGTGTTTGCCTGGTCATACGAAGACATGCGGGGACTCGACCCTCAGTTATACCAGCATAAGGTTCACTTGAGCAAGGACGCAAAACCAGTGGCACAAAGAAGGTACCAGATGAATCCCAATTATGCTGCCAAAGTCAAGGAGGAAATCGACAAACTGCTAAGAGTTGGCTTTATCCGTCCGGTAAAGAAAGCGACATGGCTGAGCCCGATCGTAGTCGTACCGAAGAAGAACGGAAAAATTCGAGTTTGTGTGGACTACCAGAAACTCAATGCAGCTACGGTAACGGATGCGTTCCCACTTCCGTTCATAGATGGAGTGTTGGATGCCGTCGCCGGCCATGAGGTTTATAGCTTCCTAGACGGATTCAATGGGTATAATCAGATCCGGATGCACCCCAACGACCAAGAGAAAACGGCTTTCGTCACCGAATGGGGGGTGTTTGTGACCGTGGTGATGATGTTCGGACTCAAAACGGCACCGACAACATTTCAACGAATCATCATGGAAATCTTTGGTGAATATATCCCGGCTTTTATGCAGGTTTTCCTTGACGATTTCGCCGTCTATAGCCGGGAGGAGGACCATTTTCAGCACCTTCGTCTTTGTCTAGAAAAGTGTAGAGCGTACCGGCTAAGCTTGAATCCGGCAAAGTGTGTATTTGGCGTGTCCAGTGGAACTTTATTAGGACATATTATTAGCCAGGAAGGTATTGCATTCGACCCGGACAAAGTGAAAGCCATATTAGAAGCACCAGCGCCAGCAACGGCAAAGGCACTAAGCCGGTTCTTAGGCCAGATCCGGTGGCACAGCCGGATGCTTCGATACTTGGCCGACCTGGCAACACCGTTGCATGCCGCCGTACATCGGACACCATTCCAGTGGACCGACACCGAGGATAGGGCGTATAGGGCCCTCAAGGTACTATTGTCGCAAGCACCGGTAGTTCAGCCTCCGGATTGGAGTAAAGAATTTCATGTGTTCGTGGACGCCTCCGACATCGCGATCGGAAGCGTACTGATGCAGCTTACGGAGCCAAAGTGGTACCGGCCAGTGTACTATGCCAGTCGAAAGCTATCCCAAGCAGAACGGAACTACTCTACCACGGAATGGGAAGCTCTAGGGATGATCTATAGTGTGACAAAGTTTTGGCATTATTTATTGGGAAGGAAGTTTTCCTTCCATGTAGATCATTCGGCACTCCTTTACCTGGTGTCCAAAGCGTCACTCACCGGTAAATTGGCCCGGTGGACCTTACTGTTATAGGAATTCGAGTTTGAAATATTCCACTGACCCGGTATACAGCATGTCGTGGCGGATTACTTAAGCCGATTAGAGTCCGGAGAGACGGGTGACGGAGTAGCCGATGAGTTTCCGGATGCGGAGCTGTTTTGAGTCACTACGGAAACGACAACAGATGAGATGGTGGCACAGGAAGACAAGTGGCTCACAAACATGCACCAGTTTCTGAGCACAGGACTGCCTCCGGAAGAGATGAACCGGGACGAACGGAAACGCCTGGCGGTGCAAAGTTGACATTTCTGCTTACTGCAAGACACACTTTACCACAAGGGCGCGGACGACATATGGAGACGGGTTGTGCGTAGCGATGAAAAGGACCTGATACTGAGGGAAGCCCACTGCGGATTTGCCGGAGGTCACTATGCCGAAGATGCGACGACCAGGAAAATATGGCAAAGTGGCCTATGGTGGCCAACGACATTAAGAGATGCGGTACGGTATGCAAAAGAATATGACCTATGCCAGCGAATGGGCCAGCCAACGGAGCATGCTCGTATGCCAGACCAGCCGGTACTACCACTCGAGCCATTCCAAAAGTGGGGGCTGGACTTTGTTGGACCGTTCAAACCACCCGCAATGAGAACGGGTAATCGGTACGTCATCGTCGCGACAGATTACTGCACGAAATGGGTGGAGGCCAAAGCCTTAAGAGACAACACCGCTGCGTCAATGGCGAAATTTCTATACGAGTACATCTGGTGCCGTTACGGATGCCCAATCGAATTAATAAGCGACCAAGGGGGGCACTTTCTCGGCCAAGTAGTTGAAAGCCTGACGACATTCTATGTTGTTGTCCATAAACGGAGCACACCATACTATCCGCAAGCAAACGGGTTAGCGGAATCGACGAACAAAACGCTCCAGAATATCCTCCGGAAGATCGTCAACGAAAACGGAACAGATTGGGATACCAAGCTACATAGCGCGATTTGGGCATATCGGACGGCATATAAAACGAGCATCCGAACAACACCATTCCGGTTAGCGTTCGGACTAGAGGCGGTAATGCCGGTGGATTTCCCAGTACCCAGCTTACGGATCCAGCTACGGGAACGGCTGAACGAGAAGGAGTCGGAGGCAATACGGTTAACAACGTTGTGTGAACTCGAGGAACAACGACTGGCAAGCATCCTGCACTTAGAATTGGAATAACGGCGACGGAAAGCATTTGTCGACCGGCACAGGAAAGGAAACGAAAAAATGTTCACAATCGGCAAACCGGTGTTAGTATTTCAAAGTGGGATGGGCAAGATGTCGGGTAAACTACGGTTTAGATGGACCGGACCGTATTGGTTGACACGTGAGTATAATGGGTCCTACCAGTTAGGGACACTTGCCGGCGAAGTGCTAGGAAAATGGGTCAACGGTTTCCGATTGAAGCCATATAGAGGACCGATGACTAAGAACCCATTTGAGCAAAGGACCGACGCCGTTGAGGAAAACGGCAACCACCAAGACAGCAGAGACGGCGAGCCGGTAACTGGGAAGAATGAGGCCGGTAAGGGTCCGATAGGACCAACAGACAAGTAACGTCACACTAACAGAAAAAGAAAACCGAAGTAATCATGCAAAAGCGAGGAATGAATGGATGAAAGAGCGAGGAGCGAAAAGGTATGTAGTGGGCATTTAAAGCGCCACCACAGGACATAATGCTATTTTAGTACATGACGTGCACACACTCGAAAAAGGCGCCAGAATGCACAGAGAAAAACCACTGCGCGTGGAAACCCTCTACTTTCGAGAACCCACGAGCACAGAAGCACCAAGGTGGTGCAAGATCATCAGACGAGAACCTACACTCAGAGAACACCCGCCTTCTGAACTCTCTCTCTCTCTCACTCTCACTCTCATCACCAGCCAACCTCGCCGCCACAAGCCGACCTCGACACAGACATGGACCCGCAAACGCTGTCGGAAGCCGCCAAGACATGGCTAAAGCAACACGGGCTCGAGGGCTTCTTGATGATTATGGAGGTACCGCCACACAAAGAAGCCGACAAGGTGATCAAAGAAATCGACACAAAGGTCATAACGGCAGAGGCAATTCGAGCGTTAACAGGCCTTCCGGAGGGAGGCATACTCACGATTGACAATCCGACCTCGGAGCAACTCATCAGGTATTTTGGTGAGTACTCCCTAGCCAGCAAGGGCTACCAGACACAGGGCGGCGGAGATATGCTGTTCCGCGAGATTTCTCGTGTGCTCCACAAATACGGCCATGTGTACCCTAGACCCCTGTCATGCCACAGAACCGGGCAGGGATGATCATCGCCACCTATGAAGGGATCAAGGTGGATTGGCCGGTATTGATCGCAGACGGGTTGTGTGCGGCGATCGAGATCGTCAGAGGCAAAGACAGCAAAGAAGGCCGAGACGGACGGAGGATGTGGCACGCCGTAACGCAGTGGCTCACCTTGCTTGTGCCACCCGTCCAGCCCAAGAAGCGAGGAAGAGTGGCGGACGGCACCCCAAAGACGGCTTCCAAAAGACAACAGTTGTTGGCCTCTAAGGCCACTAAGGGGAAGGCGGCGGACGCAGAACAAGCGGGAAAGGAGAGCGTCAGCCGGAAGCGGCCAACGGATGCGCAGGAGGAACCACCGGCATGGCCCGTAAAGGGTACACTCCGCCAATTGGTGAATAGAGAAGCGGACCCCTTGGCGGCAAAACTCAATGCCGAGACTCAGGAAGAGGAAATAGAGGAGGAGCCTACGGAGCACCTCCAGCGACGGTCGTCGGCAAGGACCGTTGAGGCAACCGGGAAACGTTCGGACCCTCAGATGGAGGGAACACCGGCTCCCCACACTGAGACTCCCATGCCAAGGGAGGAACCGGAACCGGTGCGCATGGAACCGGAATCAGAAGCCCCGGCACCACCGGCAACACCGGCAAGTCCTGTTGGGAGACAGGTCCCTCCGGATGGGAAGGGAGAAGAACAGCGCCGACGAACAAACGATGACGATGAGTTCGGCTACCGAGTGTGGGACCCGGTCGACAAGAAGGTATTCCGGAGTCGAGATATTATCTTCATGGAGGACAAGACGCTCACCGACTGGGAGTCGGAGAAGAAGATAATGAACTCCGAGTCGACCGGTAAGGATAGACTCTACAATGAGCAGACCCAACCGGCAAGAGACCGGTTAGCACTCCAGGAACCAGCCGGTTACGGTGAGGATATCGAACCGGCAGAAGAAGAAGTAGAGGAAGCTGAGACCGGAACCGGTCAAGACCCCGAATCGGATTCGGATGAAGAGCAAATGGAGGAACCGGTTACCGAAGCCCGAAGACGTAGATATCCTCTCAGAGAGAGAAGGGCGCCCCGGAGATTTCCGGATGCAGAGCATGTCCTGCTGACCGATGAGGGGGAGCCGGAAAGCTTCGAAGAAGCGAAGGAAGACACCCACAGCTGAAAATGGTTAAGTGCCATGCAGGATGAGATGGATTCTCTGCATGAGAACCATACGTATGAATTGGTGGAGCTGCCGAAAGGAAAGCGGGCACTTCGAAACAAGTGGGTGTTCAAGTTGAAACCGGGAGATGCCGGCAACCCCCCGAGATACAAAGCCAGGATCGTGGTGAAGGGGTTCCAGCAGAACAAGGGCGTGGACTTCGACGAAATATTCGCCCCGGTAGTGAAGATGACCTCCATCCGGACGGTGCTGAGTATAGCAGCAAGCATGGATCTCGAGGTAGAGCAGTTGGACGTGAAGACGACATTCCTTCACGGCGACCTCGAAGAGGAAATCTACATGCAGCAACCGGAAGGATTTGTGGAGAAAGGGAAGGAGCACCTGGTATGCCGGTTGAAGAAGAGCCTGTATGGACTGAAGCAGGCTCCCCGGCAATGGTACCGGAAGTTCGACTCCTTCATGACCGATCAAGGGTACCATAAGACGCAGGCCGATCACTGCGTGTTCGTGAAGAAGTTCGAAGGAGGGGACTTCCTGATACTTCTCCTGTACGTAGATGACATGTTGATCGTCGGACGAGACCAAGGCAAAATACGGATGCTAAAGAAGGCTCTCAACCGGACCTTCTCAATGAAAGACTTGGGTCCGGCAAGACAGATGTTGGGGATGCACATCATTCGGGACCGGTCAATGAAGCAATTATGGCTGTCACAAGAGAAGTATGTGACAAAGGTGCTTCACCGGTTCAACATGTCAGATGCAAAACCGGTCGGATCGACACTTCTGGCAAACTGCAAGTTGTCCGGCAAGCAAAGCCCGAAGACAAAAGGAGAGAAGGCAGATATGATGAAGATTCCATATGCCTCTGCCGTCGGGAGCTTGATGTACGCAATGGTTTGTACCCGACCGGACATTGGATACGCAGTCGGAGTGGTCAGCCGGTTCATGAGTAATCCCGGCAAGGAGCATTGGAACGCGCTCAAATGGATACTCCGGTATTTGAAGGGCACTTCAAATATGTGTCTCCGATTCGGCTCCGGGAAACCTCAACTGGACGGTTTCACCGATTCGGACATGTCGGCTGATGTGGATACCAGCCAGTCTACATCCGGGTATGTAATGACATATGCAGGGGGAGCTGTTTCGTGGCAGTCGAGGCTGCAGAAGACGGTTGCATTGTCAACCACAGAGGCGGAGTACATGGCGGCTGTAGAAGCCGGCAAGGAAATATTATGGATGAAGGACTTCATCGGAGAGCTCGGTATCCGGCAAGAGGAATACCGACTCTACTGCGACAGTCAAAGTGCCATCCACCTTGCTAAGAATGCGGCCTACCATTCCCGGATGAAGCATATCCAGCGGAGGTATCACTGGATCCGGGAAAGGGTAGATGACCAGGAGTTCGCACTGGCGAAGATCCACACGGCCGAGAACGGGTCAGCTATGCTGACCAAAGTGCTGGCACCCGACAAGCTGGACGCATGCCGGAAGAGGATCGGGCTGGAAAGACACCCCATGCTGGAGTGAAGGGGGAGTTTGTTGGGAGACAGGTCCCTCCGGATGGGAAGGGAGAAGAACAGTGCCGATGAACAAACTTGGCCGAGGCCGATAGGCCAAGGCCGAAACGGTATGAACCGGATGGGGAGTACCCGACTGCAGAGAGCCGGATGGTGTAGGCCCGGTATGAACCAGAGAAAGAGACATATTCGTAAATATGTTTCTGAGAGCCCATCGAGGCTACATTTGTAAATAGCCGAAAAGTCATATTAGTATAAATATGACTTAGGGCAAACTTTTAGGTGTGTCGTTTTTTTCTGTTGTTGTCATTCTTCCTTGTTGGTGCAAGAAGAAGATAGAGCGCGTAATTGTATAGAGAGAGAGAGAGACGAGGTCGTTGCCTCTGTTGTAACCGCCGCCTGTGGCGAAGATCTGAGAGCACGAGGTCGTTGCCTCAGCGAACTCACTGTTGTATATTCCTACATAGTGACAGTTTGCAGCCTGTGGGCTGCCGTGGTTTTTCCCCTATTTTCGGGTTTTCCACGTAAACCTCCTGTGTACCATTTCTCCCCTTTGTGTCGCGTTTCATTACCTGTTTTTCTGTGTATGAAAAGAATCTCGGTTGTGGCCGAGCGTCGGACATAAGGAACGTCGAGTTCTCGACAAGTCCCATCCCGTTAGAGCCAGAAAGGTCAATGCAGCCTCCCTCGACCAACCAAGAAGAAGCGCAAGGGGAACCAAGACAACAAGGTGGTCCACGGGCTAAAACGGAATTGCAACTTGGCGCAATCAGGCGGGACCACCCATCTATAAGTGAGCCCATCTGTCAAACCTCCGTGCAAGCACAACAATGCACCGGTAGCCTGTGGCTCTGGTGGATAGGCGAACAGATTGCCGGAGCAGTGGGGTATATTGAGGCGGAAGAAAGAGCGCAAAGCGAACGGTTGCTCGTCACAACCGAACAACTAGAGACGGCCTGGTCCAGAATTCGGTGCCTTGAAAAAGACTTGGATTAGGTCACGATAGAGATGGCCAAAATGGCCTTAACGGCAACACAGATCCAATCACCGGTGACTCCGGTAAGTGTACAGAATAAAGAAACAGATTGACCTGTACATACCAATAAGATCCCGACAACGGAAACCGTTCCGGCGAGAGATGCGGCGCAAGCCCAGGAGCTTGCGGAATTGAGAGATGAACTTGCCGCACAAGAAGCGCTAAGGAGCCGTGAACAGGAATTGAAGACAGCGGCCGAAGCCAAATTAAAGAAAACTGCTGAGAACCTTCGCCGGGCAGAGGAGAGCCTCCGGAAAGGCCATCAAGCGTACGACCGGCTAAGGGAGGAAAAAGACAAAGTGCTGCAGGAAAAGGACAAGCTGCGGAAGACGGCGGAAATGGAAATTGAACGGCTAAAGGAAGAGCTCCGTCAGCAGAAGGACCGCGAGGACCGGGCCCGTCGAGAGATCAACGCACAGCTCAAGCAAAAGACAGATGATTTTGAGCACCTGCACCGGGACTACAAATGGCTGGAAACGGAGCATAAGGAACGGATGGCCGAGCTCCAGCAGGAAGTTGATCGGGCCGCGACGGCGATCACTAACAAACGTGCGGAAAATACAAGACGGTTGGACGAGGCGGAGAAGGTCCGGATGGAGCTCCAGAGGCAGCAGCAGGAAGAAAAGGAGAGAGCATCAACGGTATTGCAGAAATTACAAAGCACATATCAAAGGCAATTGACGCATTACAAGGAGCAGGCGAAAGACAACGTCAAAATCATCAAGCAACTGAAGGAGGAACGACAAGCGGCGGAAATCAAATCGCAATTGGGAACGGGCCGGATTCAGTGCATCCTCCGGGCAATGGCTGAATCAGACAAAACGCTTGATTGACGAAAGCTCCGTAAGATGGTGGACAAAGTGGGCACAAAACGCGACGAAACTCCAATTGCTACGGGCAGACGTGGCAAACCGGCGGAAGGAAGGAGATGATTGTTATACGTTGACTTCCGAGGACTTCACCGCCATACGGGACGAGTTGGCCAACGACTTCCAAGTCCTGGCGGATGAACAGTTGGCGCAGGTCCGACAACTCATAGCTCAGCTAGACGATGATAGGCTGGACGCTCAAATCCAGTTTGAAAGCTATGAGCAGTCCCGGGTTCGGGAAGAAAAAGCACGGGAAGCGGCAACGGTTAACCTTAGTGATGAGGAACCGTCGCCGGCTGAGGGCCAGCCCGGAACCAGTCAACCGGAGACCACTACAACAGAGATGCCGGTGTCAGAGCAACAAACGGAGGAGCAGCCGCAGCAGCCACCAACGGACCCGTCACAACAGACATCAACAGAGCAGCAACAACAACAACAACAACAACCAATTCCAGATGAACCATTGGAGACTCTCGAAGAAAGCATTCTAGATATTTTGGATGAAGAATAGCAAGGGTCGGTTGTGGATTCGATGTACAAGGTACTGTGCCACGGGCGTGCCATGTGTTACCGGCCGGCAAAGGAGTCCAGAGTGTGAAACAGGGAGTTATTTAATTAGTAGGAATGGTTGTAAGTAAGCTATGAGTGTGGATGGACGAACCGGAATCAGTATGCCGTTCCAGATCCGGACCGATCCCGAACAGGTGCGGATGGCACCGTTTTGTAATACAAACCGGAAACCTATTTAAAGGCCCGGATACAATGTAATGAACAACGGTTAATTAATAAAGCTTAGTGTTGTTATCTCTCTGTGATAATTGCTGTTCTGCATTCATTGTTATATCTTACGCGTGTGATTATTAAAGACGATCATGCTAAGTAACCTAATTAAGTCGGATTAATCGTTGAGTCTAATCCTGTTGCCGTAACACCCCTTTGGTGAAGTGTCTTCCGTAGACACCCTGTGTTAGGCCATTGTCCGGCCCTAAGAGTTAACAAAGAAGATTATCAACTCTGGATCATCCAATGAAAACCGGCCTGAGGACACAAGGACCTACCCGATTGAAAACCGGGTGTTAGCCGGTAACCGGATGACACTCAAGGAACCGGCCAGATATGGACAGGAAACCAAACCGACCGAAGAAGAAGAAAAAGAAGAAGAAGACACTGGAATCGGACAAGATCCCGAATTGGATGAGGATGAGGAGCAGACGCAAGAACCGGTAGTCAGAAACCAGGGACAAAGATTTCTGGATGCAGAGCATGTGTTGCTAACCGATGAGGGCGAGCCGCAAAGCTTCAAAGAAGAAAAGAGAGACACCCACAACTGCAAGTGGTTGAGTGCCATTCAGGACGAGATGGATTCCCTGCATGAGAACCACACGTATGAACTGACGGAGTTGCTGAAAGGGAAGAGAGCACTCTGGAACAAGTGGGTGTATGATCTGAAACCGAGAGACGCCGGAAATTCACCAAGGTACGAAGCCCGGATAAAGGTTTCAAGACTGCATTCGTACATGGTGAACTCGAAGAAGAGATCTGCATGCATCAACAGGAAGGATTTGAGAAGAAAGGGAAGGAGCACCTAATGTGCCGGCCGAAGAAGAGCTTATACGGACTGAAACAAACTCCCCGGAAATGGTACCGGAAGTTCAACTCCTTCATGACCGACCAAGGGTACCACAAAACACAAGCCGATCACTATGTGTTTGTGAAGAAATTTGACGGAGGAGATTTCCTTATACTCCTCCTGTATGTGGATGATATGTTGATCGTTAGACGAGACCAAGGCAAGATTCGAATGCTAAAGAAGGCCCTGAACCCGACCTTCTCAATGAAAGACTTGGGACCAGCAAGACGGATATTGGGAATGCACATCATTCGGGACCGGTCGAAGAAGTTGTTGTGGTTGTCACAGAACAAGTACGTGACAGAGGTGCTTCAACGGTTTAAAATGTTGGAGGCGAAGCCAGTCGGATCAACACTTCCGGCAAACTGCAAGCTATCCGGAAAACAAAGCCCGAGAAGGAAGGAGGAGAAGATAGATATGATGAAGATTCCATGGAATCGAATATGTCGGTTGATGCGGATACTAGCCGGTCTATATCCGGATATGTCATGACTTATGTAGGGGGGATTGTTTCGTGGCAGTCGAGGTTGCAAGAGACGGTTGCGTTGTCAACCACGGAGGCAGAGTACATGGCAGTTGTAGAAGCCGGTAGGGAGATAATCTGGATGAAGGACTTCATCGGAAAGCTAGGAGTCCAACAAGAGGAATACCAGCTCTAGTGCGATAGTCAAAGTGTCATTCACCTTGCAAAGAACGCGGCCTACCATTCCCGGATGAGACATATCCAGCGGAGGTACCACTGGATCCGGGAGAGAGTAGAAGATCAAGAGTTCGTGCTGACGAAGATCCATCCGGAGGAGAACGGGTCAGATATGCTGACCAAAGTGCTGACAACTGACAAACGGGACGCGTGCCGAAAGCGGATCGGGCTAACAAGACATCCCATGCCGGAGTGAAGGGAAAGATTGTTGGGAAATAGGTCCCTCCAGATGGGATCCAGTGATGAATAAAGAGGACCCGGTGAGAACCATAAGAGATCCGGAAACCGGAGGAGACCTAGTGAGAACCGTAAGAGAAGACATATCTGTAAATATGTTTTGAGTAAGCCTATTGAGGCTATATTTGTAAATCGCCCTAAGTTCATATAAGTATAAATATGACTTAGGGTAATCACTTTATAGAGTGGCTGTTGTCATATTGTTGTACAAAGAGAGCGATAGAGAGAGTGTGTGTGAGATACAGAGTGATACTTTGTTGTAACTGCCAGTTGGCGAAGATACAGAGCTCGAGATCGCTGCCTCCGAGCCTCAAATTGTACCTTTCTCCTATAGTGATAGTTGGAGTCCATGGGCTCCCATGGTTTTTCCCATTTAAGGTTTTTCCATGTAAACATCCTGTGTTTCATTCCGAGTGAAACGATTCAAGATTCGGTTGAGGCCGAACAATATTCCTGGTTTTTTTCTCTTCATCACGGTTCTGATCGGATGGGAAATGAAGTCGCATGCCGAATTGTTGGCATAGGAGACGTGTGGTTGATGACGTCGACCGAGTGCAAGTTGCTACTGAAAGATGTACGACACCTTTCGGAGGTTCGCTTGAACTTGATATCAATCGGTCGGGTAGATGATGAAGGCTACACGAGTAGCATCCGGAGTGGAGTTGTGAACTTTTGCAAAGGAAGCCTGATCGTGGCCCAAGCCTGGAAGATCAACATATTGTACCTTATGCATGCCCGGATATGCCGGGAGGAAGTGAACGTGACATGCGAAAATGCCGGTGAGTTGTGGCACAAGAGGTTGTGCCACATGAGCCAGAAAGGGATGAGAAGACTTGCCGAAGATAACCTCATTCCGGATGTGAAAGACATGCATCTTTAGAAATGCCACAATTGCCTGGCCGGCAAGCAGAACCGAACCTCTTTCCGGTCGAGACCATAGTCGAGATGGAATGCACTACTGGAACTTGTGCATACCGATGTATGCCAAGTGGACAAGAAGTCACATGCCGGATTGTAGTACTTCGTGATGTTCATAGACAACCATAGCCGAAAGTTGTGGGTCTCACCATATCCGTCTTCAAGGAATTCCACGTGAGGGTGGAACGGGAAACCGGTCGGAAGCTGAAGGTGGTTCGAGCAGACAACGAAGGTGAATACCGGGGGTCGTTTGAGGAGTATTGTTGGTCAAAGGGAATCCGGCTTGAATTTACCGTGCCGAAGACGCCGGAACTAAACTGATTGGTCAAAAGGATGAACCAGACCGTGATGGAGAGAGTCCAGAGCATGTTGGCACATGCTAAGTTGCCCAAGACATTTTGGGCTGAGGTGCTGATGACGGTGACGTACGTGATTAACAGATCACCCTCAACACCCTTGGACGGAGACACAGCACAAAGAGTATGGACTGGTAAAGACATATGTTACCGGCATTTGAAAGTGTCTGGCTGTCTCGCCTACGTACATGTTGCAAAGGACAAGACAACAAAGTTGGATTCGAAGTAAAGCATATTCCTTGAAAATGGCAATGATGAGTTCCGGTACTGAGTGTGGAACCTAATTGACAAGAAGGTGTTCTGGAGTTGAGACATAATCTTCATGGAAGATAAGATTATTGTTGATTGGGAGTTGGAGAAGAAGACGATGGACTCCGGGCCAACCGACAGAGATCAGTTGAAGGATACAAGGGCCCATCCGACCGAAAGCTGGATGACACTCGAAGAATTGGTTGGATTCAGACAAGAAACCAAATCAACTGAAGAAGAAGAAGAATCAGACACCGGAACCGGACAAGACCCCGAATCGGATTCGGATGAAGAACAAATGGAGGAACCGGTGGCTGAAGACAAAGGAAGAAGATATCCTATCAAGGAGAGAAGAGCCCACTGACGATTTCTGGATGCTGACCGACAAGGGGGAGCCGAAAAGCTTCGAAGAAGCAAAGAGAGACACTCATAGCCGCAAGTGGTTAAGTGTCATGCAGGACGAGAAGGATTCCTTGCATGAGAACCACACATATGAATTCACGGAGCTACAGAAAGGAAAGAGAACACTCCAGAACAAGTGAGTGTACAAGTTGAAACCGAGAGACTCTAGAAATCCACCAAGGTATAAGGCCTACATTGTGGTGAAGGGATTCCAGTAGAAGAAAGGAGTGGACTTCGATGAGATCTTTGCCCCGGTAGTGAAGATGACATCTATCCAGACGGTGTTGAGCATAGTGGCAAGCATGGACCTCGAGGTAGAGCAACTAGACGTCAAGACAACATTCCTACATGGCGACCTCGAAGAAGAGATCTACATGCAACAGACAAAAGGATTCATCAAGAAAGGGAAGGAGCACCTAGTATGTCGGTTGAAGAAAAGCTTATACGGATTAAAGCAAGCTCCCCGGCAATGGTACCGGAAGTTCGACTCCTTCATGACCGATCAGGAATACCAAAAGACATAGGCTAATCACTGTGTATTTGTGAAGAATTTCGATGGAGGAGACTTCTTAATACGCCTGCTATATGTGGATGACATGCTAATCGTCGGACCGGACCGAACGAAAATTGGGAATGCCTTTGATTGGACTCTCTCAATGAAAGATTTGGGTCTGACGACACCCATTCTGGGGATGCGCATAATCCAGGACCGCTCAAAGAAGAAGTTGTGACTGTCATAGGAGAAGTATGTGATGAAGGTATTTCAAAGGTTCAACATGTCGGATGCAAAGCCGGTCGAATCGACACTCCCGGCAAACTGCAAGCTGTCTGGGAAACAATACTCGAAGACCAAGACGAATAAGTCGGAGATGATGACCATACCATATGCCTCTGCCGTCGGAAGCCTGATGTATGCAATGGTGTGTACTTGGCCGGATATCGAATATGTTGTCAGAGTAGTTAGCCGGTTCATGAGCAATCCGGGAAGAGATCACTGGACCGCGGTGTCGTGAAAATCTGTCACTATGTGCGGATCGTGAGGCGAAACCGCTGGGGTCCTAGACCAGAAGGATTCGAAGTTTGCACTAGCTATAGCAAGAAAGTATTTAAGATAAATTGAAAGAGAGAGAGATTGAGATAAGATAGAACGCTTGACTTTAAATTGAGAGAGATTGAAATGAAGAGAGAGATTAAGATTGAACCCTTGACTTTAGATTTAAGGAACAAGATATATCATCAATTGGATAATTAATTTTCTTCTTATTAAATTCTTGATTCATACATTGCCCCCTTTTGATCTTTTTCATCCACTCTTTTATAGATGTTCACATGCATATGATACATGTGAGGGTACAAGACATGCATACAATGGATGGAATGCATGTGATACATGTTTGCCGTTTGGTGCTCATGCATTACATGTGATGCATGACGACCATGTCACTCATTCAACCTCTAATATGAGAATTTACATGAAAAAGTATAATGATAGAAAAAGCATTTTTAGAGAAATGACTTGGATTAGTGCTAAGTTTATTGCCTCCTATCTTGGGGGTGCCAGGTTTAAGCCTTGCTTGCATCCCTTTGAATACAAAATTTTACTAGGTTTTTTAGTCTAGATGATTTTGTTCGTTTCACACCGAAATCATCGCGATCAACCTATCCGATCGATCTGTCTATCCGGTTCGCATACAACCCGGTGATCCGGTCCATCCGGTTCTGGTGCCGGTTTGGCCGCCGTCGCCGTCCGGTCCGGTCCTCCAAAACCATTATGAGTAGTTAAGCCACACTTTAGCCCAAGAACATTCTGTGCTCCACACATAGACAAAAAGTAATAAGTTCTAGCTCTACTTATATACTGTGGGATCCTGATTTGTCCTATCTATGTGCGATATCTCATAGTTTTGTTTTTCTCTTCTTCTTCTTAAACTTCACATTCAGATAACTTGACATTTAGTTGTCCGTTTTCAAATGTAGTAAAGTACATTCGGAAGCTCTTGAAGACATCCATCTTTTCGTACCAAGATATTAAAATAATCTAAAATAATATCTTTACTATTATTGTTTCATATCGTGTGTGAAGAACCACACTCGATTTTGTATGTTCCTCGCAATTTTCACACCATTTCCGAAGATTCACCCCCACCAAACCGCACGTCCTCCGTTACGTGCCAAGAAGAGAGTGTGTGAGATTTCGGCTATGGTGATTAGTACAATTCCTCCATTTTGAGCATGTCTATTTCTTTCACTCAAATCATTGTCGCCACCCAATCTACCATATCATTCGTTTTTTCTTTGCTTTACGATGACTAGTTTTCATTGTCCCTTGTTCTCTTCTTGAGGATAACCGTTTAGGTCTCATGGATGTTCCACCTTTGTCTCGATCATCTCCTTGCTAAAGGCACTTTGACCCATCATGCATTTTTTTTTTCTATCTTCCTCCACAAGTCTTTATTTGAATAATGGCAATGAATACCCCATGTAGTACTTTTAAGTGCATGTCTACTTCAAGATTCTTATGCAACCATGCTCTATGCTTCTCACTTTGTTCACTTTCATGATACAATCTCATGTTAGAGTTGACAATCTTCACACTAGCATCTTTGCTACATGTTTTGATCACATTCTTCGGATCCTAATGGCTTGCTTGGCCACCGTCATCCCTTGTCATACTTTGCTCAAACTCTTTGTTGTACGCATCGACTTTTGTCTCTATGCTTTGCTTGACCTCTTCCTCCCACACATCAGCTTCAACACTTGCTTCTTCGTCGTCATTGTCCTTCTCTTGGGTCTTACATCGATTAATGCCCAAGTCTCCAGAACGATTGTGGAGAGATTCATATGTATTTGTCGGCCACTCCCCAACATCATTATTTGCAACAACTCGGACCTTTGCTTCCCCGCCATCATCTTCTGTCTCTTGGGTCTCACGTTGGCTTTGAACCACAACTGCCCAAGTCTCTAGAACATGTGCGAAGGAATCCGTTTGTCTTTGGTCAATTGCCTTCGACACCATTTTCTTGATGTCATCTTTCACATTAGATTTGAACTCCCCTTGTTGCCACCTTCCGTCTCTTGGGTCTTCTGTTGGTTCTCGAACGCAACTGCCCAAATCGCTGGAACCAATGTGGGGATAGTTTTGTCACTGCCATCATTCACCATCGACTCGTCCATATCTATCTTCGCCGCAATGTTGTGCACACCATCTTGGTCCCGCCCCTTACTACCACCTTCCATCTCTTGGGTCTTATGTTGGCTCTCTACAACTGCCCAAGTCTCTGGAACTTCTATGAAGGAATCCTCGACACGGCCATCTGCCATTAATTCTTCCATAGCCACCTCTGACTCGATGTCATTTTTCATGGCTATCTCTTCAATCTCCTGGGGCTCGTACCCATTGACCCTCTTGATTGAACAAGCTTCGATTATGCTTCTCTCTTCGTCGCATGTATTCATTTCGACCTTCGTCTCCTCGCCGACACCTTCCGTCTCTTGGGTCTCACGTTGGTTCTTGGATGCAATTGCCCAAGTCTCTGGAACAAGTGCGGAGAAAATGTGACCATGGTCGTTGTCGACGCTTGTTATCTTGTTCATAGTCACCTCCTCGATGTCATCTTTGGCAGCTAGATCCTCAATTACACTAGCCTAACACTCTTTATCTCCATTGATGCAAGCTTTGATTAGGCTTGTTCCTTCATCATCCGATGTTTTGAACACGATGCGTGTTCCGAAACATTCATCCTCCCTCAGAGTGGCCTTCTCCATCCTCGAGTCGTCATCAATCTTCTTTTCATGTAGGTTTCTTTGTTTAGGCGTCTAGACTTCTTTAGGTGGTCTTGATTTTTCTACGCTTGACCTTACCAAGTCAATATCATCAAGCAATTGACGACGTCTATCGATCTGGTTGCACGCTCGCTTCACTACAGCCCAATCTGTCACAAGCCCATTTTCTTGGGTTTCATCTTAAACAAGAGTCCCCAATTCTCGTTTATGCTTCATGTCCACGACTTTCAAGAAGTACAAAGTCTTGTCCTCAAGCAACATTTGGTCCTTGTTCGGAAGATGACTATACATCTGGTCGAATTCGTCGTACACCCTCGAGGCACTCATCTTCTTATTTTTCTTCTCTATCCACTTCATCAAGGCATGTCGAGTCATTTTCGACAAATCTTCCGTCGCGATCTCCGCTAATATTGCTTTCTCAAACTCAAACCATGTAGTATTGCCTTCTTGAAGGTCGATGACGCGTCTTTAGATGTTGTTGGCGACTACTCTCTTGAAACTTGTAATTTGATGTGCTTCAGACATGTCCCTTTGATTCATCTCACTTTTGTATGCATCAAGGAACTTCGTAATGTTCCTTCCATCAAATTTACCCTCAAGCTCCACGACACGGTCGATGACCTTCTCCACGCTCGCATCGTTGTCTCGAGATCTCATCATTTGTTCGACAATAGCATCATCCTTTCGAATTCTCCGGCTAGATTGCTTGAGGATGCCATCTCCAAGCATTGGTCGATCCTCCACTTGATCCATCCTACCGCCTCTATCACGTCGGGTTCACCACTTAATTATGTCGTGAAAATCCGTCACTATGTGCGGATTGTGAGGCGAAACCGCCAGGGTTCTGGACCGGAAGGATTCGAAGTTTGCACTAGCTTTAGCGAGAAAGTATTTAAGAAAGATTGAAAGAGAGCTCGAGAGACTGAGATAAGATAAAACGCTTGACTTTAGATTGAGAGATATTGAAATGGAGAGAGAGATTAAGATTAAACCCTTGACTTTAGATTTGAGGAACAAGATATATCATCAATTGGATAACGAATTTTCTTCTTATTAAATTCTTGATTCATACATCGCCCCCTTTTTATCTTTTTCATCCAATCTTTTATAGATGCCCCCATGCATATGATACATGTGAGGGTACAAGACATGCATATAATGCATCGAATGCATGTGATGCATGTTTGCCATTTGGTGCTCATGCATTATACATGTGATGCATGTTAACCATGTCACTCATTCAAGCTCTAATATGAGAATTTACATGTGAAAGTATAATGATATAAAAAACATTTCTAGAGAAATGACTTGGCTTAATGGTAAGTTTATTGCCTCCTGTCTTGGAGGTGCAAGGTTCAAGCCTTGCTTGCATCCCTTTGAATACAACTTTTTACTAGCTTTTTTAGTCTTGATGATTTTGTTCGTTTCACACCGAAATCATTGCGATCAACCTATCCGATCGATCCGTCTATCCTGTCTGCATCCGACCCGATGATCCGGTCCATCTGATCCAGTTTGGTTCCGGTGTCGGTCCGGTCGTTGTTCCCGTCCAGTTCCGGTTCCGGTTCCGCACCGTTCGCCAGTCCGGTTTCGGTTCCGTCGTCGTCCGTCCGTTCCAGTTCCGGTTCCGTCTCTGTCCGGTGTCATCGTCCGTCTATTCCGGTTCTGTCGTCGTTCTTCCGGTCCGGTCCTCCAAAACCAGTACAAGTAGTTAAGTCACAATTTAGCCCAAGCACATTCTGTGCTCCACACATAGACAAAAAGTAATAAGTTCTGGCTCTGCTTATATATTGTGGGATCCTGATTTGTCCTATCTATGTGGGATATCTCATAGTTTTGTTTCTCTTTTCTTCTTCTAAAACTTCACATTCACATAACTTGACATTTAGTTGTTCGTTTCAAATGTAGTAAAGTACATTCGGAAGCTCTTAAAGACATCCATCTTTTCTTACCAAGATATTAAACTAATCTAAAATAGTATCTTTACTATTATTGTTTCATATCATGTGTAAAGAACCACACTCCATTTTGTACGTTCCTCGCAATTTCACACCATTGCCAAAAATCTTCACGACAGCGGTCAAGTGGATACTCTGGTACTTGAAAGGCACCTCAAGTATGTGCCTCTGATTCGGCTCAGGAAAACCCCAACTTGAAGGATTCACGGATTCAGATATGTTAGCTAATGTGGATACCAATCGGTCTACATCCAGATATCTCATGACTTATGCAGCGGGAGCCGTATTGTGGCAATCGAGGCTGTAGAAGTCTGTTGCACTATCGACAATGGAAATGGAGTACATGGCAGTTGTAGAAGCTCATAAAGAGGTAATCTGGATGAAGGACTTCATCGGAGAGCTAGGGATCCAACTATTGTAATAAACTAATTACTTTAGAATACGTAAAAAGAAAAGAAAATATAAAAACAAAAAGCTACACTATATGAAAAGGTGCACCCCAAAAATAGGGTAGCACCTATAATCACCACATTCCCTTTCTGTGTGGTCGGTTGGTTGTAGAGAGAGAGACAAAACATTCATTTAATAAAGTTTCTTTTCTCTCTCTCTCTCTCTCTCTCTCTCTCTCTCTCTCTCTCTTTCTATTTCTCAGAACGGTGAAGGAGTTCAACCCCACCAAGAATTGTGTTGCGGTGTTAATAACGAATGTGTGAATTAAAGAAATGATTTTTGACCATGTCAAACGATGGAGTGATAGTGAATGTGGTGGCAAATGCCACCCAGGTATCGTCTCCCACTTATCACATTGAAAAATTGAATGATAAAAACTATCAAGCATGGCGTATGACCATCGAAAATATATTAGAACAACATGACTTGTTAAATATTGTTGACGGAACCGATGTGTGCCCCGACATTAATGTCCCCACAAATGCACTTGACGTGCAAACATGGAAGCGACGTGATTTAAATGCTCACTTAGAACTTCTCCTTCATATGGAGGACACACTTTTCGACCATGTCAAATGGTGGAGTGATAGTGAATGTGGTGGCAAATGCCACCCAGGTATCGTCTCCCACTTATCACATTGAAAAATTGAATGATAAAAACTATCAAGCATGGCGTATGACCATCGAAAATATATTAGAACAACATGACTTGTTAAATATTGTCGATGGAACCGACGTGTGCCCCGACATTAATGTCCCCACAAATGCACATTGACGTGCAAACATGGAAGCGGTGTGTTTTAAACGCTCGCTTAGAACTTCTCCTTCATATGGAGGACACACTTAAGCAAAGTGTGAGAACCTTGACTACCTCCAAACAAATATGGGATAGATTAGAGGTTGATTACCTCCATGCGGACATTACATCCCAAGTTGCAAATTTAAAAACTTTAATAAATATGAATATGAATTAAAATGATGATGTTGACACATTTGTTCAAAAATGGATGTGATCCTTTAAGGACTTAGTTTGCCAAATTCCATTCAATCCGCCCTCTTGTTAGCCACCCTACCCCCATCATGACACAACTATCCCTTTGCGAAGGGTGTATATTTGGAAAACTCTCTAACTCGCCATTTCCATCCCATCCTACAACGACCACTAAACCCCTCCAACTAGTACATATGGATATATGTGGTCCTTGTTGGGAAATCGGTCCCTCCGGATGGGATCAAGTTATAAATGAAGAGGACCCGATGAGAACCGGAAGAGATCCGGAAACCGGATCAGGTGGACCCAGTGACAACCAGACTACATTCGGAAACCAAATAGGATGGACCCGGTGAGAACTGGAAGAGAAGAAATATCTGTAAATATGTTTTGAGTAAAAACCTATTGAGGCTATATTTGTAAATAGCCCTAAGTTCATATAAGTATAAATATGAGTTAGGGCAATCACTTTAGGTGTACTTGTCATATTGTTGTAACTATTGTACAGAGAGTAACAGAGAGAGAGAGAGAGAGAGAGAGAGAGAGGAGATACAGAGCAATACTCTGTTGTAACCGTCGCTTGGCGAAGAAACAGAGCTCGAGGTCATTGCCTCTGAGTCTCTGATTATACCTTTCTCATATAGTGATAGTTTGGAGTTTGTGGGCTCCCGTGGTTTTTCCCTATTAGGGTTTTCCACATAAACATCCTGGGTATTTTCTTTTGGTGTACAAGTATTCATCTCTATTCCCATTTTTCTGTTAGATCCTTAAACGAAGATACCTAAGACTCGGTTGTGGCCGAGCAGTATTTCGTGCCATTCTCTACAAACTAGTATCAGAGCGAATAACACAGGAAATGGAAGAATAGTGCAGCGGCATGTTCAAGCTCATCAGCTCCAACTACTTAGTGTGGAAGTCGAAGATGAGGGATATGTTGGTGGTTAAAGATTTTTTGTTGCCGGTTCAATTCGGGTACAAGAGACCGGATAAGATCGACGGCACAGTGTGGGAAGTGATGCACATGAAGACAACGGCCTACGTCCAGTGTTTCATCGACATGAGCCTGTACAACAACTTCAATGAAGAGAGCAAGGCTCATGAACTCTAGGAGAAGATCAACATCATGTTCCAGAACAAGAATGTCGTTAATCGAGTTTCGGTATTTCAGAAGCTAGTGAGGCTCTAGTACCAAGATGGCTCCAGTATGGCGGAGCACATCAATGCCGTCCAAGGATTGATCCACCAGGCAACCTCATTGGAAGTACCTCTCACCGATGAGTTACTCGCATTACTCCTACTCGGTTCTCTCCCGGATAGTTGGGAGACATTAGTTGTCACGTTGGGCAACACCGAGCCGGAAGAAAAGCAGTTGTCCCTAGCAAGGGTAAAATCAAGCTTGCTAGATGAAGAAGCTCGCCGGAAGGACCGAGAGTCCAGAACCGATCCGAAGGCCTTGGTCACGGAAGATGACAATAATCGTGGAAGACGCCCCAAATTTGGGAAAAATCGAGAACGAGGTCAAAGTCAAGGGGGAGGCCCACGTGCTTCTATTGTGGGAAGCCGGGACAGTTCTAGAAGAACCGTCGGCATTTCCGGAAAGATTTGTCGAACCCAGACAAGGTTGTCTTCCCTTCTTGAAGCTTGACAGCGCGCCTTTGGACGTTGTTGGCGACCACTCTCTTGAAACTAGCGATTTGATGTGCTTTAGACATGTCCCTCTGATTCATCTCTATTTTGTATGCATCAAGGAACTTTGTAATGTTCCTTCCATCAAATTGACCCTCGAGCTCCACGACAGAGTCAACGGCCTTCTCCAAGCTAACATCGTTCTCTCGAGATCTCATCATTTGTTCGACGATTAGCACTATCCTTTCGAATTCTCCCGCTTGATTGCTTGAGGATGCCATCTCCAAGTATTGGTCGATCCTCGACTTGATCCTTCCTACCGCCTCTTTGACGTCGGGTTCACCACTTAATTATGTCGTGAAAAATCCGTCACTACGTGCAAATCGTGAGGCAAAACCGCCGGAGTTCTAGACCAAAAGGATTCGAAGTTTGCACTAGCTTTAGCGAGAAAATATTTAAGAAAGTATTGAAAGAGAGAGAGATTGAGATAAGATAGAACGCTTGACTTTAGAGTGAGAGAGATTAAAATGGAAAGAGAGGTTAAGATTGAACTCTTGACTTTAGATTTGAAGAACAGAAAATATTATCAATTGGATAACGAATTTTCTTCTTATTAAATTATTGATTCATACATAGCTCCCCCCCATTTGATCTCTTTCATCCCCTCTTTTATAGATGCCCCCATGCATATGATATATGTGGTGGTACAAGACATGCATACAATGCATGGAATGCATGTGATGCATGTTTTCCATTTGGCGCTCATGCATTACATGTGATGCATGACAACCATGTCACTCATTCAAGCTCTAATATGAGAATTTACATGTGAAAGTATAATGATATAAAAAATATTTTTAGAGAAATGACTTGGCTTAGTGGTAAAATTTTCTTCTTATTAAATTATTGATTCATACATAGCTCCCCCCCATTTGATCTCTTTCATCCCCTCTTTTATAGATGCCCCCATGCATATGATATATGTGGTGGTACAAGACATGCATACAATGCATGGAATGCATGTGATGCATGTTTTCCATTTGGCGCTCATGCATTACATGTGATGCATGACAACCATGTCACTCATTCAAGCTCTAATATGAGAATTTACATGTGAAAGTATAATGATATAAAAAATATTTTTAGAGAAATGACTTGGCTTAGTGGTAAGTTTATGCCTCCTATCTTCCAAATTTGGTATACAAATTTTCACTAGGTTTTTTAGTCTATATGAGTTTGTTCGTTTCACACTGAAATCGTCGCGATCAACCTATTCGATCGATCGATCTATCCGGTGTCGTAGTGTATTTTGTACACTACGTGAAAAACTTATAAAGTACCAATTTAATAAATATGAATAAATAGTAGAAAATATTAAAATTTATATAACATGCATAGGGCAAGATTCGAACCTTGCACCTCCATGTTAATAATGTAATGTCTTACCATTACACTAGCATTTCATTAGTGGTCAAAAGTAAATGTTCCACATAGAAAGGTTAGTTCACCTAGGATAAACTTTAGTTAAAAGAAAACGCATGCTAAAAGAAAAAGCTATGCATGCACATCTAGCGTGCATGAACGCCATAGTTGATAAAAAAACGCACAAGTCAGAAAAAGCATGGTCACTTTAGATAAAGCATATATTCTATCTATAGGAAAAGCATGGAGTCTATAGTTAGAGAAGAAAAAGCATGGATTGCTAAGACTCTCTCATCTCTATATAAGGATGAGGAGCACAATGTAAGTGTGTGAAAAATATTTGGAAACTGGATATGTTTCTAAAAAAACACCAATTAATAAACTATACTCGTGGGATTCACGAGAATTCTATATCATTCTCTTTCAACCGAAGTTTATATTCTTATATTCATATTGATTAATCTAATACAATACACTCGTGGGATTCACGAGTTTGCTATAACTCTTTCTTACAACATATTTATATTCTTATTAGCCTTATAACTCTCCTCTTCCTAGTCCAAAACCCCAGCGGTTCCCACCCGACTCACGCAACGATCTGGCGCCGAAAGGCACGACACAGTTGGTGAACCCGACGTGAAGGCGGGTGGCAAGGAGATGGAGAATCAACAAGAGGCGATGAACATGATGATGATGATGTTCGAGAGAATGCTACAAGAACAACGCGAGATGTCGGAGATCACGACAGTAGTACAACGGCTCGTGCAACAGAACGGGCAATTCGATGGAAAGGACGTGTCACGCTATCTACGTGACTACAAAATGGAGATGTTGCGATATGGTATCTCAGAAAGATTGCAAGTGTTATCTTTCAACCGGGTGGCTACGGATGAGCTTCAAGAGAGAATCCACGAGATACGGCAACGAAGCCCGATGTGGGAGTCCTTTGAAGAAGCTATACGAGACACATATGACTATCTAAGACCGAAGCGGACGAGGACATGGTCCACGAACGGCGGTCAACAGTGGGTGAAAAGCGGCCACCGACTACCACCGAAGGAGAGCTTGATGCGGAAGGGTTCGGAGATGCATGAAAAGTCGCAAGTCGACATTGAAGGGGAGCTTAAAACCGAACCAAAGTCGAGGCCAACAAAGGAAGAGGAGGAGGAAGATCGAGGACGAAAGGGTATCCCCACACCGGTTCCAGAGACTTCGGCGGTTGTGCCCGTGCACCAACGTGAGACCGGAGAGACGGAATGTGTCGGCGGAAAAGTGGAGGACCGGAAGGGCAACGAGGAAGACAAAGTAAATGAGCACGAACGAAGGGATTCCTTCACCATTGTTTCGGAGACTTCGGTACTCGAGCCCGGGTGTCGACATAACACCGAAGATAAGGAAAGTGGCGGCAACGAAACGAAGGTCGAAGCCGATGCATACAAAGGAGAGATAGCCAAGGAGAACATGGCTATGGGTGAAACAACGGAAGATGATAATACCGAGGATTCCTACCCACTAATTCTAGAGACTTCGGCGGTTGTGTCCGAGAACCAACGTGAGACCGGAGAGACGGGAGGTGGCAGCAAGGAAGGTAAAGTCGGAAGCCGGTTCGGATGGAAGATGATCCATCTGAAATTCCGATGTAAACAAAAGCATGACAACGCGAAGGTCGGGTCTACGATGGGAGAAGCATGTAATACGGAGCACGCACTACGGCACCAAAAGAAGCACGTGCTACGGCGTAAAAAGAAGCACGCGCTACGGTGCAAAAAGAAGCATGCACTACGGGGTAATACGACGCATGCACTACGATGGAATACGAAGCATGCGCTACGGCCTAATACGACGCATGCGCAACATCGAGAAATAAAGCATGCATTAAAGCCGCACAAGGACCTAACAGCGAGCGCGTATTCGGAGGTCGACATCGACGCGTGGGTAGAACCTACGGAAGACAAGTGCGGAGTGGAGAGAGACAACACACCGAGATGCTCAAGAGTACCACAAGGGACCATGACAACCACTCATGGCAATGCAAAGAATGAACGAAGATTATGGTGGATCGGATGGCGACAATGGTTCGGGTGGAAAGATTGGATGTGCTCAAAATGGAGAGACAAAGCCGACATAGCAAGAGAAACGGAGGGTACTACAAGTAAAGATGAATTACGAGGGCCGGTAATTGGAGACTGGATAGAGCCTGCAACCGAACAAAACTGGAAACCGGGTGAAGTCGACAACCAAAAACGGGAGACCGAATGGGGCCGACAACCAAAAATGACCAGCGACGAAACCAACCATGCGGAGAATGGACGGACGAGACTAACAATCACCGACAACTTCGGCACATACCGGAGGATGTGCGGGTTCGGAGGGGGCGAGTGTCGTAGTGTATTTTGTACACTACGTGAAAAACTTATAAAGTACCAATTTAATAAATATGAATAAATAGTAGAAAATATTAAAATTTATATAACATGCATAGGGCAAGATTCGAACCTTGCACCTCCATGTTAATAATGTAATGTCTTACCATTACACTAGCATTTCATTAGTGGTCAAAAGTAAATGTTCCACATAGAAAGGTTAGTTCACCTAGGATAAACTTTAGTTAAAAGAAAACGCATGCTAAAAGAAAAAGCTATGCATGCACATCTAGCGTGCATGAACGCCATAGTTGATAAAAAAACGCACAAGTCAGAAAAAGCATGGTCACTTTAGATAAAGCATATATTCTATCTATAGGAAAAGCATGGAGTCTATAGTTAGAGAAGAAAAAGCATGGATTGCTAAGACTCTCTCATCTCTATATAAGGATGAGGAGCACAATGTAAGTGTGTGAAAAATATTTGGAAACTGGATATGTTTCTAAAAAAACACCAATTAATAAACTATACTCGTGGGATTCACGAGAATTCTATATCATTCTCTTTCAACCGAAGTTTATATTCTTATATTCATATTGATTAATCTAATACAATACACTCGTGGGATTCACGAGTTTGCTATAACTCTTTCTTACAACATATTTATATTCTTATTAGCCTTATAACTCTCCTCTTCCTAGTCCAAAACCCCAGCGGTTCCCACCCGACTCACGCAACGATCTGGCGCCGAAAGGCACGACACCGGTTCATCCAGTCCGCATCCAACCCGGTGATCCGGTCTGATCTGGTTGTGGTGTTGGTGCCGGTCCCCATCCTGTTCTAGTTCGGCGCCGTCCATCTGTTCCAGTTCCGGTTCCGTCACCGTCCGTCCGGTTTGGTCCTACAAAACCATTATGAGTAATTAAGCCACAATTTAGACCAAGAACATTCTGTGCTTCACACATAGACAAAAAGTAATAAGTTCTAACTCTGCTTATATACTGTGGGATCCCGATTTATCCTATCTATGTGGGATATCTCATAGTTTTATGTTTCTCTTCTTCTTCTCAAACTTCACATTCACATAACTGGACATTTAGTAGTCTATTTCAAATATAGTAAAGTATATTCAGAAGGTCTTGAAGACCTCTATTTTCCCGTATCAAGATATTAAGCTAATCTAAAATAATATCTTCACTATTATTGTTTTTTGTCTTGTGAGAAGAACTACACTCGATTTCATACATTCCATGTAATTTTCACACCATTGCCAAAATCTTCACGAAAACGTTCATAGATGACCACAATCGGAAGCTGTGGGTCTCACCATTGAAGACGAAGGATCAAGTGTTATCCGTCTTCAAGGAGCTCCACGATAGAGTGGAAAGATAAACCGGACGAACAGTTGAAGGCGGTTTGAGTAGATAACTGAGTAGAATACCGGGGGCAGCTCGAGGAGGACTACCGGTCGAAGGGAATCCGGCTGGAGTTTATTGTGCCGAAGATGGCGAAACTAAAGGCGTTGGTCGAAAGGATGAACCAAACCATGATGGAGACAGTCCGGAGCATGCTTGCACATGCCAAGTTACCCAAGAGGTTTTAGGCCAAGGTATTGACGACGACCTATATGATAAACAGATCACCCTCAGTAGCCTTAGACGGAGACACACCGCAAAGAGTATGGACCGGTAAGGATGTATCCTACCGGCATCTGAAGGTGTTCGGGTGTCTTGCATACGTGCATGTAGCGAAGGACAAGAGAGAAAAGCTGGATCCAAAGTCCCAGCCATGCATATTCCTTGGATACGGGGATGATGAGTTCGTTTACCGTGTGTGGGATCTGGTCGGCAAGAAGGTGTTCCGAAGTCGGGACATAGTCTTCATGAAAGACAGGACCATTTCCGACTGGGATTCGGAGAAGAAGGTGATGAACTCTGCATCATCCAATGAAAACCAGCTTGAGGACACAAGGATATACCCGTGTTATGTACACATAACGTTGGTGAGGGTAGGTCATTAATATGTTATGTACACATAACGTTGGTGAGGGTATGTCACTAATATTTACATTAGTGAAGGGTATGTTCACTATTATTAAAAAGGGGACTAATGATTGGATAGAATGAATGATATGTGCATGCACTATCATGATTTAGACAACCAATGAATAGAGAGCCTTTTAGAAAGGCACATCTATTCAAGGGGCCTAGGAAAAGGTATAAATATGAGGCTTAGCTACCCTCATAGGGATCACGTCGGAAGGCTGCTGTCGTAGACACCGGTGGTGCGGGCTAGGCTTTCGTCTCGACGATCGTGTTTATCTCTTCCAAGGTATTAGTCATCCTAATATCCGGCGGTATGGGACGTCGGTGGTAGGTTGGCTATGTCTAGATCATAGCTCGGGGGTGGTCGGGTGGAACGGGTTCTTCTATCCAATCTATTTTCTTCCTTTTTACTTGATTTGGTCTATTGATTAGTGATAGACTCTTAACAGTGGTATCAGAGCTTTTACTAACAATTTTTTTGTTGTTTTGATGTTTTTTGCGTGTGAGCGAGGGGGATCTAACAAGGCTCGTCATGCTCTTCTCAGGATCAAAACAACACTCTAAACCCGGTATTCTTCTTTTTTGATCTCTTCTCTTTTTCTATTATGCGTTCTTTATGGTCGAATCAAATTGGTATTACGTTTTATTCTCTTTCTTTCTACCTCCTACTACGCTACGATTTTACTTATTATTATGCATCGGGCCGAGCGTTTTTGCACTAATCGCACACGCTCAACTCATGGCCTTTTGCATATTGCGATATATATCCCACTCTCTCCTCTCTTGAACTCTTACGATAATAATTATTCTTGTGCATTGGGTCGAGCGTGTTTGCTCTAATCGCACACGCTTATCTCATGGCCGTTTTGCATATGATGTTGAGTATACCACTCTTCCCCTCTATTGAGCCATCACTTGGCCGATTCTAAGGGATGATGTGGCCTTGACGAGGTGTATGTTGCCTACCTATGCCACTCTACTCTCTATTAAGCCATCAATTGGCCGATTCTATGGGATGTTGTGGCCTTGACAAGGTATATGTAGCTTACATATGCCACTTTCCTTTTTAATTAGCCATCAATTGGCCGATTCTAAGGGATGATGTGGCCTTGACGAGGTATATGTCACTTACCTATGCCACTTTCCTCTTTAATTAGCCATTACTTGGCCGATTCTAGGGATATGTGGTGGTCTTGAGGAGGTGCATGTCAACTACCCTAGGGTTTCGTATCTTAGGGCATGTTTGATTCCATACACCTAATTGTTGATTATTCTAATTAAATTTTAATTTCATAAGTATTGTTTCACTTATATGATTTTCTAGTAATTATTATTTACCCGCCCACAATTAACTCTCCTTTTTCCACTTCCTTTTCATGTATAAAGTATTTACATCGTTTATTTTAATGTAACCTTTACGTGTAGACTATTTTTTTCGTATGGAGTGGCTTGTTGAACGATTTTTTTTCAACGGGTCATCTAGGTTTAACTCTTATCATCAAGCCTTAGAAAACGAGTAAAACCATATGAGTTCCCTTATTGATGTTTTACTCATGGATTTGAGTATTACATCTTTGCGCACAACACCGTCATCACTTGTATCAATTTGTGGCTTATGTCACAATTGTGCAAGTTATAACAATCATATTGGGATGTATATGTGCATACCTTGCACTTCCCATTTATTTGTGACATTGTTTTTTTCGTAGGTAATACATCGGTTCTTTTTTTTACCCTTGTTTTCGTCACTACTTAACTCTTATGAGTAGTGCCTTATTTTATCATTTTATCATCACGTTTGCTTATTGCTCGCAAGACTAGAATATTACTTGTGAGTGCACTTGTTTTTTCACGTAATACACTTTCTCGACCATATAATACATGATGGGTTGGCATTAATATAAGGCTATCTAGGAAATTTCATTGATGTAAGAACCATGGTTGAGCCTCGGGGAGCCGCCATGATTACTCAAGATAGAGATCCGAGAAATACATCTTAGCTATGTTTTCCCCCATGGTTTTTAAAACACCATAGTGTTACCATAGTTATCGGATCTCGAATCACATCTCATATGTCTAGAGGGTAAAGACATGAGATACTTTCTTGGATAAAGTTCTTTCAATCAAAATTTCAAGCATTCATTTTGCTTGTGTATTTTCTGAACCTCCTTATTTTATTGCATACCCACAGCGTGCATCATGGAACAAGTTTTGAACGCAGTTGGAACGATCTCTCCAAATGAGACCTCTCAACCCCAATCCGCATCTCGCACACAAGCTGAGATCACTATTGAGCAATTGCTCACTACTACCTTGAATCAATTGGCCGAAATGAGACAGGCCAATATGGCATTGGAAAAGAAATTCCAAGAATTAACTATTGAGTCCAAGAAAGAAGGTGAACCTTCCTTCGTAGTCACGCCTTTCAAGGGAGATAAGAAAGAAAGAACCGAGGAGGCCATTAGCACTTGGCTTGGTCGTTGGGAGTCTCACTTTGAGCTTCATCCCAAGCCCGATGCAGTAAAAATTGGTTATGTCGGTCGTGAGTTAGGTGGCCGAGCTGCTGCTTGGTGGCGTGGCCTAAGGACCGCAAAAAACTTACCCACAACTTGGGAAGGTTTCGTTGATGTTTTTAAGAAACAATTCTTGCAACCACCTTCTCAAACCGAACAAGTGCAACACTTGCTCACATTGTCTAGTAAGCCATTTACCTCTCTCGAGGATTATGTGCATCACGCTCGGACCCAGATCCAAAAATCGGGACTTACGGGTGAGAAATGGTTTGTCGCTTGTTTTTTGAATGGTATTCCCAATGGGGATTATCATTGGATTGTCCATGACAAGGACCCCACAACTTTCGAGGAAGCCGTATTGTGCTGCGATACCATAGGACTTCCAAGAAAGACCACAATAAACCTGAGTTCGCCAAAACTCCGAATGTCAAGTTCATTGGGAAACGTAAGCAATCCAGTGACACTCTTGACCGCGACTCAAAGAAACCGAACCTCTTCTGTGCATATTGCAAGAAGCGGGGCCACACAAAGGATACCTGTCGTCGTCTTGAGAGGAAGTCAATGAACACCCCTCCTCAAGACAAATCTACGAGTCACACAGGTGAGTCTTTTGATATTGTTGAAGTTCATACCAATCACTTAAGTTTATGTGAATGCACTTTTCCTTCACATTTACTTGGACCTAATGATTTACTCCGAGCAGTCGGATATATCAATGGAACACAAGCACATTTCTTGTTTGATTCCGGTAGTTCTCACAATTTTCTTAATGATCACTTTGTGCAGCAAATGGAGCTCCACATAAACGCAAGTGATCATATCTATCAAGTTCACATGGCAAATGGAAACGTTCAATACATCAGTGGCATTGTTTGTCAACTGCCAATTCAAATAGATACTTATTTGGAGAAGCTTGACTTTCATGTTATGAAATTACAATCCGCAGATGTCATTTTAGGATATCCTTGGTTTTTTAATAAAAACCCTTCTTTGTCCATTGATTGGGTTAATCACTCAATCACATTTGAACTTAATAATTGTAAACATTTTATTCAATGTTCCAAACTTCCTTCTCATTCACTTGTGTCTTCTAAATCTTTAAGTGAGTATTCTAGTTCATTAATTTATTCGTGTGTAATTGATCTTGCGGTTCAATTTTATTATTTTAATATTGACGCCACACAATTACCACATTTTGAGCAACGATTACTCGACTCTATTTTAGAGGATTTTCAAGATGTGTTTCCTACTGAATTACCGCTTACTTTACCACCTAAACGTAATGTGGACCATCAAATTGAACTCATCCCTGGGGCTGCTCCTGTGAGCATTCCACCTTACCGACTTAGTCGATTAGAAGAGGATGAGATCGCTAAACAACTTAAGGAATACTTGAGTATGGGCCACATTAGGTATAGTAAATCACCTTGGGGTGCGCCAGTTCTATTAGTCAAGAAGAAGGAAGGATCGTGGCGAATGTGTATCAATTATCGCCGTTTGAATAAAATGACAATTAAGAATGCATATCCATTACCTCGTGCCGATGATTTGATTGATCGTTTGCACGGGGCTCGATATTTTACGAAAATTGACTTACGAACTGGTTATCATCAGATTCGCATCGCCGAGGATGATATTCCTAAAACCGCTTTTCGTACGCGCTATGGCCATTATGAGTTTTTAGTCATGCCGTTTGGGTTGACTAATGCTCCAGCCACATTCCAACAAGCGATGAATGATGTTTTCCGAGATCAACTCGGTGATTTTGTTGTCGTCTTCTTGGATGATATTTTGATATATAGCCGTACCTTGCAAGATCATGTTCAACATGTTCGATTTGTTTTGCGAAAGTTGCGTGACAACTCTTTCTATGCAAAACATTCAAAATGTGACTTCTTCCAAAAATCTATTGTGTACCTAGGTCATTTAATTACAGAAAAGGGCGTTGAAATTGAACCTTCTCGTATTGAAAAGGTTAAACTTTGGCCCATTCCTCGTAATATTCGTGAACTTAGATCATTCTTAGGGTTTGTTGGATTTTTACGAAAATCAATTGGTAACTATTCCAAATTGACTACGCCATTAACTGACCTTTTAAAAGGTCATCCACGTAAGTCTGTCAAACCAATTTCATGGAATGAACAACTTGACAAATCATTTGAGACACTCAAGGAGCATGTGTGTCAGGCTCCCACTCTTCTATTACCAGACCCTTCTAAGCCTTTCTCAATTGAAACCGATGCTAGCGATTATGCTATTGGTGTCGTTCTTTATCAAGGTGGTCACCCTATTGCTTTTGAAAGTAAGAAGCTTGATGCTGCTCAATCTCGGTATTCGGTTCAAGAGAAAGAGTTGTTTGCGGTGATACACGCACTTAAAACATGGAGGCACTATCTCTATGGAAATAAATTTGTGGTTACAACAGACCATCAATCATTAAAGTATTTTTGTGACCAGCCCGATCTTGTTGGTCGTAAAGGCCGTTGGGCTGACCTTATGCAAGATTTTGATTTTTCCATACGATATCGCAAGGGTTCTATGAACACCGTTGCTGATGCTCTTAGTCGCATTAAAGAAGTTAACATGCTTAGCTTCACGGAAATAAAATCTGATCTTTTAGATCACCTTCGAGGGAAATACCTTGATGACAGTTATTTCTCAAAATACTGGACGAAAGCCGAATCTGGTTTAGATGCCGATACTAGCACCCTACCCTCGAAGGCGACCTTTCACATTACAAACGGTTTGCTCTACCGTAGTGGAAAGGTCTGTGTTCCAGATTTACCAAATGTTAAACAGAAAATTTTTCATGAATGTCATGATGCACCATCTGCTGGTCATCTTGGAATACAACGCACACTCGTTCTCATCTCGTGTACTTTTTTCTGGCCTAAGATCCGCTCTGACGTGCATAAATACGTAACTCAATGCTTACAATGTCAGATTAATAAGTCGGAACGACTTAAAGCTGCTGGTCTTTTACATCCCTTAGATATTCCCAACAATAAATGGGAAAGTATCTCGATGGATTTTATTGTTAGTTTACCTCGTACACAGAGGGGTCATGATGCCATATGGGTTGTCGTTGACAGGCTAACAAAATTAGCTAGATTTATTCCTACAAAAACCACGGTAACCGCTCAACAGTTGGCTTATCAATTTGTTGATGAGTTATTTCGTTTTTATGGATTACCGATGGATATTGTTAGTGATCGAGATTCCAAGTTTACTAGTGACTTTTGGACTCAGGTCTTTAAGAAACTAGAAACTACGTTGAGCATGAGTTCCGCAGATCATCCTCAGTCTGATGGACAAACTGAACGAGTTAATCAAATTATTGAGGACATGCTTCGAGCTTATGTAGCAAAAACCCCTTCTAAGTGGGAGCAATACCTTCCTATCTTAGAATTTGCCTATAATAGCTCTAAACATACATCCACTGGATATAGTCCTTTTATGTTGATGTATGGTTTTCAGCCACGTGCCCCAGTTGATGTCACGATTCATCGTGATACATTAGACAGTACACGCAATTTTTTGCAAGACATGAACCAAATGTTGCATATTGCCAAAGAAAATGTCAAGACAGCTCAAGATCGTGCTCGATTTTATGCTGATGAGGATAGACGTCCTCGTGCATTTACTATTGGTCAAAAAGTTTTTTTGCGTGTCCCGACTGATTCTACGTCATTATCTACGGGCAAGTGCGCTAAGTTAGCCCCACGATATTGTGGCCCATTTGAAATCCTTAAGCGAGTTGGGTCATCTGCTTATCACCTTGCCTTACCTCGTAACGTGGGTATTCATCCTGTTTTTCACGTCAGTCGTCTAAAACCATTTTTAGGCTCTGGTGATAACACCATCACAATCCAAGATCTTGTAACATTAGAGGATTTTTCTTACAAACCTCATGTTCCTGAACGAATTCTTGATTCTCGTACTAAACGTTTACGTTCTAAAGAGATTCGGCTATTCAAGATCAAATGGATGGATAAACCTATTGATGATGCCACATGGGAACGCGAGCATTCGCTTAAGGCACAATTTCCTCACTTTATATTGCAAGAGTGCAATCTTTTGAAGTAGGGGAGTATGTTATGTACACATAACGTTGGTGAGGGTAGGTCACTAATATTTACATTAGTGAAGGGTATGTTCACTATTATTAAAAAGGGGACTAATGATTGGATAGAATGAATGATATGTGCATGCACTATCATCATTTAGACAACCAATGAATAGAGAGCCTTTTAGAAAGGCACATCTATTCAAGGGGCCTAGGAAAAGGTATAAATATGAGGCTTAGCTACCCTCATAGGGATCATGTCGGAAGGCTGCTGTCGTAGACACCGGTGGTGCGGGCTAGGCTTTCGTCTCGACGATCGTGTTTATCTCTTCCAAGGTATTAGTCATCCTAATATCCGGCGGTATGGGACGTCGGTGGTAGGTTGGCTATGTCTAGATCATAGCTCGGGGGTGGTCGGGTGGAACGGGTTCTTCTATCCAATCTATTTTCTTCCTTTTTACTTGATTTGGTCTATTGATTAGTAATAGACTCTTAACAACCCGGTTGAAAATTGGATGTTAGTCGATAACTGGATGACTCTCGACGAATTGGCCGAATATAGACAAGAAACCGAACTGACCAAAGAAGAAGAAGACACTAGAATCGCACAAAATCCCTAATCGGATGAGGATGAGGAACAAACAGAGGAACTAGTAGTCAGAAGCCAAGGACGAAGATATCCTCTCCGAGAGTGATGATCCCCCTAGAGATTTTCGGATGCAGAGCATGTGTTGCTAACTAATGAGGGGGAGCCAAAAAGCTTCGAAGAAGCAAAGAGAGACACCCATAGTCGCAAGTGGTTGAGTGCCATTCAGGACAAGATGGATTCCCTGCATGAGAACCACACGTATGAATTGATGGAGTTACCTAAAGGGAAGAGAGCACTCCGGAACAAGTGGGTGTACAAGCTGCAACCGAGAGACACGGAAATCCACCAAGGTATAAAGCGTGGATCATGGTGAAGGGCTTCCAGCAGAAGAAAGGAGTGGACTGTGATGAGATCTTTGCCCCGGTAATCAAGATAACATCCATCCGGACGGTATTGAGCATAGTGGCAAGCATGAACCACGACGTACAACAACTGGACATCAAGAAGGAATTCCTACATGGCGACCTCGAAGACGAGATCTACATGCATCAACCGGAAGGATTTGAGAAGAAAGGGAAGGAGCACCTGGTGTGTCGGCTAAAGAAGACCTTATACGAACTAAAGCAACCTCCCCGGCAATGGTACCGGATGTTCGACTCCTTCATGACCGACCAAGGGTACCACTAGACGCAGGCCGATCACTGTGGTTTGTGAAGAAATTTGACAGAGGAGATTTCCTGATACTCCTCCTATATGTGGATGATATGTTGATCGTTGGATGAGACCAAGGCAAGATCTTAATACTGAAGAAGGCACTGAACCGGACCTTCTCAATGAAAGACTTGGGTCTGGCAAGATAGATATTGGGAATGCACATCATCCGGGACCTGTCGAAGAAGTTGTTGTGGTTGTCACATGAGAAGTACGTGACAAAGGTGCTTCAACGGTTCAACATGTCGACACTTCCGGCAAACTGCCAGCTATCAGGGAAACAAAGCCCGAGGACAAAGGTGGAGAAGACAGATATGATGATGATTCCATATGCCTCTGTTGTTGAAAGCTTGATGTACATGATGGTATGTACCCGGCCGGATATCGAATATGCAGTCGGAGTGGTGAGCCGGTTCATGAGCAATCTCGGAAGAGAGCATTGGAATGCGGTCAAGTGGATACTCTGGCATTTGAAAGGCACCTCGAGTATGTGCCTCCGGTTCAGCTCCGGTAATCCCCAACTTCATGGATTCACCGACTCAGATATGTTGGTTGATGTAGATACCAACCGGTCTACATCCGGATATGTCATGACTTATGCAGGGGAAGTTGTTTCATGGCAGTCGAGACTGTAGAGGACGGTTATGTTGTCAACCACGGAGGCGGAGTACATGGTAGTTGTGGAAGTCGGCAAGGAGATAATCTGGATGAAAGACTTCATCAGAGAGCTAGGAATCCAGTAGGAGGAATACCAGCTCTACTGCGACAATCAAAGTGTCATCCACCTTGCAAAGAACGCGGCCTACCTTTCCCGGACGAAACATATCAAGTGGAGGTACCACTAGATCTGGGAGAGAGTAGAATATTAAGAGTTTGTGCTAACAAAGATCCATATGGAGGAGTACGGGTCGAACATGTTGACCAAGGTGTTGACAACTGACAAGCTAGATGCGTGCCGAAAGTGGATTGGGCTGACGAGACATCCCATGCCGGAGTGAAGGGGGAGATTGTTGGGAAATCGGTCCCTCCGGATGGGATCCAATTATAAATGAAGAGGACCCGGTGAGACCCAGAAGAGATCTGGAAACCGGATCGGGTGGATCCGGTGAGAACCGGAAGAGAGGCGGAAACCGGATCGGCTAGACCCGGTGAGAATCGGAAGAGAAGACATATCTATAAATATGTTCTGATAAGCCTATTGAGGCTATATTTGTAAATAGCCCTCAGTTCATATAAGTATAAATATGACTTAGGGCAATCCCTTTAGGTGTAGTTTTCATATTGTTGTAACTGTTGTACAGAGAGTAACAGAGAGAGAGAGAGAGAGAGAGAGAGAGGAGATACAGAGCGATACTCTGTTGTAACCGCCGCTTGGCAAAGAAATAGAGCTCGAGGTCGTTGCTTCCGAGTCTCTGATTGTACCTTTCTCATATAGTGATAGTTTGGAGTCTGTGGGCTCCCGTTGTTTTTCCCTATTAGGGTTTTCCACGTAAACATCCTGTGTATTTTCTTTTGGTGTCCAAGTATTCATCTCTATTCCCATTTCTGTGTTTGATCCTTAAACGAAGAGATCTAAGACTCGGTTGTGGCCGAGCAGTATTCCGCGCTATTTTCTACAGTTCTTTGTCTACCCCATCCCTATTTGGAAATGTATATTTCCTAACATTTATCAATGACTTTACTCGTTTCACGATGGTCACGTTTCTCAAGACAAAATCTAGTGATCAAGTCCTTGAGAAATTTAAATCCTATCATAAACTTGTAACAAATCAATAAGATTTACCCCTTAAAGTACTCCAATCAAATAATGGTGGAGAATTCAAGTCCCAAAACTTCCAAACTTATTGCCAAAACCATGGATTTCAACAACGGTTTACCATCCCATATACACCCCAACACAATTCAAGGGTTGAACGATGAAACCGGTTGTATATGAATGCCACTCATTGCATGCTTGCCGTTGCAAACCTTCCCCGAACATATTGGGAAGATGCTATTTCAACCGCTTGTTATATATTCAATAGAACATATAGTCGATCAATTAGGACAACTCCATTTTCCTCTTGGTTTGGAAAAAATCCAAATTATAAAAATCTAAGAATCTTTGGATGTCCATCATATGCACTCATACCCTTAGAAACTCGATCAAAATTAGATAATCACGCAGTTCGTACAATATTTGTGGGGTATGGCGAACCTTATGGCTATAAGGGTTATCGATTATACGACCCAAATTCCAAAAGTTTTATATTTAGTCGACGAGTGATATTTGATGAAGGTAAACTGATATCTAATCCTCACCCACATCATGGCTATGAAAAGATACAAGACGCGGCTACCATGTCTAACACTAAATCCACTAAAGTAATATCATCACCTACTAATTCTTGGTGGGCTCCACAAATGTCCTCAGAAATCCAACAAGTCACACTTGACCATATGCCAATTAACCCTCCTCCACTAATGCCCTCATCTCTAGAGGTCCGCCCACAAGTCCCAGGTTCAACCAATGACTCCAACTTATTGCCTCTAATAACCAAAAAATCACAACAAAGTGATGTACATGCTCCAATTTTAAACACTAACCCTACCCAAACTAAAAAGAGCCTTAATAATCACCTTAGCAATCATAAAGAAAAACCTTTAGATGGAACACAACTAACTCACATTGATTATTCATGTTCCCATCCTATTAACATAGATCCTCACGCCTTAATTGTAAGGGGAAAACCATTGGTCACAACGATGCAAAACTAATTAAAATAGGATGTGCAAATACTTCATATTCCACTAATAATCAACATGTAGAACATACAAATAGTTCTAACATTGCGAAATCACCTAGTTCACTTAGCCCTACATCCACTCCAAAGAAGGTTTGTACTATTCAAGATCTTGATGATCACACAAAAAAAATAGATGCCCTTGTTGTGGACAATAAATTTGAACCGGAGTTTTGCATTTTCGGCTCTTGGTTCCTCCTCAACACATCAGACGTTTCAGATGATCCCTTAACTATCAATGAGGCATGCAAAGTTTAGATCGTGTTGAATGGCAAGCTGCCATGGCAAAAGAACTTGAATCTCTTGAGGCCAACAAAGCATGGATTGTAGTACCACTCCCAATGGGACGCTCACCTATTTCACGCAAATGGGTGTTGAAGAAAAAACTAAACCCTGATGGTATTGTCGCATGTTACAAAGCTCGACTTGTAGAACGTGGTTTTTCTCAAGTTGAAGGACTTGACTATTTTGAGACATTTTCACCCATTATCCGCATGGCATCTTTTTGTCTCCTACTCTGGCCACCATTCTTGACCTCAAGGTACATCATTTGGATGTACAAACAACATTTCTACATGGTGATTTACCCCAAAGAAATCTACATGTCACAACCTCCTGGGTTTGAGTCACACTCTCAACCAAACTATGTGTATCGGTTACATCAATCACTATCAGGAGCAGTACTATGACAAAGAAGTATTTTCAGGAACAGTACTAAGACAAAGAAGGAATTAGTACTAAAAGATGAGGATTAGTACTAAGGAAGGTGTAGAACTCTCAAGGGAAGGAAAGAGTGAGTGCGAGACAGAGAGAGAGAATGATGATAACAAAAGATATATATTATGTTAAGAGAATATACAATAGTAGCTAGGAGGCTTAAGACTGGCGTTGAACTGATTTGGTTCGAAATAATGCCTTGTGCCTCCTTTTATAGTGTTCTCATGAGTACTCCTGAAGTTTCTAGAATGTTCCAGAGAAATCTGGAATATACATCAATTCTCTATAGTAAAACTTAAATGAAAATAATATCTTTCATATTACAACATATAGTCTAATGGTCAAGAGCTCAACCAATGTAACATAAGGTCATGGGTTCGAGTCTTTCCATATCATGACACTATCCCCCCTTTAAAACGACGAGTGTCACAAGTCGTTTTGGATTGAGGACCCTGTTTCTCTAGATATTGACGATAGAGGTCTTCAAGAAGAGCACGAGCATTGGTCACATTCTCTATTGGTTCCCAAGTACGCTCGCTAGGACTATATCCTAGCCAATCGAGTAAATAGTAGAGCTTGTTGCGAACAATCTTGGAATCGAGGATGGCGGCAACCTCGTACTCAGGTCCATCTTCAAGTTTGATTAGGGTTGGAGTTTGTTTAATATGATGTGGGATGGTGCTGTCTTGATAGGGTTCGAGGAGAGAACTATGAAACACCGGAAGTATCCAAAGTTGTGGAGGTAGATCAAGACAAAAAGCGACATCATTAATTTTTCTGATAATACATAAAGGACCTAATCGCTGATAATCCAACTTCTCACATGGGCGAGTAGTCTTGATGTGTCGTCGAAGTAGCCATACCCAACCTCCAATGTTAAAACTAACGCGAAATATGTAGAATATTACTCGGCCACAACCGAGTCTCAAATTGTGTCGTTTCTAATCGATCACCGAGAATTGGAATAGTGGTGAATACACGTACACACAGATAGTATGAGAGAGGGTACACAGTATGTTTATGTGGAAAACCCTAAATGGGAAAAACCACGGGAGTCCACAAACCCCAACTATCACTATGTCGAGAGGAATACAACAAGTGAACACCAGAGGCAACAACCTCTTGCTCACAATCTTTGCCTGGCGGTGGTTACAACAGAGATTCACTCTGTATCTCTTTCTCTCTCTCTCTCTCTCTCTCTCTCTCTTTCACTCTACATAGCAGTTACTCTCAATAACTCTATAACTCTATACAACAAAATAATGACAACACAATAAACCTGTTTGCCTAAGTCATATTTATACTAATATGACTTTCGGGCTATTTACAAATATAGCCACAATGGGCTAACAGAAATATATTTACATATATGTCCCTTCATCCGGTGAGAGGTTCTCACCAGGCCTGCATCATCCGACTCTTGTCGGGTCTTCACCATCTGGTTCTCACCGGACCTTCCTTACCGGGTACTCGTCATCCGGTTCTCACCGGGCCTTCATCATCCCATCCGGAGGGACTGAAATCCTAACAAACTCCCCCTTCACTCCGGCATGGGATGCCTCGTCAATCCGATCCGCGTCCGACATGCGTCCAGCTTGTCAAGTGTCAGCACTTTGGTCAACATGTCTGACCCGTTCTCCTGCGTGTGGATCTTCGTCAACACGAACTCTTGATCTTCAACTTGCTCCCGGATCCAGTGATACCTACGTTGAATGTGCTTCATCCTGGAATGATACGCCACATTCTTTGGAAGGTGGATGGCACTTTGACTGTCGCAATATTGCCGGTATTCCTCTTGTCATATCCCTAGCTCTCCGATGAAGTCCTTCATCCATAGTATTTCCTTGCCGGCTTCCACAACTGCCATGTACCCCGCTTCCGTGGTTGACAGCGCAACCGTCTTTTGCAGCCTCGACTGCCATGAAGCAGCTCCCCCCGCATATGTCATGACATATCCGGATGTTGACCGACTGGTGTCCGCATCAGCCGACATGTCTGAATTCATGAATCCGTCGAGTTGGGGTTTACCTGAGCCGAATTGAAGGCACATACTCGAAGTGCCCTTCAAATACTGGAGTATCCATTTTACCGCATTCCAGTGCTCCTTGCCGGGATTGCTCATAAACCGGCTCACCACTCCAACTGCGTATCCGATATCTGGTCGGGTACACACCATTGCGTACATTAAGCTCCCAACGGCAGATGCATATAGTATCTTCATCATATCCGCCTTCTTTGCCTTCGTCTTTAGGCTTTGCTTACCGGATAACCTGCAGCTTGGCGGGAGTGTCGATCCGACCAGTTTGCATCTGACATGTTGAACCGTTGAAGCACCTTTGTCACATACTTGTCCTGTGACAGCCACAATTGCTTCTTTGACTAGTCCCGGATGATATGCATCCCTAGTATATGTCTTGCCCGACCCAAGTCATTCATTGAGAAAGTATGGTTAAAGGCTTCTTCAGCATCCGAATCTTCGCTTGGTCCTGTCGTCGCTTGGTCCTGTCCGACGATCAACATGTCATCCACGTACAGGAGGAGTATCAGGAAGTCTCCACCTTCAAACTTCTTCACAAACACGTAGTGGTCAGCCTATGTCTTGTGGTATCCTTGATTCGTCATGAAGGAGTCGAACTTCCGGTACCATTCTCGGGGAGCCTGCTTCAAACCGTAGAGGCTCTTCTTCAACCGGCAAACCAAGTGCTCCTTCCCTTTCTTCACAAATCCCTCCTATTGTTGCATGTAAATATCCAGGGGGGCCTTCTCTCTCTATGAGGATATCTGCGTCCTTGGCTTTCGGCAATCGGTTCCTCTATTTGTTCTTCATCCGAATCCGATTCGGGATCTTGGCCAATTCCAGTTTCTTCGTCTTCTTCTGCCGGTTCGGTATCCTGACCGTAACCAGCCGGTTCTTGGAGTGTCAACCGGCTCTTAGCCGGGCAGGTTCGAATCTCATCGAACTGATCCTTACCGGTCGACTTGGAGTTCATTATCTTCTTCTCCGACTCCCAGTCGGCAAGGTTCTTGTCCTCCATGAAGATAATATCTCAACTCCGGAAAAACTTATTGTTGACTTGTCGACCTGATCGCACACTCGGTAACCGAACTCATCATCGTTGTATCCGAGGAATATGCAAGGCCGGGACTTTGGATCCAACTTTGCTCTCCAGTCCTTTGCAACCTGCATGTAAGTGAGACACCCAAACACCTTCAGATGCCGGTAAGACACTTACCGGTCCCGCCACACTCTCTGCGGCGTGTCTCCATCCAAGGGTACTGAGGGTGATCTGTTTATCACATACGTCGTTGTCGCTAGTGCCTCAGCCCAAAACGTTGTCGTGAAGAAAACCGGCCAAAAGCGGAATCAGCGAAGAAGGGCGCATGAACCCGGCCCTACACGTCCCCACACTAATTACTACCTTGTACATAACTAGGAGTAGGACGGTGAGTGTAAATAGACTAGATGTGACGGATTGAATGTCTAGGAAATCGAGGAGTATCTCTGCCCGAAAGGATAGAGAATAAATTGATGGGAACGAGGGTGCAATGGCTAGCCTCGACGGCCTATAAAAGGGAGGGAAGAAGGAAGATGAAGGTATCGCGTTTTGCGGAGCGAGGACGAAGTGTTGTCGGACTGGGACCGAGCTCCCTCCTCCATCGTTCACTGGATTTCGGACTGAGTGGTCTACTTCGTGGAAAGCCCATGTGCTTCCGGCAAAAGCTCCACTACGCAATCGGGGCTGTGTGCGGGCGTGAGCATTGTGTGTGTGTGTGTTTGCCTAAGTTGGGCCCGTTACCGGCTTGCTGGTTGTAATCGTTACTGATTTGTTATTAAGTCTTTGCTCTCTCTCTCTCTCTTCGTCCCTTTGTGTTCCTGCAAGCTGTGCTCTCTCTCTCTCTCTCTCTCTTCTTTCTCACGCTCCTTGGTTCAAGGCCCCCGCGGTCCCGCCTCTTTCCACACGCAAAGAGCGTAACAACACGACATATTTGGTGAACTCGACGTGAAACAGGCGGCAAAGAAGTGAAGGATGAGGGAATCCGAGCTTGTTGAAGCTATGGTCGTAGCCGTCGACCGGCTAGTGAGCGCTCACGAGGGAACGGGTGCCCTCGACAGGGCCATTGAGTCGATCGTCGGCACCATAGGTCGATTCACTGGGAAGAATGCCATGAGATACTTGGAGGCCTATCGGGCCGAAATGATCATGAGGGATATCTCGGTGGACATGTGGCTGTCCGGATTCCCTCGGGTGGGGACGTCGCGCATCCATGCAAAGGTGCTCGAGGTGTTGGCTGGATGCCAGACTTGGGAGGAGTTCGAGCTATGGCTCCTCGAGATGTATGGGTTCGATGACTCGCTTCAACTGTCGAAGCGAGACTTCATGGCTATTGAGCGGCAAGCTCAACTGGAGCCTGATCGGCTGAATAAGCCTGAGCCAGTAAGCAAGATGGATCGGTATGATGGTGAGCAACCGAGCCGGCAAGCAATAGAGCCGGTGAGCTGGGGAGCCAGTTAGCCGGATCCAATCAGTAACCGGCAGCCTAGTGTTAAGTTTAGACTACTAGGCAAGTATAGTCTCGTAGTAAGTGTCAGATGCTCGTGTGAGCATTGAAGTACACGGTACTTCTATCAGTCCCATGAGGACTTGTATAAATAGTGACAGGAACTACACCCTCCCGATGAACAACGCTCCGCCACAACTGAGCTTAGAATCAAAACACAAAAAATGGGGATTGAATGCACAACACAATGGAGAGAAGCGTACACAGGATGTTTACGTGGGAAACCCAAACACAGGAAAAACCACGGCAGTCCACTGACTGCTAACTATCACTATGTAACAATATACAATCGATGAACACAGAGGCAACGACCTCTTGTTCACTGTCTTCGCCACAGGCGGCGGTTACAACAGAGATACGAACTCTTCGTCTCTTTCTCTCTCTCTCTCTCTCTCTCTCTCTCTGTGTGTACACTGTTGCGCTCTAATCTTACGCCAACAAGAATGACAACTACTACACACTGAGTTTTCCCTAAGTCATATTTATACTAATATAACTTTTCGGCTATTTACAAATATAGCCCCAATGGCCTCTCAAAAAAACATATTTACAAATATGTCCCTTCATCCGGTGAGCACTTCTCACCGGGCCTTCACCATCCGACTCTTGCCGGGTACTCCTCATCCGGTTCTCACCGGGTCTTCCGTAGCCGGGTACTCGACATCCGGCTCATCAGTATTGTTCTTCTCACTTCCCATACGAAGGGACCTATTTCCTAACAAATAGCGTTGGTAAGCGCATTGTAGATACAGAGAAAATTTCATATAATTTTGAATTAACGTTCTGCTCTCTCTGTCTGTCTCTCCCGCGTACTCTCTCTCTCTCTCTCTCTCACTTTGTGTTTCCTGTGTTTCTATTTTAACGCTTCCGCAAACATATACGTTTTCATGGTATCAGAGCGCGAGGGTTGAGAACCTCTGTTGCAAACATTCGCCTTGAAAAGCTAACCCTTACAGGTCGCAAGAATAGACACAGAAGCAGTTATGGACATAGGTATGGCAAGTTCACTTCCCATAGAGAAACTCGACCAGAGCAATTACGCATCCTGGTCATACAAAATGCATCAGTACCTACTGGGCATGGGTATTGGAATTTCGTGGAACGAACGAACAAAACAACACCTGATGCGGCACATAAGGATTTCCTAGTGTGGGAACAATCGGCAAGCAGAGTGATGTACTGCTTCACGTCCAGTGTCAGAGACCACTTGCTGAGCCACATCCGAGACGCCAAGACGCCAAAGGAGGCTTGGGGAAACCTGAAGAAGGTTTTCGCCGAGAGCACTACAGCCCGGAAGCTGCAACTCCGACAGGAGTTGAGCAATGTCCGAAAAAAGGACATGCTGGTGGCGGTTTATACGGCCCGGATCAAAGAGATCTGTGACTAGCTTGCCTCTATTAACATCACCGTACGGGAAGATGAGATGGTACAGGTCTGTCTTGGGGGCCTGGCGTCTAAGTATAAAGCCTTTCGGAAGGCGGTTTGTACAAGAGAGAATATGCCGTCATTTTTTGACTTACATTCGATGCTCCTTGTAGACGAGAACCACATCGGTGCGTCAACTAGTGCACCCACTGACAACCGGATGTTGTACACGGAGGCGGATCGGTCCCGTGGGCGTGGTGGACGAGGCGGGTCGGCACGCAATGGAGGCGGCCGGCAAGAGCAAGAACGACAGCACAGAGATCGTGCCGACAGCAATTCCGGACCCTCCGGGAGCAGGGGGAGTCAATGCGGTAACGGAGGGTGGCAAAACAAATACGCAACGGAATGCTAGTATTGTGGCAAGAAGGGCCACAGAAAAAGCGAGTGCTGGAGAAAGCACACCGACTCGGACAAATCCGGATCCAGCAAGGCCGGCACGGATGGCCGGCATAGCTCACACTACACAAACGGATCGGGAGGATCCAAGAACGGTAAGGGACCAGCCTTGGTGATGAAGCACAAGGCGAACTCAATGAAGAAGACCACTTCCAAATCAGAGGAAGTGTGGTACGTTGATTCCGGCGCGTCAAACCACATGACGAGCCACAAGGAGTGGTTCTCTTTGTTGGAGAAACCGGATCAACCAGGAGTAGTCGAAACCGGAGATGACACTCCTCACCCAATCGTGCATGTCGAAGACGTCCCTTTGAGCCATGTCAGACAGAAGGGGAAGCTGATGAACGTATTACACGTTCCGACAATCACGAAGAACCTGGTGTCGGTCGGACAAATCGTTGACCAAGGGATGCAGGTGCTTCATTGAGGATGACAATGAAGTTATTGTGCAAGGGCCCAGAGACGGGAGGATGTTTATCCTCGACACCAATGACGTCGGCACCGCCCTATTCACAAAAGGACAGAATGTCGAGTCGGACATCGACTTGTGGCACAAGCAGATAGGCCACGTCAATTACCGGAGGCTTCAAGACCTGCAAACGAAACAAGTTGTTTTCGGTTTGCCGAAGTTTCGCGGCCGGAGAGCCCAAGTAAGTGGAGCCTGCCAACTCGGGAAGCAACACCGGCTTCCATTCCCCACCGAATGAAACCGGAGTCGTAACAAGCTCGACCTAATCCATTCGGATGTGTGGGGACCGCCACAGAATGTTAGTCTTGGCAGGAGTCAATATTTCGTCTCCTTCATCGACGACTATACGCGGCACACATGGATCTACCTCATCGAGCGGAAGAGTGAAGTCTTTGAGTGTTTCCGGAGTCTCCAAAGCATGGTGGAACGGGAATCGGAGAGGAAGATCAAATGCCTGCGGTCGGATGGCGGGAAAGAATACTTTTCCGGCCAATTCAACAGTTATCTGCAGCAAACGGGAATTCGGCGAGAGTTCACCTGCAAATACACACTGCAACAGAATGGTGTTGCCAAAAGGAAGAACCGGTCGCTTATTGATGCGGCAAGGGCTATACTGGGAGGAGAAGAGCATGCCCAAATTCTACTGGGCGGAGGCAGTCCGAACGGTTGTCTACATCCAGAACCGGATCGGTGATAAGGTGTCAGCTCACGAGCTGTATTTCGGGCGCAAGCCAAATCTAAGACACCTTAGGATATTCGGTAGCGTTGTGTATGTGCATGTACCGGATGAGAAGCAGAGGAAGCTGGATGCAAAATCGGAAAAATGCATCCTAGTCGGCTATGCTCAAGAGCAAAAGGGTTATAAATGTTATAGCCCCCGGGCAAAGCAGGTCTGAGTTAGTCAAGATGTTGAGGTTGATGAATCAGCATCGTGGTATTTCTTACCGACTCCGACTTCAGAATCTGACCCGATGCCAGTGGATGAGGCTAGTGAGCCTGAACCGGCCCAGGTAGAGGATGATGAAGCGTGGACTCAGGATGAGAGTCCGGAATCGTTCCAGTTAAGTGGGCCGAACGAGAGACTGAGTCAATCCGAGTAGTCCGATGAGGAACTAGCGAGTATTAGAGACTCTGTCGTGCACTCCCCGCGCAAGGAACCAAGGATGTGGTTCACGCGCAAAGAGAAGGGGAAGAAAAAGATGCGGGAATTCGAAACTGGCATCGATGAGTCGGATCGGTGTATGTCCAATTCCGGCAAGGAGAAAGGCGGATCTTCAGCAATGAAGACTGGACCAGCCAAGAAGGGCCTCAATACGGGCAACGGTGAATTACGCCGGTCCAACCGCTAGAAGCTCCGTCCCAACTCCGGACCAGAAGGTCCCTCCGGGGGCACAACTCAAGAAGAGCTGTCGCAAAATGGTGCGAGATCTCCAAATCGCACAGGCCCAGAGGGATAGCGGCGAACAGTTTCGTGACCGAAGGCCGCCAGCGAGGCATGTGGTGCGACGCGGTCGGCCACATCCGGAAAGAATGCGCGGATTTCGCCGAGGCACTCATGACCAATGTGGTGTACCTCTGGAATGGGCGGGTGCACGCGAGCAAGACCCGGAAAGCCCTAGAGTTGAATACGAGGCGCGGCGGAATGAAGTGGTTAAGGGAAGAGGCTACGGCACGACATATAGCGGCCGTTAACTACTCGGCGTCGACGGGAATCGAGGTCGAGGGTGATGAGGTCCGGAAGGCGAAGGACTCCGGATTCTGGCCGCTGGTGCTAGAGGGTCTCTCCAGAGTACGACTGAAGAAGGAAGAGGTAGACCGCGCAGAACGGCGGATCCGGGAGGTCACCGGATGGGACGACCCAGTGGAAGAAAAGACCGGCATCGTGGCAGCCGCATGCCAGAACTACGAGGTTTTGGTAGAAGACAAGCGCGCGGGAAAGGCCGGAGGGAGGGGGTGGCCCATCGCAGTGGTACAAGACCCGGTTCGGACCGAAGCCGAATGAGGACGCCCACGCCGGCGCACCGGAGAAGAAGAAGCAGGCCGGTTTCCGGCTAAGCACCAAAATCGAACGAACAACGGACCTACGGAAGGTCCTAGAAGAGAGAATTCTCGTCAGCAAGGTTGAGTTGTCGTTACGGGAGCTGCTAGGAATCGCCAAGAAGGAGTTCCATGACTCCATCGTGGACTTGGTGAAGCGGAAGAGGCTATCGACGGAGCCGGAACCGGAGAGGCCGGTGGAAGTGCGGATGACGCACTTAGAAGACACGGCCCTAGAGGATGAGTTGGCGGAAAGCCACTACGCGAAGCCGCATTGGGCTAGGGCCACTATGGAAACCCCTGTTCGGATCGACGACATCCAGGAGCCGGTGGTGGCATTGGTAGATCACGGTTCGGAGATCAACCTGATGTCCATGGACTTCTATAAAAAAGGGGAAATGGCCGATCAACACCAACCACGGGTGGAAGATACGCGCGGCGACGTGCGCTATAGAGGAGCTCCATGGTGCATGCCCGAACGTACGCGTGAAGATCGTCGATGTCGAGATAGATCAGCATTTCTTCGTACAAGAGACTTCCTCGCACTCGGTAATTCTCGGCGAACCATACATTACGGCAACACGCATGGAGACGAAAGTACTGGACAACGGTTCGGCGTATGCGTGCGTCAAGAGCCAAGACGGTCGGCATTCCGTCCAATTCATGACAGTGCAACCCAATCACGAGCGAAACTGCGAGACCCTCAGTGGCGACAGCCGAGGGGATTTTTAGAGAGGGCTATCAAAGGCGTGGGGTCGCGATAGTTCGGACACCCCGGAAGAACCCCACACATGTATTATAGGTAGGAAATTTTTGCTCTCCGAAAACAGAGGTTGTACGTTAACGGGCATTAGTAGCCAGGAGAGGAAGCGGGCGGAGAGACGACTTATGGTGTGTGGAGTCCTCTCACACGACGAAGAAATTAGCGGTGCCATGGAGGCGATCTCTTTTGACGACACCTTGGGCGAATTACGAAAAGTGGTCGGTGAAGGCCTTAGCGAAGACCGGACCATTCTGGTTAGCTCGATGGGAATGTATGAAGTCATCGCGGACTTTGGGGGTCGGATCGGGTCGGATCGAACGGCCCACGTGGATACGAAGTATAAGATTGTGGACCGGAAGGTGAGGCCAGTTGCGGCACCCTTGCCGGAGGGCAACCGAGAGCGGATAAAAGGGGTCGCGTCGGACCCAAGTTTACGGAAACCAGTCGGCATAGGGCACCGGTTCACCGACATAACGCTACAGGAGCTCAAGGTTGGTGGGGGTGGCTTTCTACTGCCGGAGGAGGAGGACCGGTTTCGGAGGATGCTAAGAAGGCACAGGAAGGCCTTCGTGTTCTCGTCGGAGGAGATCGGGTGTGTAGACCCGACAATCGTCGAGCCAATGGTGATCTTCACGGTACCGCATGTGCCGTGGAATCTCAAACCGATTCCGGTGCCCAGAGCTCACATCCCGATGTTGATGGAGCTACTGAAGCAGAAGGTGGATATGGGCGTCCTCGAACCGTCGAATGCCCCATACTCGAATCGTTGGTTCACGGTGCCAAAGAAGAACAGCACGTTGCGCTTCATACAGGACCTGCAACCGGTCAATAAGGTGACCATCCGTAACGCAGGGATCGGGCCGACCATAGAAGAGTTTGCGGAAGCCTTCGCTGGAAGGTCAATCTATTCGGTCGGTGACTTATACTCGGGGTACGACCAGTTCCAACTAGCCGCAGAGATCAGGGACATCACCACAATGAGGACTCCTCTCGGCTTGGTGCGGATGTGTACCTTACCGCAAGGAGGAACGAATTCGGTGGCGCACAAGGTGAGTGCGATGAACAAGGTGCTGAGGGAGTGCATCCCGGACATCACTATGCCGTTCCTAGAAGACATAGCAATAAAGGGGTGTCCGGTGGAGGATGCAGACGAAACGATTGGACCGGACGGATGTCGGAGGTTCGTCGTGAACCACATCAACGACTGCGATAAGGTGCTGCAAAGGCTCGAGAGCGTGCGGCTCACCTTCTCCGGAGAAAAATCAGCGTTCGGGCAGGCGGAGGTCCTGGTAGTCGGACACCTGTGCGGGCCCTATGGCCGGAAACCGTCCCCGGCAAAGGTAGAAGCCATCTCCGTGATGAAGGACGATTGCGGGTCGGTTACGGAGGTCCGCAGATTCTTGGGTGCGTGCACGTTCTACCACATCTGGATTCCGCACTACGCACACGTCGCGGAACCGCTCTACGGGCTATTAAAGAAAAGGCATAGGTTCGAGTGGAGGACGGAGCACACGGAGTAGGTCCGGAGACTGAATGGGGCGCTTGCCGGGGCACCGGCTCTCCGGAAAGCGGTTTACGGTAAGGAAGTCCCCATCTACGTGACGGTGGACACGAGCCCGACCGGGATCAGGTGGGTGATCAGTCAGGAGGACCAGGACGGCGTACGGTTCCTGATCCGGTTTGGAGCGAAGGTATTGAGCGAGCGGCAGTGAGGATACGCCCAAGTTAAGCGCGAGCTATGGGGTATCGTTTCAGCAATTAAGGCCAACAAAGACTATCTGATCGGGACGGAAGTAATCATTCAGACGGATTGCCTACCGATTCTCGGTATGGTTTCCGGATGCGCGATGCCGGACTTGGCAATGCTCCGGTGGATAGCGTACGTCAAGTCCCTAAATCCAGAAATTCGACACATTTCCGGGAAGGACAATGCCATGGCCAACATGCTTTCGAGAGCGAGGTTCGATGACGAGGATGACATGGTTTCGGAAGACAAGGAAGTTGGCGTAGACTTCTTCGAAGCGGCCTACGTAACGACAAGAAAGGGGAGCACTCCGGCGCTTAACGAGTTCGACGAGAGCGAATACGACGGAGAGGGGCTCCGAATCGGGAGGCTCCTACGGACGATGACACCGGACACAACGTGGACGAGGGAAGAGACCCACCAAGTGCAGAAGAAGGCGTAATGGTTCTTCCTACGGGAAGGGCGCATATGGAAGCACCCGAAGAAGCGAAGCGGCACCCCACTCCGCGTAGTGGCGAGGGAGGACGAGCAGAAAGCGCTGCTTATGGCGTACCACGAGAGTCCTTGGGCCGGACACCGCGGGACGTGCGCCACATTCGAGAAGCTAAAGGGGAAGTACTGGTGGTCAGGACTCTACCGGGACGTGCATCGGTTTGTGACGACTTGCGAAAGCTGTCAGGTGCACTCCATAGTCCGACATCGGGACGAGCTTCACCCGACCTACCCTCTGACCATCCACTTCAAGCGGATGGTGGATCTGGTGATGATGCCAATGGGGGTAGGGCAGATGCGGTATCTAGTGCTGGCTCGGGAGGACCTGACGAACCAGGTGGAAGGCCGAGCGTTGCAGAACAAAATGACCGCAGCCGTGTGTCGGTTTCTAATCAAAGATGTGGTATGCATGTACGGGTGCGTCGGCAAGATCGTGGCCAACCGCGGAGAATCAGAAGCGCAAGAGGCTTAAGAGTTGTTTGACCGGCTAGGGGTTAAACTCTCGCTCACCATGGCATACAATCCAAAGGCTAACGGGAAGGTGGAACACGGACACGGACCGATCGTCAAAGCGTTAGTATGGGCGTTTGGAGGCCAAGTCGAAAACTGGTTGCGGCTCTTACCCTATACGTTGTGGACGGACCAGACTACGCACAGTTCGGTAATGGGGTTCATGCCAGTGGAACTAATGTATGGGCAGAAGCCGATCATGTCGGTGGAACGGACGATTTCTTCGTGGGCCGCGGTGGGCTGGAAGGACGAAATGAGTCGTGAAGAGTTGTTGGCGGCGCGGATCCGGAAACTTGAGTAGAGGCCGGAGGACGTGGAAAGAATACTTTTCTGGCCAATTCAACAATTATCTGCAGCAAACGGGAATTCGGCGATAGTTTAGCTGCAGATACACACCGCAACAGAACGGTGTTGCCGAAAGGAAGAACCGATCGCTTATTGATGCGACAAGGGCTATGCTGGGAGGAGAAGAGCATGCCCAAATTCTATTGGGCGGAGGCAGTCCGAACGATTGTCTACATCCAGAATTGGATCGGTGATAAGGTGTCAGCTCACGAGCTGTATTTCGGGCGCAAGATGAATCTAAGACACCTTAGGATATTCGGTATTGTTGCGTATGTGCATGTACCGGATGAGAAGCGGAGGAAGTTGGATGCAAAATTGGAAAAATGCATCCTAGTTGGCTATATTCAAGAGTAAAAGGGTTATAAATGTTATAACCCCCAGACAAAGCAGGTCCGAGTTAGTCGAGATGTCGAGGTTGATGAATCGGCATCGTGGTATTTCTTACCGACTCCGAATTCTGAATCTGACCCGATGCCGGTGGATGAGGCTAGTGAGCCTGAACCGGCCCAGGTAGAGGGGTGCATGTCGTGAAGAAAACCGGCCAGAAGCGGAATCGGCGAAGCAGGGTGCATGAACCGGCCCGGCCCTACACTAACCCACACTAATTACTACCTTGTACATAACTAGGAGTAGGACGGTGGGTGTAAATAGACTAGATGTGACGCATTGAATGTCAAGGAAATCAAGGAGTATCTCTGCCTGAAAGGAGAGAGAATAAATTGATGGGAACGAGGGTGCAATGGCCGGCCTCAACGGCCTATAAAAGGGAGGGAAAAAGGAAGATGAAGGTATCGCGTTTTGGGGACCGAGGACGAAGTGCTGTCGGACTAGGACCGAACTCCCTCCTCCATCGTTTGCTGGATTTCGGACTGAGTGGTGTGCTTCATAGAAAGCCCGTGTGCTTCCGACTGAGGCTCCACAGCGCAGTCGGGGCTATGTGCGGGCGTGAGCATTGTGTGTGTGTGTGTGTGTTCGCCTGAGTTGGGCCCGTTACCAGCTTCTCGGTTGTAATCGTTACTGATTTGTAATTAAGTCTTTGCTCTCTCTCTCTCTTCGTCCCTTTGTGTTCCTGCAAGCTGCGCTCTCTCTCTCTCTCTTCTTTCTCACGCTCCTTGGTTCAAGGCCCCCATGCAAAGAGCGTAACAACACGACAACGTCTTGGGTAACTTTGCATGTGCCAGCATACTCCGGACTCTCTCCATTATGGTCTGGTTCATCCTCTCGGCCAGCCCGTTTAGTTTTGGCGTCTTCGGCACGGTAAATTCGAGCCAGATTCGCTTCGAACAATAGTACTCCTCGAACTGCCCCCGGTATTCTCCTCCGTTATCTGCTAGAACCGCCTTCAGCTTCTAGCCGGTTTCTCATTCCACTCTTGCGTGGAGCTCCTTGAAGACAGATGGCACCTGATCCTTCATCTTCAACAGTGTGGCCCACAACTTCCGGCTGTGGTCGTTTATGAATGTCACGAAGTACTATGATCTGGCATGTGACTTCGTGTCCACTTGACACACATCTGTATGCACCAGTTCTAGTAGTGCATTACGTCTCATCGGTCTCCTTGAGCGGAAGGAGGTCCGGTTTTGCTTACTGGCCAGGCAATCCGTGCACTTCTCAAGATGCACATCCTTCACCAGAATGAGGTTGTCTTCGGCTAGTCTTCTCATCCCCTTCTCGCTCATGTGACACAGTCTGTTGTGCCACAGCTCACCGACAGTGTCGGAAGCAATGTTCACTTCTTCTGGGCTTAACCAGGTCTTCATCAGGTACATTGTGTTGACCTTTCGGGCCCGAGCCACTATCAGGCTCCCCTTGCTGAACTTCATGTCACCGTTCCTGATGCTACCCGTGTAGCCGTCATCATCTATCTGACCGGCTGATATCAGGTTCAATTGAACCTTCGGAACGTGTCAGACATCCTTCAGCAGCAACTTGCATCCGGTTGGAGTTGTCAGCCACACGTCTCATATGCCGACAATTCGGCATGTACCTTCATTCCCCATCCAGACATAGCCGTGATCATCGGCTGTGTAGGATGAGAAACATTTCTGGTCCGGGGTTAGGTGGAACGACGCTCCGGAATTGACAACCCACGTTGTCTCCTCGCCGTCGGCAAGGTGCAACTCACTCTCGTCGGTAATGAGCATCAACTCCTCTTCACTTGCCGTGATTGTCATCGTTCCCTTCTAGTCCGGTCCTCTCCAGTCTTTGTTGTTCCGGTCTGGTGACCGCTTCGAGTCGGTACTGTCAGTTTCCTTGTCTTTTCGGAAGTGCCAACAATTCTTTTGGAAGTGTCTCGGCTTGCCGCAATAGAAGCAAGTAGGCCTCCCCCTTGACTTTGACCGTGTCCCCGACTTTTCCCGGTTCTGGGGACTACGGTTCCTTTGTCTTCCGCGCTCCGATTCGGTAAGGAGCGCTTTGGAGTCGGAGCTCGTATCCTTATCTCTCTGACGCGCCTCCTCATCTAGCAAGCTGGACTTCGCTCTTGCTAGGGATAACCGTTTCCCTTCTGGCCCGACGTTGCCCAAAGTGACAACCAACGTCTCCCAACTATCTGGGAGGGAACCGAGCAGGAGTAGTGCTAGTACCTCATCGGCGAGAGGTACTTCCAATGATGTTGCCTGGTGTATCAGCCCCTGGAAGGCATTCATGTGCTCCGCCATGCTGGAGCCATCTTGGTACCGGAGTCTTACTAGCTTCCGGAATACCGAAACCCGATTAACAGCATTTTTGTTCTAAAACATAATGTCGATCTTCTCTCAAAGCTCATGAGCCTTACTCTCTTCATTGAAGTTGTTGTACAGGCTCATGTTGATGAAGCACCGAATGTATGCCGTCGTCTTCATGTGCATTACCTCCCACACCGCGGTGTCGATCTTATCTGGTCTCTTGTCCCCGAACTGAACCAGCAACCAAAGATCTTTAACCACGAGCATGTCCCTCATCTTTGACTTCCACATTGAGTAGTTGGATCCAGTGAGCCTGAACATGCCTCCCAACGAATCTTCCATTTTCTATGTCGTTTCGCCCGGTTATGCCCGGAAGAAGTGAACGTGGCTTCCGACACTGCCGGTGAGCTATGGCACAAGAGGTTGTGTCACATGAGTGAGAAGGGCATGAAGAGGCTTGCCAATGACAACCTCATTCCGGTGAAGAACGTGCACTTGGAGAAGTGCACTGATTGTCTGGCCGGTAAACAAAACCGGACCTCCTTCCGATCGAGGCCACCAATGAGACGTAATGCACCACTAGAGATGCTGCATACTGATGTATGTCAAGTGGACACGAAGTCACATGCCGGATCACCGTACTTCGTGACGCTCATAGATGACCACAGCCGGAAACTGTGGGCCACACCGTTGAAGACGAAGGATCAGGTGCTATCCGTCTTAGAACTCCACGCAAGAGTGGAAAGAGAAACTGTCTGGAAGACGAAGGATCAGGTGCTATCCGTCTTCAAAGAACTCCACGCAAGAGTGGAAAGAGAAACCGGCCGGAAGCTGAAGGCGGTTCGAGCAGATAACGGAGGTGAATACCGGGGGTAGTTCGAGGAGTATTGTCGCTCGAAGGGAATCCGGCTCGAATTTACCGTGCCGAAGACGCCGGAACTAAACGGGCTGGCCGAGAGGATGAACCAGACCATAATGGAGAGGGTCCGGAGTATGTTGGCGCATACAAAATTACCCAAGATGTTTTGGGCTAAGGCACTTTCGATGGCGACATACATGATAAACAAATCACCCTCAGTACCCTTGGACGGAGGCACGCCGCAGAGAGTATGGACCGGTAAGGAAGTGTCCTACTGGCATCTAAAGGTGTTCGGGTGTCTCGCGTACGTGCATGTTGCTAAGGACCGGAGAGGAAAGTTGGATCCAAAGACCCGGCCATGCATATTCCTCGAATACGGCGATGATGAGTTCGGCTACCGAGTGTGGGATCCGGTTGACAAGAAGGCTTTCTGGAGCCAAGATATTATCTTCATGGAGGACAAGACTCTTGCCAACTGGGAGTCAAAGAAGAAGATAATGAACTCTGATGAGATTCGGACCCACCCGGCTAAGAGCCGGTTGACACTCGAGGAACCAGCCGGTTACGGTGAGGATACCGAACCGGCATAAGAAGAAGTAGAGGAAGCTGAAATCGGAACCGGCCAAGACCCCGAATCGGATTCAGATGAAGAACAAATAGTGGAGCCGGTTGCCGAAGGCCAAAGACGGAGATATCCTCTCAGAGAGAGAACGGCCCCCCGGAGATTTCCGGATGCAGAGCATGTGCTGCTGACCGATGAGGGAGAGCCGGAAAGCTTCGAAGAAGCAAAGGATGACACCCACAGCCGCAAATGGTTAAGTGCCATGCAAGATGAGATGATTCCCTGCATGAGAACCATACGTACGAATTGGTGGAGTTGCCGAAAGGAAAGCGGGCACTCAGAAATAAGTGGGTGTACAAGTTGAAGCCGGGAGATGCCGACAAACCCCCGAGATACAAAGCCAGGATTGTGGTGAAGGGGTTCCAGTAGAAGAAGGGTGTGGACTTCGATGAGATATTTGCCCCGGTAGTAAAGATGACTTCCATCCGAACGGTGCTGAGTATAGCGACAAGCATGAACCCCGAGGTAGAGCCGTTGGACGTGAAGACAACATTCCTTCACGGTGACCTCGAAGAGGAGATCTACATGCAACAATCGGAAGGATTCGTGGAGAAAGGGAAGGAGCAGCTAGTTTGTCGGTTGAAGAAGAGCCTGTACGGACTGAAGCAGGCTCCCCGACAATGGTACCGGAAGTTTGACTCCTTCATGACCAACCAAGGGTATCACAAAACGCAAACCGATCACTGTGTGTTTGTAAAGAAGTTCGAAGGAGGCGACTTCCACTCCTTCTATACGTGGGCAACATGTTGATCGTCAGACGGGACCAAGCCAAAATACAGATGTTGAGGAAGGCTCTCAACCGAACTTTCTCAATGAAAGACTTGGGCCCGGCAAGACAGATACTGGGGATCCACATCATCCGGGACTAGTCAAAGAAGCAATTGTGGTTGTCACAGGAGAAATACGTGACAAAGGTGCTTCAACGGTTCAACATGTTAGAAGCAAAACCGGTCTGATCAACACTCCCGGCAAATTGCAAACTATCCGGTAAGCAAAGCCCGAAGACGAAAGCAGAGAAGGTGGATATGGTGAAAGTTCCATATGCCTCTGCCGTTAGGAGCTTGATGTACGCAATGGTGTGTACTCGGCCGGATATTGGATACGCAGTCGGAGTGGTGAGCCGGTTTATGAGCAATCCCGGCAAGGAGCTCTAGAATGCTGTCAAATGGATACTCCGGTATTTGAAGGGCACTTCGAATATGAGTCTCCGATTCGGCTCCGATAAACCTCAACTTGACGGTTTTACCGATTCGGACATGTCGGTTGATGTGGATACCAACCGGTCCACATCCGGGTATGTAATGACATATACAAGAGGAGTTGTCTCATGGCAGTCGAGGTTGTAGAAGACGGTTGCGTTGTCAACCACAGAGGCGGAGTACATGGCGGTTGTGGAAGCCGGCAAGGAAATATTATGGATGAAGGACTTCATCGGAGAGCTCGGTATCCGGCAAGATGAATACCGGCTCTATTGCAACAGTCAAAGTGCCATCCACCTTGCTAAGAACGCAGCATACCATTCCAGGACGAAGCACATCCAGCGTAGGTATCACTGTATCCGGGAGCGAGTAGAAGATCGAGAGTTCGCGCTGACGAAGATCCACACAGCCGAGAACGGGTCAGATATGCTGACCAAAATATTGATACCCGACAAGCTGGATGCATGTCAGAAGCAGATCGGACTAGTAAGACATCCCCTGTCGGAGTGAAGGGGGAGTTTGTTAGGAAACATGTCCCTCTGGATGGGAAGTGGGAAGACCCGGTGAGAACCGGATGATGAGTACCCGGCAACGGAAGACCCGGTGAGAACCGGATGACAAGTACCCGGCAAGGAAGACCCGGTGAGAACCGGATGTTGCAGGCCTGGTGAGAACCTCTCATCGGATGGAAGGGACATAATATGTAAATATGTTCCACAGAGCCCACTGGGGCTATATTTGTATATAGCTCGAAAGTCATATTAGTATAAATATGACCTAGAGCAAACTGAATGAATGAGATGATGTAGAGTTGGTTGTGTTATTATCGTTGTGGCGATAATTCAGAGTATAACTGTGTATAGAGAAGAGAGAGAGAGAGAGAGGAAGAGGTCGTTGCCTCTATTGTAACCGCCTTGTGGCGAAGCGAGGGAGCAAGAGGTCGTTGCCTCTGTGCCCCATTGTTGTAATCTCGATATAGTGATATTTTGCAGTCTGAGGGCTGTCGTGGTTTTTCCCAGATTTGGGTTTTCCACGTTAACATCCAGTGCACTCTCTTCTTTACTGTTTCGTGTGTAGATACATCTCACCACATCCCTGTTTTCTATGCTTGATCCAACCTCTCGGTTGTGGCCGAGCATAGCTAAGGAAACCGTATTCCTTTCAGAGTAGATAAATCCGCTTGTATCTTGCGTAACCGCTCCAAACGATCCTCTACGCAAGGATTTGTGGGTAACTCTAGTGTTTCAAATACACACCATCGGGGGTGACTGTCAAGACTTGAGAATAGGAGAGAGAAAAATAAGATGACGATAGAAGGTGTATAGAGAGAGAGAGAGAGAGAGAGAGAGATAACACTAGAAATGGAAAGAGAGTTCATATTATAAGAGAGCAAGGATTACAAAGAGTAGGTTAAGGGCCTACAAACTGGTGTTGAACCGAATGAGTTGTGATGAATGAATAGACACTTATTTATAGTGCTTAAATGGAGTATTCTAGAATGTTCTAGAATATTTTAGAGCTGGTTGTGTACAGCTCCAAAAGTGAAACATGGAAGACCAGGTGAAGATGCATATGAGGGGGAAGATCAAGGCGAAATGCCACATCATTGATCTTACCAGATATCACATATGGGCCAAAACATTGATAATCCAATTTGCAGCAAGGTCAGGTTGTTTTAATGCGACCTTGTAAAAGCCATACTCGATCTCCCACTTGAAATGTAGTCGATGACGGTCGGCAACCTTCTTTTGAGGGTTTTGAGCATCACATAAATGGTGCAAAAGGATATCTTTAACTTCATGGAGTCGGATGAGCCGATCTTCAGTAGCTGGGTTTGTCAGGAGTTCGGGATGTTCAAGCATAGTCCAACGAGGATGGTACCCAATGTTTGCAAAAAATGGGGAATATCCAATAGAAGAATGTTCTGAGTTGTTGTAAGCAAATTCCGCCAAATGTAATTGATCAACCCAATCATCTTGTTGATAGTTGACAAAACAACGAAGATATTGTTCTATTGTTTGGTTGGTGCGCTCACTCTATCCGTTAGTTTCTAGATGGTCGCCGGAAGAGAGTTTGCAAGAAGTGTATAAGAGTTTGAACATGTGCCGCCAAAATTTTGAGATGAATTGGGGACACCGATCATTGATAATATCATCAGGAAGACCATGATGCCGAAATACCTCTCGCATGAGTAACTCGGTTGTCTCTTGGCTCGTAATGGCCTTTGTGCAAGGAAGAAAATGTGTCATCTTGGTATAACGATCTACTACCGTGAGAATAGAATCTAAACCCTTGGAAGGTGGTAGATCCGTAATGAAGTCCAACGAAAAAGATTTCCATGGACTCTTAGGAATAGGCATTAGTTGTAATAAGCCATATGCATGATGTTTAGGTTTTTTGGATCGGCAACATGTATCACAACTACGAACATAATCTATAACAAAATGGCGAAGTCGTGGCCACCAATACCTTCGAGAAATTAACTCCAAAGTCTTGTGGATGCCGAAATGTCCAGCCATTGGTGTGTCATGACATTGTTGCAAGACTTGGAGTCGAGAAGGACCATCAGGCACATATAAGAGATTTTGTCGAAAAAGTAAACCATCATGCCAATTGAACTGGTTGTAGTCTTGACGAGGATTTTGAGATTGTGAACAAGAAGCACGATCTGGGATAATATGGTTCAAAATGTCTTGGGTGAATTCATTAATCTCAATATACTCCCAAATGGAGTCCAGAAGACTTGAATCCCTGGGTGTGTCTATAGCATGAAATGTCATTAGTCGTAGACGGTCAGGACCCAAGAGGATTTGCTTCTAATTTTCAAATGCGGCCTCTCCTGGATGAAGTTCCATATACGAACACCGAGATAAAGCATCCACTTTTCCTTGTTGCATCCCAGGGCGATATAGAATTACAAAATCAAAACGAGTTAAGAACTGTGCCCAACGAACTTGTCAACGACTCAAGACTCGAGCACTTTGAAAGTACATTAGATTTTTGTGATCATTATAAACAATGATTTGTTGAGACGAACCCTCCAAAAAATGACGCCATTGTTGAAAAGAATCCACAATAGCAAGAAGCTCTTTGTTGCATCCCAGGGCGATATAGAATTACAAAATCAAAACGAGTTAAGAACTGTGCCCAACGAACTTGTCAACGACTCAAGACTCGAGCACTTTGAAAGTACGTTAGATTTTTGTGATCATTATAGACAATGATTTGTTGAGACGAACCCTCCAAAAAATGACGCCATTGTTGAAAAGAATCCACAATAGCAAGAAGCTCTTTGTCGTGAACCTCATAGTTGATTTCTATAGCTTTGAATTTCCATGAATGAAAAACCACAGGGTGCAATTGGTCATCATTGCTAATCTGGGATAATACGCTTCCTAGTGCGAAGTCGGATGCATCAGCTTCGAGTATAAAGCGCTTCAATGGATCAACATGCATCAAAATCGGTGCAGATGTAAATGCTTGCTATAATCCTTCAAATGCAGAGTTTGCATTTATACTCCAAACAAATAGTCGATTCTTTTGTGTCAGTTGAGTGCGGGGTAATACGATCTTTGAATAATCTTTGATGAACTTGCGATAAAAGTTTGCGAACCCCAAAAAACATTGTACATCTCGCACAAACTGTGGTGTTTGCCAATCCAAAACTGTTTGAACCTTTGCTAGATCCATAGAGATGCCATGTGAAGAGACTATGTACCCCAAAAATTCCACTTGACGCTGGAAACTGCACTTCTCCAATTTTGCATAGAGACCATATTCATGCAACCGTTGCAAAGCTTGTCAAACGTGTATAGCATGATCCTCTTGATTTTTTGAGTAGATCAAGATATCATCCATGTAAACTATGACGAAAATATCGAGGAAATCTCGAAAAATGACATTCGCCATATGTTGGAAAACTGTTGGTGCATTCGTGAGACCAAATGGCATCATTATATACTCAAAGTGGCCATAGCGAGTACGGAAAGCAGTCTTCCATTCATCCCCAGGAAGAATTCGAACAAGATTGTAAGCACCTCAAAGATCTAACTTTGTGAAATACTTAGCTCCACTGAGGTGTTCCAGAAGGCTCGAAATCAATGGTAGAGCATATCAGTTTCGAATAGTTACTTTATTCAATCCTCGATAATCCACGACCAAACGAAGCAAACCATCTTTCTTCTTAACAAAAAATATGGCTGCGCCGGCAGGAGATCTTGAATGCTAGATAAACCCATTCGCTAAGTTCTTGTCGATATATTCCCGAAGAACCTCTAATTCCGTGGGCGAAAGGTTATAAATTGGCCCCTATGGAGGCTCTGTTCCGGGCTGCAAATCAATCGGGCAATCATACGATCGATGCTCTGGTAGTCTATTGGCCTTCACTTATCAAACACATCGGAGAATTCTATATATTTCTTCGGTAGTTGGACCCCCGATTCTTGTGAGCTCGATGTGGGAGTTGCTAAAACTGTGAACACCAACATGTCTTCCTTCCGTCCTTCCTCACGTAACTGATGTATAGAGATTGTCGAAATCTTTTGGAATGTCCTATCCTTTGTTGGAGTTTTAAGAGACTCAGACTGTATTGTGACCTCTTCAATGGTTCTTTTCCTCCAATCAATAGTTGGGTTATGTAGCTCAAACCATGGAAGACCAAGAACTAGGGAGTGCTCTAGACTACTAATGATGTTGAATGAGATGACACTAGCCAAATTGCCTAGGACTACACAAATTGGTTCAGACTCTTCAACTATATCACCTGATGCTATGGGGCATCCATCAATGACTCCGACAGACACTAGGCTTGGGAGCTTATGCAACTGAATATTATGTATTATAGCAAACTCACGATCCATGAAACAAGAGTTGGCTCTAGATTCTAAGAGGACAGAAGTCGGGACTCGATGACACCTAGATGTATTAAGCTCAACTTGTGCAGAGAAAACTCAACTAACTTGACCGGATGAAATGGAACCACAACTAGGGATGGACGTTACATGCCTAGGGCTATCCAACCAAATGGCTCCGATTTTGGCCGGACTTACTCGTTTAACACATCATCTAATTGGCTCAAGACATCAAATGTATTTTTATGACAAGGACTACTAGGCCTACTTGGGTTACAAGAAGGGGGAGCAAAAATTGAGATGGGATTGTCATGAAGACTTACTTGGTTAACTTGTCATCGTGGTTTATGTGGACAATTCATAGCAATATGCCCTAGACCACCACAATAGAGGCATAGACGATTCGCTCATTGTCATTGCTTTTCAGCATCCGATAATGGTCCTCGACGTCGTGTTGTCTCAATTTCCATTGGAGTAGGGCCTTCCACCATACTTGGGGTGGAATTGCAACCACTGAAGCATATGTTTCTATTGGTCGAAAGCGTAACATTTGTTGGCACTTAGAACGCCACTCAAATAAGCGATTGTCACATCGCATGGACCGGCTTATTGCTTTAATAAGAGATTTTGGATCATCATGGAAGGTAAGAAGTAAATCCTTCACATCATTGTGCAAACCTTGACGAAATTGGTCCATTAACACCGCCTTGTCCCATGGAATATCATATGCTAGAAGGCGAAAATCTGTAGCATAAGTGGAAGCAGGACGATCTCCTTGTCGTAATCGCAGAATTTTGTTTATTGCGGTTCTCATACTATCGATGTCTCCAAAGTTGGCTTGGAACTCATTAATAAACCCTTCAAAATCTTCTAATAATGGTGAGTGCTTCTCAAGGAGTGGTGCAAACCATGCTAATGCGGTACCCGTTAACAAGGTACCAACTAGTCCCACACGAGCAACATCAGTTGGGTAACTGCTAGGATGCAATTTAATCACAAGCCGTACCTGATTTAAAAATCCACGAAATTGAGACCTTGTACCATCAAACTTGGCCGGCAGACTAATCTTGGGTTCCTTCGACAAGGATTGAACTTCCGCCGCTTGTCAATGCAATAGAGTAGTCTCCAATTGATACACCCGTTGAGATAATTCTTCATATTGTTGTACTTTCTGTTGGGAGACAGGTCCCTCCGGATGGGAAGGGAGAAGAACAATGCTGATGAACAAACTCGGCCGAAACCGGATGACGAGTAGCCGGCTACGGAGAGCCGGATGGTGTAGACCCGATGAGAACCGGATGAGTACCCGGCTACGGAGAGCCGGATGGTGCAGACCCGGTGAGAACCGGATGAGGAGTGCCCAGCTACGGAGAGCTGGATGGTGCAGACCCGGTGAGAACCGGATGAGGAGTGCCCGGCTACGGAGAGCCGGATGGTGCAGACCCGGTGAGGAGTGCTCACCGAATGAAGAGACATATTCGTAAATATGTTTTTGAGAATCCATCCTGGCTATATTTGTAAATAGCCGAAAAGTCATATTAGTATAAATATGACTTAGGGCAAACTTTTAGTTGTAGTTGTTATTCTTGTTGGTGCAAGAAGAGAGGGAGCGCATAACCGTGTATAGAGAGAGAGAGAGAGAGAGAGAGAGGGAACGAGGTCGTTGCCTCTGTTGAAACCGCCGCCTGTGGCGAAGATCGTGAGCACGAGGTCGTTGCCTCCGTGAACTCACTGTTGTACATTCTAACATAGTGATAGTTTTCAGCTTGGGGGTTGCCGTGGTTTTTTCCCTAGTTTGGGGTTTTCCACATAAACATCCTGTGTACTCTTCTCTTCTTTGTGTCGTGCATTTATTTCCCGTTTTCTGTGTATGATTCTAAGCTCGGTTGTGGCCGAGCGTTGCATATAGGGAGCGTGCAGTTCCTGTGAAGTGGTATCAGAGCGAAACGACACAGAAAATGGACGAATCGTTGGGCGGCATGTTCAAGCTCACCGGCTCCAACTATTCAGTGTGGAAATCGAAGATGAGGGATATGCTCGTGGTTAAAGATCTTTGGTTGCCGGTTCAGTTTAGGGACAAGAGACCGGACAAAATCGATGCCACGATATGGGAGGTGATGCACATGAAGACAACGGCGTACATACGGTGCTTCATCGACATGAGCCTATACAACAACTTCAATGAAGAGAGCAAGGCTCATGATTCTAAGCTCGGTTGTGGCCGAGCGTTGCGTATAGGTAGCGTGCAATTCCTGTCACTTTCTCAGCACTTACTTGTTGTAGGTCTCCCAACAATCTTTGATTTTCATGCTCCAGTGCCACGAATTTAGTTGTTAGCATGTCGAGCTCGGAGAGAACACGCATATATTCTTGCTTGTTGACGGACTCCATAGTTACAAGAGAAAATTGGTAGATTTACTTGAATAAGGTTAAGATAAGAAGAAGAAGTTGGAGAAGAAGAAAAGAGAGATATTCGGTTCAAATGGTCGAGACTTGAGAATAGGAGAGAGAAAAAGTAAGATGACGATAGAAGGTATAGAGAGAGAGAGAGAGAGAGAGAGAGAGAGAGATAACACTAGAAATGGAAAGAGAGTTTATATTATAAGAGAGCAAGGATTACAAAGAGTAGGTTAAGGGGCTACAAACTTGTGTTGAACCGAATGAGTTATGATGAATGAATAGACACCTATTTATACTCCTTATGGAGTATTCTAGAATGTTCTAGAATATTTTAGATATTTATGATATTTACATTCTAGAATATTTTAGATATTTATGATATTTAATATAATCATGGAATATCCTAGAATGTTCTAGAATACTCTAAATATCTTGTAATAACTAATAATACATTATTATAACTATACATCATATATGTTATTATAATGGTTAAATGTCTAACATATAGATCAAGACGTCTTGGGATCGAATCCTTGTAAGGCCAAAATGTATGTCTTCATGACAGTGACAGCCCTATAAGCATAAAATGGTGTTACCTTTGTCGATGAGTGGACAAAGTTATTATACGCAAATTCGGCGAAGTGGAGATTATCCGCTCGGTCATCTTGATGATAGCTTAAAAAGCACCGAAGATACTACTCCAGCGTTTTATTTGTTCGTTCTGGTTAGCCCTCTGTTTGCGGGTTGTAGCAGGAGGAGAGGTTACAAGTGACCTTGAGCATTTTAAAGAGGTGCTTCTAGAATTTCGAGACGAACAAGGGTCCATGGTCGCTGATGATACTATCAGGAAGGCCATGATGCCGACATACTTCACGCATGACAGTTTCGGCGGTTTCCTCACTAGAGATTTCCTTAGTACATGGCAAAAAGTGGGCCATCTTCGTATATCGATCTACTACTGTTAAGATCGCATCGAATCCCTTAGAGACCGGAAGATCTGTGATGAAATCTAGAGCAATGGATTGCCACGGCTTGCTTGGAATTGGTAATGGTTCTAATAAACCATATGGATGATGCCTTGGCATTTTTGCTCTGCAACATGTATCACAAGTCCGAACAAAATCTTCGACAAATTGTCGCATATGGGGCCACCAGAATGATCGTTATAGTAAATCTAATGTTTTAGTACTACCAAAGTACCCAGTTGTATATGTGTCATGACAGTTTTGGACTACTTGAAGGAGATAAGAACCATTAGGAACATACAAGAGTTTCTTAAAGAATAGTAATCCACCATGAAATTCGAATTGTCAATAGTCTGTACCTGGTCGTTGTGATTGTAAACAAGATGCTTGAGAGGGATCAATTTGTGTTAGAATAGCTTGGGTGAAAGCATCTGTCTTCAATTCCTCACGTATGGTATTGATAACATGGGAATCCAAGGGCATTCTGAAGACCTGTGTTGCTTGCAATCGTGTTGGTCCCAGAATTACTTGCTTTTGGTTATCGAAAGCTAGCTCGCCAGGACGCGGTGCTAGATACGAGCATCGTGAAAATGCATCTGCCTTCCCTTGTTGCTTCCCTGGACGATATGTAATTTTGAAGTTGAAACAAGTGAGGAATTGGGCCCATCAAGCTTGACGTCGATTTAACACACGAGCATTCTGAAAGTAGGCGAGGTTTTTGTGATCACTGAATACAGTGACTTGATGAGAAGATCCCTCTAGAAAATGCCTCCATTGCGTAAAAGAGTCCACTATTGCTAATAGCTCCTTATCATGAATTTCAGCGACGTCAAAGTTGCGTGAATGGAAAGCCACGGGATGGAGTTTTTCATCATCGCCTTGTTGTGACAGAATGCTACCCAACACGAAATCTCACGCGTCCACTTCGATGATGAATGGTTTTTCCGGATCAACATGAGCCAGAATAGGAGTTGATGTAAATGCCTTCTTAAGACCCTCAAAAGTCATGTCTGCTTCTTCAGACCAAACGAACGATTGTCCCTTCCTGGTGAGTTGTGTGAGAGGCGGAACAAGCTTTGAGTAATCCTGTATAAACTTGCGGTAGAAATTGGGAAAGCCTAAAAAGCATTGCACATCTCACAACGAACGCAGAGTCTACCACTCTACCACCATTTTGACCTTGGCCGGATCCATGGAAATGCCTTCCGAGGAGATGACATAGCCTAGAAATTCTACTTGGTTGCACTCGAAACTACATTTTTCCAGCTTTGCATAAAGACCATGTTCTCGAAGTCGTTTTAGTACTAACAGTACATGAGAATCATGCTCTTCTTTGGTCTTCGAATAAACCAGTAGATCATCCAAATAGTTTATCAAACAAACATCCAAGAGATCTCGGAATATATCATTTGCCATGTTCTTAGAAGACTGTTGGCGCATTAGTGACGCCGAATGGCATGACCGTATACTCGAAGTCAATTTTTTGTTCATTCGCTCGGTTAACACTAAACATTGTGGAGATTGAGCCATTACAGGGCAAGCGTAACCACCACGAGTCTCGCGGCTTACAATCATCCCACGGGTCACGAAACGACCGTTGGCACCAAAAAGTTTGAATTTCCCACGCAAAGTTCGTCGAAAGAACAACCTTCGACGAAGATTCAACCTTCGACAAAGATTCATCCTTCGACAGAGATTCATCCTTCGACGAAGATTCAACCCACCTCACAGATTCAACCTTCGATGAAGATTCACCCTTCGACGAAGATTCATCCTTCGAGGAATATTCATCCGTCGACGAAGATTCAATCCACCTCGAAGATTCAACCTTCGACGAAGATTCATCCTTCGACGAACCTATAAAAGCTTGACAAGAAAACATGGCCGGATCCGCATGGACAGAGATGTTCAAAACCCGACCCGCATGCCAGGAGGAGTCCACACAAACCAACCAAACCCACGATGTCGTCCTACCTAACCCGACTCGGTACCATGGAGGGTGGCTAACTCCAGGGATGCTACCAAACATGAACCTCCCATCGAGCCCAGGAACTAAAGCACCTCTGAACACACCCCCACTACAGGAGAGCCCAATGGCAGACCCACTCAGTGTAGAGCGACACATACGAGATGCAGCGCAAGAGTTACGGGTGATAGAACACGAAATCAATCTATGGACGGTACAACTTGCGAAAGGAGGACAATTGGAAAGCACCACTCGAGATATCGAAGCCGCTTTGGCATAAAGGAAGGATAGATTCGCATGAGTGCAACAAAAACTTCACCTCCTAGAAACATCGTCGCACATGCACCGCCGAGGTCACGAGCACAGCCCTGTACCACATTCGAGCACAACGGGCGACAGCCCAAACGAAGCCCGCACACAACGACACCCGACACAACCACGCATGGGCACAATCCCTACACCTGACCAAGCTACCCCTACACCTCCAAACGCTGAACTCGCACTAGCACTACAATCCATCCAAACTCTTGTAGCATTGATGGAAAAAGACCGAGCACCCACAGACCATCCGAGAAACCTCACAAATGACAGTGGGAAGAGTGCTTCAATTTCTAAACTAGTACCCCGTTTCCTTGGTTTTGGCGATGCCTATGATCACGTAGAGAGGTTCAAACAAATTTATCGCGCTTATGAACCCCTCACAGAGATCACCAAGGTAGCCGCGTTTGGACTTACACTTGATGACCAAGCCAGAATTTGGCTTCGAACCTTCAATGAAGACATCGCAGCCGATTTGGAATATGTCATCGAGGATTTCTTGATAAACTTCACTCACCGAGGGAATAAATGGAACCCGATTGACCAACTTTTCGCCCTCAAGCAAGAAGCGAACGAAACAATCTGGGACTACATACGTCGCACGAAAAGCCTGCATCATCGTTGTAGTCTGAGCGACAAGATGTCGGATGACAAGTTGATGAGCCGTTTCATTAATGGGTTGTTCGATCCGACACTCCAAAATTTCCTAATTGCCAGGATGTGTCGATCGTTTGCTGAAGCCTGCACAGTAGTGATGACCTTTGAAGATTCAATGAGTGGGTTATAGATACCCACTCAAGCACCTACGAACAACCGCAAGAAATCCTCAAACCCCACCCCTACTCTACCCACACCACCACGAACCACCCGTATAGAAAGACCCCAAGCATACGCCCAACGAGAAAATGTAAGGTGCACGGTATGCCACAGCCATCACATGAGACATGAGTGTCCCCTCCTCCATCAACGACGACCGCAATACTGTAAGTGGTGCAAAGCTTTTGTGATGCATACGCAAGAGAACTACAGGCAAGGCCCCACCGGAAGGTACGGCCAAATGCCAATGGTGGAACACCCACGCTCACCTCCACCACTTAGCCGCCCAACACTACCAGCGATACTCCCTCAACAACCCCCACTACCGCGCGTCGGCACCCACCTCGCCGAACTAGAATATACCACAGATAACCAAACCCAGGTCGGGGCAAGCACCCCCGAATATAAAGACTCATACCGGGAGTATGGCATTGAACAAGAGGTGTTGTCCCACTTCCTGGACTTCGAAGGTGACGAAATACCAATGTACGTCCTGAGATGGGAACAACATGGACCCCCTATGGGATACCGCAACAACAATGGTCTAAGGAGGTCAAAATTGAAATGCTTCAACTGCCAAGGCCCACATATGGTTAGCGAGTGCCCAACCAAACATGAATACTACAACCGGATGGCCCAATGACCATGACACCTCCCACTCAACACGCCCCCCACAACCACCGGTGCAAGGTCTCACCCAACAGTTGCAGGACCTTATCGAATGGTTCCAAAGAGAAGCATCATGCCTAGGGTGCAATAAGGAACACTTAGTACCTGATTGCCCAGAAAAGAAGAAAAGGGTCGGCACAAATCTGTTGTCCATTGTACCATCCACGATCGGTGCCAATGTCATCACACGGGCCCAACGAGTAGCGCACAATTTAAAATACCAAGATCAAGGTCTCCCCGCAACCACACGTAAGAGACAAAAATCTAGAAAGAATAATTCCACGCAAACCTCAAAACAAGATCAAGAACCGGAGGGAGACATAGAAACATTACCTGTCAATCCAAATCAAGAACTACTGGCACACCTAGCGGCATACCCAAACCCAGTAGCTAAGAAACAAAAGGTAGAAGAATACATCAAGCTCATACGCCACAAACAGTTTGAAAAATCACTTAGTCTCCCAAGCTTAAACTTCGACCAACTAGAAGAATGGGTAAACCCCTCACCTCCCCCCGTCGTCACACCAACCGACACCCCCACTTGCCATCCTACTCCGATCAAAGAGTTCAACACAGCCCTACTCTAGCAAATCTTAAATTTAAGATTCCGACTCACATTACGCGAAGTGCAGAGCTACATTGGCACCTTCGTCGCCGACAACCCCCTGCTACGACCTCTACTTATGGTAAACGAGAAATAGAAAGAGAGGGAGAAAGGGAGAGAGAGAAAGAGAGGGAGAAAGAATGTTTTTATGATAATGTGTGTTTGTCTCTCTCTCTACAACCAACCAACCGACCACAGAGAGAGAATGTGGTGGTTATAGGTGCACCCTATTTTTGGGGTGCACCTTTTCATATCATAAGGTTACGTTTTGTATTTACTTTCTTATTTACTTATTTACACTAATTAGTTTATTACAACACCCCCCCATAAACTAATTAGTTGTGAACCGTTGTAATCCTAAATTTTCACAACAAGTTTCAAATTTGTCCGGAGGGAGAGCCTTTGTTAGAAAATCAGCCCACATATGATTTGTTGATGTAAACTCTAATGTAAGCTTGTTTTCTTCGGCTAACTCTCGTATAAAGTGATATTTTAAATCCACATGTTTTGTTTTCTCTGAGTGCTTTGGATTCTTCGTTAAGTAGATGCATGATATATTGTCGCAGAAGATTTTCAATTGGAGTGGTCCACATAGTTGGAGTTCTTTTATCACTGTTTGCAACCATAATCCTTCTTTAGCAGCCAATGCCACTGCTACGAACTCAGCTTCAGCAGATGAGAGTGTCACAGATTCTTGTTTTTTCGATTGCCACGTCACTGCTGCTCCTGCCATTATAAAAGAAAAACCAGCAGTAGATCTACGAGAATCAATGTCCCCCCCCCAATCCGAATCAGACCAACCAACAAGTGATTTGATTGGTCTTTCGGATTGGGATCGTTTATATGTTAATCCATAGTTAGATGTGTGTTTTAAATATCGCATAACTCGTTGAAGTGATTTCCAATGCATAAGACCAGGGTTATGCATAAAGCGTGAAAGATAGTTAATTGCAAAACAAAGGTCAGGACGAGTCCCTGTGACTAAATATCGAAGTTTTCCTATTAATTGTTTAAAAGGAAATTGTTGCATAAAATTAATATCTCTTTTTGTGGTTGGACTATCAGATATGCTTAAGTTACATGTTAATGATAAGGGAGTAGTGCAAGGTTTAATGTTTAGCATTCCGAAGGATTTCAAAATTTCATTAATGAATTTATTTTGATGAATGATCAAGGTGCCCATACTACGATTACGCGTAACTTGCATGCCTAGGAAATAAGATAGGGGACCTAAATCTGTTATTGAAAATGCTTTGGAAAGCTCTAGCTTTGCTTGAGTAATTTCAGATGGTGTTCCGACTATAGGAATGTCATCAACATATAATGCTACCACTAACAACCGATTAGATGAATGATTATGTCTAATGTATATATTTGGTTCTGATAACAATCTAGAATAGCCATGTGAGAGCATAAAATTGTTAAATTTTTGAAACCATAACCTAGGAGATTGTTTGAGTCCATAAAGTGATCGATGTAATCGACACACATAGTTTGGTTGAGATTGTGACTCAAACCCAGGAGGTTGGGACATGTAGATTTCCTCAGGTAAATCACCATGTAGAAATGCCGTTTGTACATCCAAATGATGTACTTCGAGATCAAGAATGGTGGCTAGAGCCATTAGGAGCCGAAAAGATGCCATACGGAGGACGGGTGAAAATGTCTCAGAATAGTCAAGTCCTTCAACTTGAGAAAACCCACGAGCTACAAGTCGAGCTTTGTAACGTGCAACAGTACCATCAGGGTTTAGTTTTTTCTTCAACACCCATTTGCATGAAATAGGTGAGCGTCCCATTGGGAGTGGTACTAGAGTCCATGTTTTATTGGCCTCAAGAGATTCAAGTTCTTTTGCCATGGCGGCTTGCCATTCTACACGATCTGGACTTTGCAATGCCTCATTGATAGTTAAGGGATCATCAGAGACGTCTGATGTGGTTGTCAGGGAACCAAGAGCCGAAAAAGCAAACTCAGGTTCAAATCGATGGTCCGCAACAAGGGCATCAATTTTTTGTGTGTGATCATAAAGATCTTGAATAGTACGAACTTTCTTTGGAGTCGATGTAGGGCTAAGTGAACTAGGTGATTTCGCATTGTCACAACAATTTTTATCTTCTACATGTTGACGATTAGTGGGATATGAGGTATTTCTACATCCTATTTTAATTACTTTTGCATCATTGTGACCATTGGTTTTCCCCTTACCATTAAGGCGTGAGGATCTTCGTAGTGGGATCAAGAGATTTTGAATAGGATGGGAACCTGAATAATCAATGTGAGTTAATTGTGTTCTATCTAAAGGCTTTTCCTTATGAGTGCTAAATTGTTTATTAAGCCTTTGTTTAGTTTGCGTAGAGTTAGTGTTTAAAATTGGAGTATGTACATCAGTTTGTTGTGATTGTTTGGTTATTAGGGGCAATAAGTTGTACTCATTGGTTGAAACTGGGACTTTTGGGCGAACCTCTAGAGATGAATGCATTAGTGGAGGAGGGTTAATTGGCATATGGTCAAGTGTGACTTGTTGAATTTCCGAGGACATTTGTGGAGCCCGCCAAGAATTAGTAGGTGATGATATTATTTCTTTATTAGATTCAATGTTAGACATGGTAGTCTCATCTTGTATCTTTTCATGGCCATGATGTGGGTGAGGATTAGATATTAGCTTATCTTCATCAAATATCACTCGTCGACTAAATATAAATCTTTTGGATTTTGGGTCATATAATCGATAACCCTTATAGCCATGAGGTTCGCCATACCCAACAAATATTGTGCGAACTGCGTGATTATCTAATTTTGATCGAGTTTCTAAGGGTACGAGTGCATATGATGGACATCCAAAGATTCTTAGATTTTCATAATTTGGATTTTTTCCAAACCACAAGGAAAATGGAGTTGTCCTAATTGATCGACTATATGTTCTATTGAATATATAACAAGCGGTTGAAACGGCCTCTTCCCAATATGTTCGGGGAAGGTTTGCAATGGCGAGCATGCTACGAGTGGCGTCCATATACAACCGGTTTCGCCGTTCAGCCCTTGAATTGTGTTGGGGTGTATATGGGATGGTAAACCGTTGTTGAATCCCATGGTTTTGGCAATAAGTTTGGAAGTTTTGGGACTTGAATTCTCCACCATTGTCTGATTGTAGTACTTTAAGGGGTAAATCTTGTTGATTTGTTACAAGTTTGTGGTAGGCTTTAAATTTCTCAAGGACTTGATCACTACATTTTGTCTTGAGAAACGTGACCATCGTGAACCGAGTAAAGTCATCGATAAATGTTAGGAAATATACATTTCCAGATAGGGATGGGGTAGACAAAGGACCACATATATCCATATGTACTAGTTGGAGGGGTTTGGTGGTCGTTGTAGGATGGGATGGAAATGGCGAGTTAGAAAGTTTTCCAAATATACACCCTTCGCAAAGGGATAATTTCGATTTACGAGGAAGAGTAAAGCCAATTGCTATATGTTGTCGGGCCATGTGAACCATTGTTTGATGGTTTAAGTGACCTAATCGATAGTGCCATAATAAGGTCATATAGTTTGATGTGTTTGAATCATCTATGTGGTGTGCTTCTTCAGCAGGTACCACAGAGCGGCCTAGTGTCAGGAACTCTATTAAGGCAGAGAAGGAATTAGTACTAAAAGAAGGATTAGTACTATTGTTGGGGAATAGTACTAAGACAGAGAAGGATTAGTACTATGAGAGGTGTCGAACTTTTGAGAGAAGGAATGAGTGAGTGAGAGAGAGAGAGAGAGAGAGAGAGAGAGAGAGAGAGAGAATGATGATGCGAAAGATATATGTATTATATGAAGGAAGATATACAACAGTAGTTAGAAGGCTTAAGACTGGCGTTGAACCGATTTGGTTCGAACTAATGCCTTGCGCCTCCTTTTATAGTGTCTTCAGGAATACTCCTGAAGTTTCTAGAATGTTCCAGAGAAATCTGGAATATACATCAATTTCCCAATAAAACCTAAATGAAAATAATATCCTTCAAATTACAATTCATAACCTAATGGTAAAGTCTCGACCCGTGTAACAAAAGGTTATGGGTTCGAGTCTAGTTATGACACTATCCCCCCTTTAAAACGACGAGTTCCACGAGTCGTTTTGGATTGAGGACCCGGTTTCTCGGGATATTGTCGATGGAAGTCTTCTAGAAGAGCACGAGCATTGGTCACATTCTCGATCGGTTCCCAAGTACGCTCGCTGGGACTATATCCTAGCCAATCGACTAGATAGTAGAGCTTGTTGCGAACAATCTTGGAATCGAGGATGGCAGCGACCTCATACTCAGGTCCATCTTCGAGCTCGATAGGAGGTGGTGGTTGTATAGTACGTCCTGGGATAGTGCTCTCGTGATAGGGTTCGAGGAGAGAACTATGAAACACCGGATGTATCCGAAGTTGCGGAGGTAGCTCGAGACGAAAAGCGACATCATTAATCTTCCCGATAATACGGAAAGGACCTAATCGCCGATAATCCAACTTCTCACATGGGCGAGTAGTCTTGATGTGTCGTCGTAGCAGCCACACCCGATCTCCAATGTTAAAACTGGATGGAAGTCGATGACGATCTGCGTAGTCCTTGTGTGATTGTTGAGCTTGCTGGAGTTGAGTAGATAAATCCGCTTGTATCTTGCGTAACCGCTCCAAACGATCCTCCGCGCAAGGATTTGTGGACACTTCTGGGGTTTCAAGGACACACCACCGGGGATGATATCCCGTATAAGCGTAGAATGGCGTGACTTTAGTCGATGCGTGGATAGCGTTATTATAGGCAAATTCGGCGAACTGAAGAATATCTGCCCAGTCATTCTGATGATAGTTGAAAAAGCACCGCAGATACTGCTCCAGTGTTTGATTTGTTCGTTCGGCTTGACCGTCGGTTTGTGGGTGGTAGCCGGAGGAGAGGTTACAAGTGACCTTCAGCATTTTAAAAAGGTGCTTCCAGAATTTTGACACAAACTGGGGTCCACGATCGCTGATGATATTATCAGGGAGTCCATGATGCCGACATACTTCCCGCATGACAATTTCGGCGGTGTCTTCACTAGATATTTCTTTAGTACATGGTAAGAAATGAGCCATCTTCGTATATCGATCCACCACTGTGAGAATCGCACTGAATCCCTTAGAGACTGGAAGATCTGTAATGAAGTCAAGAGCAATGGATTGCCATGGCTTGCTTGGAATTGGTAATGGTTCTAATAAACCATATGGATGATGTCTTGGCATTTTCGCTCTGCAGCATGTATCGCAAGTCCGAACAAAATCTTCGACAAATTGTCGCATACGGGGCCACCAGAATGATCGTTGTACTAAATCTAATGTTTTAGTACTACCAAAATGTCCTGCTGTATATGTGTCATGGCAATTTTGTACTACTCGAAGGCGGCAAGAACCATTAGGAACATACAAAAGTTCTTTAAAGAAGAGTAATCCATCACAGTATTTGAATTGCCGATAATCCGTACCTGGTGATTGTGATTGTGAACATGACGCTCGAGAGGGGTCAATTTGTGCTAGTATAGCTTGGGCGAAAGCGTCAGTCTTCAAGTCCTCACGTATAGTATTGGTAATGTCGGAATCCACGGGCATGTCAAAGACCTGTGCTGCTTGCAGTCGTGCTGGACCCAAGATTACTTGCTTCTGGTTATCGAAAGCTGGCTCACCGGGACGTGGTGTTAGATACGAACGCCGTGATAATGCATCTGCCTTCCCTTGGTGCTTCCCCGGACGATATGTAATTTTGAAGTCGAAGCGTGTGAGGAAGTGGGCCCACCGAGCTTGACGTCGATTCAGTACACGAGCATCTTGAAAGTAGGCAAGGTTCTTGTGGTCACTGAATACAGTGACCTGATGAGGAGATCCCTCCAGGAAATGCCTCCATTGCATAAAAGAATCAACTATTGCTAATAGCTCTTTATCATGAATTTCGTAGTTGATTTCGGCGGCGTCAAACTTACGGGAGTGGAAAGCCACAGGATGTAGCTTCTCGTCGTTACCCTGTTGTGATAGAATGCTCCCTAATGCGAAATCCGATGCGTCAGCTTCGATAATGAATGGTTTTTCCGGATCCACATGACCTAAAATTGGAGCTGATGTAAACGCCTTCTTAAGACTCTCGAAAGCCATGTCCGTCTCTTTAGACCAAATGAATGATTGTCCCTTCCTGGTGAGCTGTGTGAGAGGCAGCACAATTTTTGAGTAATTTTGTATGAACTTCCGGTAAAAATTTGCAAAGCCTAGGAAGCATTGCACATCCCGCACCGAACGCGGAGTGTGCCATTCTATCACCGTTTTCACCTTGGCTGGGTCCATAGATATGCCTTCTGAGGAGATGACATAGCCGAGAAATTCCACTTGGTTGCACCTGAAACTACATTTCTCTAACTTTGCATACAGACCATGTTCTCGAAGTCGTTTTAGTACTAATAGTACATGAGAATCATGTTCTTCTTGGGTCTTTGAATAAACCAGTAGATCATCCAAATAGATGATCAAAAAATCATCCAAGAGATCTCGAAATATATCATTCGCCATGTGCTGGAAGACTGCCGGCGCATTAGTGAGTCCGAACGGCATGATCGTATACTCGAAGTGCCCATATCTGGTGCGAAACGCGGTCTTCCATTCATCTCCTGGTCGGATCCGTACGAGGTTATAGGCTCCTCGTAAGTCGATCTTCGTGAAGAACCTGGCACCGTTGATCCGTTCTAAAAGACTTGAGATAAGGGGAAGAGCATACCTATTTCTTACTGTGACCTTATTCAAGCCACGGTAATCTACAACGAGTCGAAGCGAGCCATCTTTTTTCTTGACGAAGAAAATGGGTGCACCGGCTGGAGATTTCGAATGCCGAATGAAACCGTTCTCCAAATTCTCCTCTATATAGGCTCGGAGGACTTCTAGCTCGGTTGGTGACAAATTGTAGATCGGCCCCCATGGCGGCTCTTTTCCCAGTTGTAAGTCGATGGCGCAATCGTACGGCCGATGATGAGGAAGTGTGTTGGCTTGTACTTTATCGAACACATCAGCATACTGACGATACTTCTCGGGAAGTTGAACGGTGGACTCCTCTTTGGTGGTGCTGGAGGGTTGTACTGATATTGCGAAGAGAAACATTTCCTCCTTGCGCCCTTCCTCACGCAACTGATGTAGCGAAATGGTTGCAACCTTCTGGGTAGATCCTTGGGTTTGTCGCAACCGGATTTCCCTTGTCCTCCAATCTATGTCTGGGTTATGTAACTCGAACCATGGTAATCCTAAAACTATGGGATGTTCTGGAATACTAATAATATTAAATGATACTACACATGTTAAGTTATCTAGGACAATATTAATGGGTTCCGACTCTTCTATGATATTACCAGAAGCAATGGGACGACCATCAATGACTACTACTGAGGCTGGACATGGGAGCTTTCTAAGAGATATCTGATGAGCTCGGGCAAAATTCCTATCCATGAAGCAAGAATTAGCTCCGGAATCTAGAAGGGCTAAGGTATGTACTGGAGGGGTACTTTTAGTACTAACTGCTACTTGGGCTACGAACACATCACTAACTTGCTTAGAGGGAATGGAACCACTAATGGGCTGCACAGATCTAGGGCTGTCCAACCAAACGGCTCCTATTTTGGCTGGACTTAGTCGTTTAACTCTTCTTCTAATTGGCTAAGGACATCAAATTTGTTTGCGAGATTCGGACTATTAGTACTATTAGGACTATTATGACTATGAGGACTATCAGAGATTCCTACTGAAATAGACTCGGGTTTAGTATAGTCAGAACTAACAACGACTTGGTTTACCTGCCTTCTTGGTCTATGGGGACAGTTTATCGCGATATGCCCTGGTCCACCGCAATAAAGGCATAATCGGTTTGTTCGGCGTCGTTGCTTTTCCTCCTCCGATAGCGGCCCACGACGACGTGTAGTGTCAATTTCCATTGGAGTTGGAGTACTTACTGGAGGCGCATTATGTGACTCCCTTTGAAAAGGTTTTGCTACCACTGAGGCATAGGTAGGCTCGGATCTTGCCCTCGGCATCTGAAATTGTCGTTCCGAACGTCGCTCGAAGAGGCGGTTGTCACATCTGACCGCTCGACTGATTGCTTCTGTTAATGATTTTGGCTCTTCAGGGAAAGTCAAGAGTAAATCCTTGACATCGTTGCGTAGACCATAGCGGAACTGCTCCATCAATGCTTGATCATCCCAGGGGATATCGGCGGCGAGTAGGCGGAAATCTGCAGCATATGCGGAGGCTGGACGGTCACCTTGGCGTAATCGCCGGATTTTGTTGATTGCAGTCCTTATGCTGTCAGTATCTCCAAAACATGCTTTAAACTCACTTATGAATTCTTCAAAATTATTTAGTACTGGAGATTCCTTTTCTAGTAGCGGAGCGAACCATGCTAATGCTGAGCCATTTAACAACGTGCCTACTAAACCCACTCGTGATGCATCGGTGGGATATCGGGATGGATGCATTTGAATAACTAACCGTACCTGGTTAAGAAACCCTCTAAACTGCGATCGCGTTCCATCGAACTTCGTGGGAAGGCCAATCTTGGGTTCTTTATGAATCCCTTGTGCTCCGTGCCCTTGTTGTTGCAGTGCTACGATGGTTGCTTCGAGTTGTTGCACGCGTAACGCAAGTTCCCCATGCTGTTGTTGCGTTTGCTGCTTTTCTAAGGAAATTTGCTGAAGATCCCCCAACAAGCGTTGATTTTCTTGTTCCAAAGCATGAAACTTCTCTTTCAAGCATTGAAATTCCGAGAAAACGGATTGATACTCTTCAGCGCTAACGGTGGCCATGGGATGAAGGAAAAGGGAAATAAGAGACTAGTAGGAAAGGAGGGAGACAGAAGGAAGAGGGAGAGAAAAGACCAGACAGGCACCGAGGAAAAATCGGTTCAAACTGTCAGGAACTCTATTAAGGCAGAGAAGGAATTAGTACTAAAAGAAGGATTAGTACTATTGTTGGGGAATAGTACTAAGACAGAGAAGGATTAGTACTATGAGAGGTGTCGAACTTTTGAGAGAAGGAATGAGTGAGTGAGAGAGAGAGAGAGAGAGAGAGAGAGAGAGAGAGAGAGAGAGAGAATGATGATGCGAAAGATATATGTATTATATGAAGGAAGATATACAACAGTAGTTAGAAGGCTTAAGACTGGCGTTGAACCGATTTGGTTCGAACTAATGCCTTGCGCCTCCTTTTATAGTGTCTTCAGGAATACTCCTGAAGTTTCTAGAATGTTCCAGAGAAATCTGGAATATACATCAATTTCCCAATAAAACCTAAATGAAAATAATATCCTTCAAATTACAATTCATAACCTAATGGTAAAGTCTTGACCCGTGTAACAAAAGGTTATGGGTTCGAGTCTAGTTATGACACCTAGAAGGTAAAGACATCCTTGTCTTGGACAATTGACGACATAGCCTCGTCCAGAGGGTGTCTAATGACGAATGATACAATATTTGTGATAAAACTCGACGGATGTATTATCATTCGTGAGTTTATTGACAGATATCAAGTTTTTGGCTATGTTAGGTATATAGTAAACTTCATTGATTTCAATGAAGTTCCCATCAGAAAGTTCAAGATGAGCAGTCCCATGTCCAAGGGCATATTCAACCCCATTGTTCCCAAATCTAACCGGGAAAGGATGTTCTAAGGCCTTATAGTCTTTGAGCCATTCAACTCTTGAGGTGAGATGACATGTGGCACCTGTATCAAGAATCCACGTTGAAGTGGGAGAATTGTTAAATGAAGTGAGGGCCATGAAGGCAATGAAAGAATCTTCATTATCTTCATCGGAATTTTGGTCATTATCACATATGTGATTATTTGGATCGTAGTCATCATGAGATGCATTATAAGATTGGTCTTCTTTATATGTTCTTTTCCCGTTGTTAGAATTCCTATAACAATCTTTCGTTTCATGTCCGCTCCTTTGACAATTTTTACAAAAGGATCTAAGGAACCTAGATTTGTTATGATTCCTTGAATCGTTAAATTTAGAGGTTCGTGAATAAAATTTGGAGTTATTAGGTTGGTATGTTGATTTAGGTTTATTGTAAGGTTTTTTATTGTAATTTGGATGTTTGATATAAAGTGCGGTGTGAGATGAGGAGGGTTGATTTATTGCCCTACGAAGTATGTTTTCTTGTGAGATTGATGCAACTAATGTTGGGACACTAATGTTGGCGGATGTGGATTTTGTACTTATAAATGGTTGCCATGATGGGGGTAGGGCGGCTAACAAGAGGGCAGATTGAACGGAACTTGGCAAACTAAGTCCTGAAAGGATTACATCATCAAGTCGAAGTCTCCAATTTTTAACGAATGTATCAACATCATCATTTTCATTCATATTCATATTTATTAATGTTTTTAAATTTGCAACTTGGGACGTAACGTCCGTATGGAGGTAATCAGCCTCTAATCTATCCCATATTTGTTTGGAGGTAGTCAAGGTTCTCACACTTTGCTTAAGTGTGTCCTCCATATGAAGGAGAAGTTCTAAGCGAGCGTTTAAATCACGCCGCTTCCATGTTTGCACACCAAGTGCATTTGTGGGGGGGACATTGATGTCGGTGTCGGGGCACACGTCGGTTCCATCGACGATTTTTAACAAGTCATGTTGTTCTAATATAATTTCCATGGTCATACGCCATGGTTGATAATTTTTATCATTCAATTTTTCAATATGATAAGTGCGAGACGATACCTGGGCGGCATTTGCCGCCACAGTTGCTATCACTCCACCGTTTGACATGGTCGAAAGTCGTTTCTTTAATTCGCACGTTCGTTATTAACACCGCGACACAAATCTTGGTGGGGTTGGACTCCTTCACCGCTCTGATACCATATGGTAAACGAGAAATAGAAAGAGAGGGAGAAAGGGAGAGGGAGAAAGAGAGGGAGAAAGAATGTTTTTATGATAATGTGTGTTTGTCTCTCTCTCTACAACCAACCAACCGACCACAGAGAGAGAATGTGGTGGTTATAGGTGCACCCTATTTTTGGGGTGCACCTTTTCATATCATAAGGTTACGTTTTGTATTTACTTTCTTATTTACTTATTTACACTAATTAGTTTATTACAACACTACTCGCCAAGGAAATAGAGTTCACGCTCGAAGAACTACTCAAACTCGACATTCAACCGTGGCACGACGTCCTTCGACGCCTCAATGGTGGCCTATCGGCAAGATATGGTGAAAGGATACACACCCACACTCCTCACACGCCCACAATCGTCAAACAACCCGAAGGACCGCTAGTCGATGTCCACGAAGCTCACTTCGAGAGCGACGATACTAGTTTCACTCTACCAATCTGCATCAATGGTAAGACGTGTGACGCAATCATTGACACCAGAGCAGGGTTAAGTATCGTCAGTTACGAATGTTGGTGTAAGTGGGGGAGCCCAAGAATGCTTCCTTCAGATGTCAAACTACGAATGGCAGATGGGTCCATCCATAAGCTAGAAGGCATGATCCTTGCGCATCACTTCACTATCCACGGAGTGGAGTTCAATCTCACCTTCGTTGTCACAAGATCGTCCAACCATGTGGCCTACGAGTGCTTACTAGGAAGACCATTCCTACGTATAAGCCACCTAGTAATGGATTTTGGGAACGATATAATCTATATGCGTAAAGACAACAAAACCTTCCACATCAAAGCATACACACAAAAAGTGCATAAACAAGAAGGCAGCCCTCTCGTAGACGATTGGTCAGAAACCACCAAGTTTGAGACCAACCTCCTAGCGTGCAACCCCACAAAGACAGTTCAACTCTTGACTAGAGGCCAATTGTTTCCCCAAAGACTCACCACTTCCAAAGAGGGGAACGTACATGACAGAGACGACAAATCCGTCGCTTCCGAGACGTCAGAGATGAATTGGGTACACGCTCTCGCCACAACCGACGCAATGTACCCTATAGGTACAAAGTGTTTTGAAGAGGACGGAGAAACAATCTATTGCTTCAACGTCACCACCCTGGGACCCCGGCGAAAAGAAGTAGACGTAAAGGACGAAGAACTGGTACAACGAGTCACACGTCCAGGTGACGCCACGACCACTTAGAAGACTACAACGGAAGTGGACTTCCCAGAGCATTTCAAACTCTATGAAGAAGGGAATAGGGCAGTGGCTTGTAAGAGACCACAACGCACCCCCCAAGGCCTAGGAGAAGTCTATGACGGACCGGAAAGGGTGAAAGATATCAACCTCGGGAAAGGGACAGACTCCAAACTGGTATTCATAGCCGCAGATCTCCAGTCCAACGAGGAGATGTCCTTGATCACCCTCCTCACGTAATTTAGCGACGTGTTTGCATGGTCGTACGTCAACATGAAGGGAGTCCCAGCCGAGGTCGTCACCCATAGTATCCCCATGCAAGCCGACGCCCGCCCAATCCGGCAAAGGCCACGCCCAATGAACCCTAACTACGCCCAACAAGTAAAAGCCGAAATCAACAAAATGTTGGTTGCAGGCATTATCTACCCGATCGAACAAACTACTTGGGTCTCCTCGATTGTAGTCGTCCCGAAGAAAAACAACCAAATCCGCATATGTGTCGACTACCGCCAAGTTAAGGAAGCCACTATCATGGACAACTACCCAGTACCCTACATCGAGCATCTACTCGAAAGAATCGCGGGAGCAGAAGCTTATAGCTTCATCGACGGGTTCTCCGGGTACAACCAAATCTCGGTGGTCCCTGAGGATCAACACAAGAAAGCCTTCGCTTTCTACAACTTCTACTCATCCTCCTTGACTCTGGCCTGTACGAAGCCCCCCCCTTCCAACGGCACAACCACCCAACGTGGGGCCTCACCTTTGATTTGAATAAAGGTTCAACTCATCGCCAACTGGTCGGCCTTTGGACCCGCGTCAACGTTGTCGTAGTGTATTCCACACACTACGTGAAAACCATAAAATAATATATCCGATTTTAGATACATATAAATAAATAAATAATATATCAAAACATTTATCACGTGCATGGAGAATGACTCGAACCCTGCACCTCCACGTAGATAAACCCCAACTTTACCATTGTATTAACTTATCTTTAGTGTTATATATATAGATTTAATACGTATAAGACCTTTATTTACACATACCTTTATTAAAAGATAAAAATCATGTATTCTTTAGGGTGTGAATATTTTATTTACACGTGACATTAAAAGTGACTCATGCACATCTAGCGTGCATGAGCCCTATACTTAGGAAATGACAAAGCATCACATGCACATTTAGTGTGCATGGACACTTTAGGCGAAAAAGCATGAAGCCATGCTTAGCCTCTTCCATCTTTATATAAGGAGGAGAGAAATATGTATAAGGTTGTTGATTAATATACAAGGATTGATCAATCTAATATATTCGTGGGATTCACGAATTTTGCCATCTAAATTACTCTTATAATCTAAATATTGTTTTAAATACACTAAACTCGTGGGATTCACAAGATTGCTATCTTACTTCTCTTTCTACTATTCATAACTAGCCTTAAGTTGTATTCCTCTTCCTCCTAGTCCAAAACCTCGGCGGTTCCCACCCGACTCACGCAATGATCTGGAGCCGAAAGGCACGACACAGTTGATGAACCCGACGTGAAGACGGGTGGCAAGGAGATGGAAAATCAACCGGAGGCTAGCAACATGATGATGATGTTCGAGCGCATGCTACAAGAACAACGCATGATGTCGGAGATAGCGGCATCAGTGGAGTGACTCGTGCAACGAAACGGGCAATTCAACGGGAAAGACGTGTCGCGGTATCTTCGGGACTACAAGGCGGAGATGCTACGGTGCGGAATATCGGAAGGACTGCAAGTGACGTCCTTCAACCGGGTGGCGACCGACGGGCTTCAAGCAAGCATCCATGGGCTACGACAGGAAAATCCGACATGGGAGGCGTTTGAAGTAGAGCTAAAGAGGACGTTCGCCATCGAGGATTCCTCCAAGGCGACGCGAAGGGAATTCGAAGATTGGGTGGAGACGCCGGACAAGGGATTGAAGGTCGTTGATGTGTTTTCGGCATTCGAAATCCGGTTCGGGAGGTTGTCCGCGAGAGATCAAGCTATCCTCGTACCGGACAAGGTGATCATGTTCTTGCGAGCCGTGGACGTCCGGGACCGGAAAGATCTCGGAGTGCTCTTGGAGGACACGACCACGGAGAGTGGCCTCACCGAAACATGGGAAAGCGTGCAGGATATCGTCGCACGATACACGAAGAGGGGGCAATGGCTTGCCAACGAGGAAAAGAGGGTTTCGGAACCGATTCCAAAACCGAGAACCGGATTGGAAGACCATCCACCGAGGGCTCGGGAGACTACAACCGAGAAGGGGATTGATGCATCTACGGTGGAGCAACTATTGAAGGAGATGGAGAATCTGAAGATCGCGATAGTGAAGAAGTCGGATGATCGCCCCACAAACTCCAAGTATACGGACCGACGGTGCATATGGTGCGATAGCGCCGAACACGATCGGAGGGATTGCGACAAGCATAAGGAGGCGCTACGGCGAGATCTCATCTACTACGAGGGAAACCGGATTCATTCGATGGACTCTCGGAAGCCACTCCGACCGAACTTCCGGAAAGGCGGCATGAAGAAGGTGCTTGAGGAGGAATTGGCAGCAAGAAGCAACTATGCGACAACCGCGGGAATATGT